>NC_069381.1:149864027-150180000 GCF_027475565.1 Acinonyx jubatus | reverse complement strand
ATGGAGTCTAGTTTGTTGAAGTCGATGATAAAATCTGCTGCTTTCCAAGGAAGCTGGCATGAGAGTGGAAAGCACTATTGTTATTAATCATACGTGGAGTCTGTTCTCTTCCTTTGCATGTGTAACACCCATTAATGCTAATGGAAAACACAGGTGATACATTCATGCAACATGGGCAAACAGATCCGAACAGATCCCTGAATTATCAAGGCCAGTGGGTAGATATTCACACAAACAATTCAGTAAATACGCCTGTGGAAGGGATTAGGGATTCTTTGATGGTAACTCGATCCAATTTTTTTAAACTTTATCATATGTGATGACATTGTTTCCCTTTCAATTAAAATACAGACAATATAAAATATTAATCACTTCTCATTTCTTCTCAAGTCTCACAAACTTTGGGTAAAGAATGTGTAAATAATCTTATACAGCCAGTTCAGAGTTTTCATTCAGAAACCTTAAAACCTACCTAGAGGGGCTCCTGGTGGCTCAGTTGGTTAAGCATCCAACTCTTGGTTTTGGCTCAGGTCATGATCTCATTGTTTGTTGGTTTGAGCCCCACATCAGGCTATGTGCTGACAGTGTGGAGTCTGATTGGGATTTTCTCTCTCTCTCTCTCTCTCTCTCTCTCTCACTCTCTCTCTCTCTCTGTGCCCCTCCCCTACTCATGCTTTCTTTTTCTCTCAAAATAAATAAATTAATTAAAAAAAGACACCTAGAAAGTTAAAAATTAAAATAAATACATTTTAAATATTTTTTCTCAATTTCACTAAGTTAAAAAAGCAATACTTGAAATGTTCATTTTTTAATATGAATTTATTTAATAATCATCCATTCACTTAGGCAAAGATGTTTGGTTTTAAGAACTCACATTATTACTCTCTTTGAAATATAATTTTCAGAAACAAGGGTATAATTATTTTTACCTCAAAGCAAAAAAACAGGTCTCAGATACAGATGTATATCAAGTTTTTATTTTATTATTGAATTTGATTATTTCTAGAACATTTGAGAAAGTATGTGAGTTGGGAAACAGTCTCTTTATGTTAATGTTCTCCTACCCTTTGTTCTTTCTCTTCCTCTTCTCCTTTTTTTCCTGTAGCAAAATACCAGATTTTCCTGTTCCTGCTGGTAACCTGAACAGTTAAAGAACTGTTTGGTCACCCCACACCCCCATTTCTCTCAACCTCCTTCCTCGCCCCCAAGAATTTAATTATATAATTTAATTTAATATGTTTGGGCCACTATATGTGTAGGAGAGATGGATAAACTTTTAAGAAAAAACTTTCTAGTGGAGATTTTTTTTTTAACTTTAATGTTTATTTATTTTTGAGAGAGAGAGAGAGAGAGAGAGAGCATGATCAGAGGAGGGACAGAGACAGAGAAATTAAAAGGATTAAAAGGATTAAAAGCAGTCTCTGCACTAACAGCAGCAAGCCTGATGTGAGACTTGAACTCAAGAACTGCGAGATCACGACCCGAGCCAAAGTTGGACGCTCAACCGAATGAGTCACCCAGGCACCCCACTAGCGGAGATTTTGAATAAACACAGAATTGGTATGATTATTCTCTTCTAAAATTTATGTGATAATTTCCAGTAGTATAGTTCATGGGGAAAATAAATCATTAGGCCCTATGCACAAGATGCCAACCAAATAATAAACTCGAATAGTGATTGGCTATTGGGCAATTGAGTAGTTAGAATGCCAGCTCCTGAAAATACTTCTCTGTTTGCTTGATTCCCTCAAGAGTCAATCAATGGTTCCTGTGTACTAAAAGTTTTATTGGCATTTTTCATCTCTCGGCCTATAAATAGTATCAGCTATCTGTTCCTTTCTACCAACTTGTTGTCTCTCTCTTTCCCTTAAAGGCTAAACTTCTTGAAAGAGTTGACTATCTCTACTTTCTCCTTTTTCTTCAGTCCTCGGTATACTTCCCACCTGCCATTTAGTTCCCCTTCTTCTCATCCCTCCATTAATATGTCTCATGATCTATTACTGACCAAGTCACATACATATCAGTACCCCACATCTCCGGTCCAGTCATTTGGTCAACTGATTGAATGGTTAATTCCATCCCAAGTATCTCTTTTGACTCAAGTCTCTAGAATAGGTACTGGAGGATATTGAACATGCCTACAGTATAAAGGCCTGGGTATGTAGATTTTGAAAAATTTTCCCTGTTGATTTTGAAATGGTGCCTGCAATCTGGTCTTTGTTCCTTAGACATCTATTTTTAATGTGTTAACTGCCAGCTATGTTGGTATCTCTCAAGTCTGTAGCTTGAACTTGGGGCTCTTTCCTGACAATCTAAGCCAAATATGTAATTATCTACTGGCGATTGTCACCAGATTGTGCCACAGTCAGATAAAAAGAACAGCGTACAAACTGGCTCCTCTTTCTCTGCTCACCAAAACCTGGCTCAGGATAGTAACATTTACCTTGGCATCCAATTCTGAAATGTGGGAGTCAACCTAGAGTTACCAAGTCTGTGCATCCAGTTGGTCACTAAGTGCTATTAATTACATTTCCTTTGCAAGTCTCTTATGTGAATCCTTTTCTCCCTTTATTGCATCAGGTCAGGTTTTATAATTTTTGTCTGGGACTTTTTTTTTTTTTTTGGTGGCCGCTTCCATTCCAATTTATCTTCATAGCCAAAGCTGTATTTCCACAGTACAAATCTCATTATACCTTCTGCTGAGATCTGTTAGCGGCTTCTGCACCACTTTTAAGATCACAAGTCTCTGTGTGTAAATACTTCCCTTAATGATTGGCCCCTGACTGGCTGTCCAGCCCTATACACTGCATTGTCCATATTTGCACTTTGTGCCCAAGTGTGAACTAATTATTCCCATTTTTTGAAAAGAGCCACGCTATTCCTTGTGTCTGTGCCTGTTTCATACTGTTTTCCTTTTCCAAGCATGCTCCTCTTGCCCCTTTCCCATCTAAGAAATTCTTATTCTTTAGTACTTAGCTCAATTTTTATCTTTTCTAGTAAGCCTCTCCTCCCTCTCTCATGCATTTAATGGAGTTAAACATGGGCCTCTGTACATTATGGTGTACTGGCTCATATGTGAATGTTCTAATGTGATATATATATATATATATATATATATATATATATAATCGTTCAATGACTTCTACTGTTTCTTAAAATGAAATCAAATTTCTTATTATAGCCTATAAGGCCCTGTATAGCCAAACTCCTTCCCACTAATCCTTCTCTTCATCTTTAACTGGACTTCAGTTATGCTGGATTCCTTTTATATCACAGACCAAGACAAACTTTTTCCCACCTTACAGACCATGTATATTCTGCATCCTATTCCTGGAAGGTTAAGTCCAGTTTTTAACAAGCATGGCTTTTCCTCATTTTAAAGTCTAGCTTAAAAGACCCTCTCAGATAAAATTTCCTTGCTCTTAGTAATTTCTCCTCCCACCCTTACCCCCATAGTATTTATCAAAGCATATTTATAGGATTTTTTTAGCTTGTAATTTCATAGCATGTATATGAACTCATGAAATTCATATACATACATACATACATACATATGTGTGTAAAAATGTCTTTATGTGTCTATCTCTCCATGTGTCTATATGCATGTGTGTATACCTTATTAAGGAAATATATATTCCAAAAACACACAAATATTGTGAGCAATGAAGTTTTACAAAATGAACACATCCACGAATCCAGATCACAGTATAGAATGTTATGTGCATGATAGACAGCCTTGCTTGAGACAGCTGCAACTATCTACCAAACTTCCTCCCAGCTCCCCACAAAAATAGTATACCATATTGTGACTTTTATTGCAATAGATTACTATAACCTCTTTTTGAAATTATATGTGTATGTACTCTTTTGTGCCTAAATTCAACATTTTCTTGTGATATTCATCCTTTTTGCTGTATACACAGTTTGTTCATTCATATTGTTGACTAGTTTTCCATTATACTGTATGTGACAATTAGAGTTATCCACTCTACTCTTAATGAATAATGCTGCTTGAACATTGTTGCATGTGTTTTTTTTTCCTGGTGTGTGTTTATATATATATATGTATGTACATAAATGTATATATGTATATAAATGTATATATGTGTCTATATATATAAATGTATGTGTGTGTGTTTGTATATGTATATAAAATTTGGGGGGAAATGCAGAAGCTATGCATAAGATATGCACATACATAGCTTTGGTAGATACTCCCGATGGATTTCTAGGATGTTTGCATGTGTGTATAAGCAGTATAAGAGTTCCAGTTGCTACACATACTTAGCAATACTTGGCATTGTTATAATTTTTAATTTTTGATTTTCCACTGTGTGTGCATTGCTATGTAATTTTGATTTTATTTTTGTATTGTCTTAATGTCTAATATTAAAGTTTTTTGTTATGTTTATTGATTTTTTGGATATATCCTTTGGAAATGTCTATTCATGGCTTTTTCCCATTTTTAATTTGGTTGTCCATTTTTTTCTTGATTGATCTGAGGTTTAAATATATATAATAATATATATATTCTGTACACTTCTCCTTTTTTATCCTTTGTTATCTATACATAATTACATATATTTTTGCCTTCTTGAAGGTTTGCTTTTTAACTCTCATAATAAGGTATTTGATGGTCAATAGTCCTTAATTTTAATGAACTCCAAACTTATTTTTCCTCTTTAGGATATTGTCTCTGGGTCATATAAATATGACTCTTTCTCTCTCTCTCTGTCCATATATATATATATATATATATACACACACACACACATACACATATATGAACATATATATAAGTTGATTTATGTTTTAGAGAGGTGGGAGAGGGATAGAGAGAGAGGGAGAGAAAATCGCAAGCAGGTTTCAAGCTCTTAACACAGAGTCCAATGTGGGGCTCAATCCAACAAACCATGAAATTATGACCTGAGCTGAAATCAAGAGTCAGTCATTTAACTGACTGAGCCACCCAGGCACCCCTCTGTGTCATATTTAAGAAGACTGTACCTAGCCCAAGGTCATAAAAATATTCTTCCATGTTATCTTTTTCTAGCCCTGTTTTTCACATTTAGTTTTATGATCCACCTGGACTGTATTTTTGGTATTGTGAACAAAGGGCACACACACACACACACACACACACACACACACACACATATTTGTTCTCTATTGCATATTCAATTATTTTTGCATTTTCCTTTCCACTGTACAGTGCTTTATTATAAATCAGGTAACTATATACATGTGCATTTCATTCTAGACTTTATTCTCTTCCACTATTTTAATAACACACATTTTAATTTCTGTGTCTTTAAAATAAATTTTGATATCTGATAGTGTAGATCCAACAGCTTTGTTCTTCATCATTGCCTTTACTATTTTTGACCCCTTGAATTTCCATAAAAATCAGCTTGTCAATTTTCATATAATAAACTATTGGATTTTGATTGCATTGAATTTACAGTTTAATTTTAGGGAGGATTGGCATCTTTACAATATTGAATTGCATGATCATGAACATGGCATATCTATAATGAGCCACTGGCCCTTCACTTTTACTTGCCTGCAAGAAATAATTTAAATGGATAATGTTGCTGGGTGTTGCCCACCACTATAAACTGAGTGAGACCTCTTTGACTGTGGCTGAAGCTGTTGGTTCTTGTGGCCTGCCTTGCCCTGGCTCACCAACTAAACCGGGGAGGAGGTATTGGAAGCGAACTAGAATGCAGAAACTTCCACTTTTCTTTCTCAAATCCCAGAAGCTTTCATGCGTAAATGCTTTTCAGATTATTGTGTACGCTTATCTGCTTTCTAGAATCTTAAAATGTTTGTTTTTTGTTAATTCTATAGAGCTTTAGAGATGCTTTGGGGAGATGAGTTTGGCTCAGTCATTGCCAAAAGTCCTAAATCATGTTTTGTTTCCCAGGAATTTGTTCACTTATTTGAAGTAGTCCAACTTATTGTCATAATGTTATTTATATATACATGTTATTAAATTTGTAAAAATTGTAACACCTATATACATGTCCCTCTATATATTGCACTAAAAAAATCAGACTTTCTAGGAGTTTACAAATTTTACTGTTCTTTTAAAATAACAAAACTTTGGCTTTGTTGATTTTTCCATTGCACACTTGTTTTCTATTTAGTTAATTTTTACCAGTCTTTCTCCCCCTATTATTTTGTGTTTACTTAACTGTTTTTTTCTGGCTTATTGAGAATCATATTCAGATAATTTACTTTATACCTTTCTTTTATAATATACATTCACATGATAGATTTTCTGAAAGTAAAGGTTCAGCTGTATGCCACATATTTTGGAAAGTCAATGTTCTAATACATATCACTATCTCAATATCATGTATCATAGATCCTTACCATATATCATAAAATATATATTCAATTTCCATAGCGATTTCTTTGACACATGTGTTATTTACTATTTTATTGCCTAATTACCTGATTTGAGAGGATTTTCTAGTATTGTAATTTATATCTAGCTTCATTTTACTGTGCTCAGAGTAAAAATGTTCAGAGTTACTGTGTTCCAGAACAAAGTCAATTTGTTAAATATTCCAAGTAAACTTACAAAAATGGGTACTCTGACATTTTGCAAAGCTCCTTATGTTAATTTTTTGTTTGCTTGTCCTAAATTTACTGAGAATAAATCTTAACCTACAATTGTGGTGCTTTCTATTCTTCCTTTGTCTCTGCAAGGTTTGTTTCCTATATATTGAAGCTTTCCTATTCATACATACAAAATTAGGATTTTTATATCTTCACATTGAGTTGACCTTTCAATTATTATAAAATATTTCTCTTAATCTCTAGTTATACCTTTTGATTTTAAATCTACTTTGTTAATGTAGCTACCCACCTTTGTTTAGTTTTGATTTTTCTTTTACTTTAAATCTTTCTGTTCTTTTATATAAAAAGATAAAAACAGCAGATAATTGTGTTTAATTTCTTATCTGGGCTGATAACTTTGATTTTAATGTATATATTTTGTTCACTTACATTCAAACTAATTATAGGTTTTGAGGAGCTTAAATCTACCATTTAGCTGTTGCTTTGTATTTAACCTACTTAATTTTTTCTTTTCTTTCTTGCCTTTTTTATTAACCAAGTATTTTTTATTACTTTGTTTTTCTCCCTTGTTAGATTTTTACTTATACATTCTTTATTGATCTTTTACTAATTATTCAAGAGGTTATAAGCACGTTTAACTTACTAGACTTTATCTTAAATCATTACTTTTGCCACTTTCCAGAAAATACATGAGCTTTAGAATATTTCAACTCCATTTACCTCCTTTATTTCTGCGTATATTTAAAAATTCCTATATTTTTTATTATTGTTTAAAGTAGAACTTACAAATTAGTTCTCAAGGGCCAAATGCTGCCCCACTACTTAATTTTCTTTTTAATGATCTGTGAGGCGAGATTGGTTTTTACATTTGTAAGTGGCTGAAAAACAAAATAAATCGTATTTTAAGACATATGAAAATGATACGAAATTTAAGTTTTGTGTCCATAAAGCTTTATTAAAAAATAGTCATGATCGTTCATAATGTTTCCTGTGGCTGCTGTCCCAGAACAGCAGCAGAGCTGGTGGCCATTGTGATAGAGATCATACACGGTGGTCCCATTCCTTTGCACGGCTGCTCTGTGCACTAAAAATCATAGCGATGCAGCTTTAACTCATCAGAGCTTCAAGTGCCATGCATATTGCCGTACTGCAACATCTTACTTTATTTTATTTTATTTTATTTTATTTTATTTTATTTTATACCAGTGCACCATGTATATATGTAGACTCTACATATGCCTGGCAGACATGGCCAAAGGAAAAAAAAAGAAAGTAGACTCTGAGTGTCATGCTTTTAAGACACAGTGGAGTATGGATTATTTTGTCATCCAATTAGATGACAAAGCATTGTGTTTTTTAACAATAACAGCATAGCTGTGTTAAAAAAAAATTACAATGTACATCAACATTACCAGACTAAGCACTAAACGCAATAGTCACAACTCACGCAATAGTCACAACTCACAGGAAAGCAACAGTAAGACAGAAAAAAAAAATTAGTATAAAATATCTCATTAAACAAGAATTTCTTCTTTGGAAACAAAAATGAGTCTACACCCAGAGTAAGTTATTGAGAGGCTCATTTGTTAGCCAAGCACTGCATAAGTAATTGCAGACTGGCAGCAATTTTATGTTGATGTTTTAAAGATGTCATTTTTTTTCTGCTGGGTTTCATCTTCTGTGTTGAAAAGTGAAACATTTTTATTATTGTTCCTTTGCGGGCAGTGCATTTTTTTAAACCTGCTTTTAAGAATTACTCTTTGTCTTTGATTTTTTAATACTGTACGACTAGGTGTGATTTGTCATTTGTTCGTTTGTAATTATCCTTCTTGAAGTTAGTAGACCTTTTTGCTTCTGCTTGGAAGATATTTACCCTAGGTCTCTTGAAATATTGCTCCCACTCCTTAATTCCTCCTTCTTGGACTCCAACTACACATATGTTAGACCTTTTCTTCATACATGATGTCTCTCTCTTAGGCTATTTGTTATCTATCTCAATCCTTTTTCCTTTAGTGCTTCCTTGCGGGTTTTTTAATTAGTTCCACCATTATTAAATCCGTATACTGATGTCTTATTTTAATTATGTTTTTTGTTTCAGAATTTCTAATGACACAGATTTACTTTCTCTGGTGAAATTCTCCATCTTTTATCATATTATTTTTTATACATATTAATAATAGTATCATTGACCTCTATTCTCCTGGATGTGAATTGGCAATTGTTTAAAACAAAAATGTGAGGATAAATGCTAGGGTCACCTCAGTGAATTTCCATTTTCTTAGGACATAGGTTTCTCAAGTTCTTGTTGCCTTGGTTATTTTCTAATGTCCCCTAATAGTGCTGTCTCTGTCTTTCTCTCTGTTTCTCTGTTTTGCCCAACGTTGATAGCTTCCTCATGATGATAAATAATCCAAAATAAGCTGCACACAAAAAACTAGCCCTTTTCCTGGTCCATAGTTTTGGTTCGATACACATTTTCAACTGACATAATTAATGTACTAAGTTCTGAGTTTGTGCTGAGAATCTTATAATGGATATTTTAGTTGTACTCCAGCTTTGAAGAATATAAAGGAAGAACATTTTTCCTACCTGGCATTAGTTCCAGGACTCTTGCTTATGAGAAAGCCCAAGGTGAATGGAAACATAGGTGCCAGAAATGTGGAAAGGTCATTTTATTTTTATTTTTGACCTTGAAAATTTGACCCAAAATAGAAACTGTTAGTAAATTAAATCTTTTCTTTAAACACCCACACTCTGCCAGAACCATTAGGAGAAACAATCTCCACAAAAATAAAATAAAGTAAGAAAAATTGTTTCTGAATTTACAAGTGGTCATGATTCCCTTGAAATTGCCTGATTAAAAGGTAAGAAAGTTATGATTACCAACTCCTTGTTTAATTGAGGTATGGAGAGACACTGTCCTTTGATACTTTCTATGAACGGTGCTATTAATAGTACATAGTACTCGCTCTCAAGGTCATGGAAGAGGCAACCCAGCACTTGTATGTCTCTGGGAGTGAGTGACTCCTTAAATGTGTGCCCTTGGTACCTCGCATGTATCACCCTACTTTCAGACCTGCCTACAAGGTGGGTAGAGCAAAATTTACTCTCATGCTTTTGTAATTGTGGAAGCAGGCACAGAAAACTACTTGATTGCCCTAGGGCCACATTGGAACCCAGAAGACTGATCAAAGGAAGTAGAAAACAACTTTGGTAAATATAAGGAGGATATACAATTCTTTCTGTGGTATCAGAAAACCATGAACAACACTAGTCGAACTTAGATCAAAGCCATGTGAGTAGTTTAGAGCAGTAATAATAAAAGTCAATTTCCCAGGATCAGTCTCCAAATATCCAGCATGCTCCATGACCTGAAAGAATAATATTTCTGGTTTCTGGGTGGTACACATTGACTTTATTGCTTTTTTGTTGTTGTTGATCTGTACCACATTGATTACGCTTAAACCAGATTTAACAAATGATACTTAACTTGTGTCCTGTAGGTGGACAAGCCTTGGTTACAATATCAAACCATTCTTGTGTGCTTATTTTTTACCCTAGCAGATGCAACACTAATCACTACAAACATGTTAATAAAGACATTTCCAGTCAGCATGTACAGAAAAGTTTTAAGAGATTCCCTCTATAGGAGTGGGCTCTGTTAAAGAGCATGGAATGATTTACAGGTGTTAATGGGCACGCATTATTGTTGAAATGCTGCTCAATTAAGGCATCTGTGGAACTTAGGAAAGGGCTGTGTTGAAAATGAGCGCACCTGTTTGCAACCTGCTAAAAGATGCTTTGAGAATAAGATGCAGTTATCCAAAATAGTCCTAAAATCAGGGATTAGAGAGCCTCATCTCTTTCCAGGTTTCTTTTTTTCTGTATTCAGTGTCTTTCTCAGGTGTGAACCGAAAACTTCATTTTGGATCAGAGTCATTTTACTTAGGAATGAAGGTTGAGTTTAAAGTGCTATCTCCTAAGTGAAGGTCAATGGTTTATCCATTACAGTACCCAACCCCAAATACTTTTTGCAATTAATTATATCTATATCTGTTTTTATAGAGTAAAAGAATAAAGAAATGACAGTCAGCAGTTTTAGGAAATACAAGTTAAAGGTGTCCTATCATTTAAAATGATATATCATTTTGGAAAGAAAATTTAAAAGCTGGTATATGCAATCTAAAATTAAATACAGATTTTGAATTTCAGGCTGTGAAGCTAAAAAGATCAAAGGAAAGTCTTTATAGTACTTTGGAATTTGGTATAATACTTCCCGGGAGGTCATTTACTCCCATAATTTAGTCTGACTTATTTTGGCTTCAGGTCCATTAAAAATGTGCAGCAAAAAAGGAGGCCTCTTCTTACTTTAATTTTTAACAGCGACTTGTCAGTAAAAAAGAAAGGTGTCTGAAAGCGGATCATCTATCATAGTCCTAATAGCTTTCAAATCTTCTGACTTTTTTTGAGTCTGATTGAGAGAGAAACTTACCTTGAAATGTCTATATTTTAACTCTTTCCTCTGTTCTGTGGAGGACTATTACATTCGATTTTGAGTGTTGCTCAAATGCACCTCCTATGATACCCACGGTTGTCTCCCCTTAGTTAAGAAAATTTTACTTTTTAAAATGTTTATTTATTTATTTTGGGAGAGAGAGAGAGAGCCTGAGCAGGGGAGGGGCAGAGGGAGAGGGAGAGAGAGAATCCCAAGCAGGCTCCATGCTGTCAGTGCAGAGATCCACGCGGGGCTCGATCTCACCACCTGTGAGATGATGACTTGAGCTGAAGTCAAGAGTCAGATGCTTAACCAAATGAGTCACCAAGGTGCCCCAACTAAGGAAATTTTAGAGGTCAAAAGGTTTAGGTGTGTGATTAGCAGTTTCTGTCTGCTGTTTTCAAATGATTGAGTCCTACTGATGTGAATTGAGCTCATCAGTGGATAGATGAATACGAAAAATGAAGACTTGGGTAAATTATTCCTTACTCTTTGTCTTCTCCTTTCCTTCCTGTCTCTCTTCCCCTTTCTCTCTCTGCCTGTTTCTCTCTCTCTCCCCCCATAGCCCCCTACTCTCTCTTTCTCTGTTTCTCTCTCTCTCTCTCTCACACACACACACACACACACATGCACACACACACACAAATATATACAGACACAGACGCACAAGCAAGGATTATTTTTAGAGGCTACATTATGCAAGGGGTGATGTGTTTGGCTGGACTCAGAAAAGGCAGGAATCTCGTGTTCTGTCTTTGTATATGTGTGGGTTTCATGGTAGTCGGTTCATTTCCGTAGTCTTCAGTTTTCTTATTTGGAAGTTAAGGGGGTGGAGGTTGAAGAGATTTGAGGTCTCTTCTATGCTTGAATCTGTTCTGAGCATGCCTAGCCTGGGATGTAGTAATAACTATTTTATGATGACAAATCCTACAGAGGAGTGCTCATCTCTTCTGACTGTGCGCCCAGAAACCTGACAAAGGCTTACTTTAATTGTATCAATATGATTCAACTAAGCTTTCTAAGTATTCATCAGAGCAGGTTTCTACCCTCTATGAAGATGCTAAATGGCTATCAATCAGCAGCTGATGAGTGGCTGCCTTGGGTCCTGTGCTGGGAGGGAATGTGAATGAATCCACATCAAGAGGGCACTGTGAACTGGGAGCACTGGCTTCCGCTGGTGAGCAAGCAGGAGGTATGTGAGGCACAGCCACCACGTCGGAGTTATTCCTGACCTTCCTATTTGTCAGTATTGTGGAATATGCACGACTAGGAAGACCTTATCATAAGTCCAGCTTGGATGAAACAAAATACAAGGCTTTTGTAACCATCTTTACATAGAACCACCAACCACAGCTGCAACTCTTCTAAGCTTACAGGTCTCTAATACTTGTCAGTCCTGAAATTATTAATATTGTTACCTCCAGGAATATATTTTATTTGTGGGCCCTCTGAACACACTTACAAAATGGAGGTATGTTTTATTAAATAACAGGAACTTCAGGGCATTTACTCTCTGCTTTTCAATGTATTTTAGAGAGCCTCCCTACTAACCCACCTACTGCAATCCTCATACTTTAAATAATTCCATATTGACTTGGTTTACTATGGTAATTTCTTGGGCCGGTTTTTGACTCAGATGAAATAAGTTCTGGAACACCTGCAACATAAAGAAACGTGTTTGTGTCTTATGTGCTTCTTGACTCTCATTGTTGAAAGGTTCTGGAAGGTCAGCTTCTGTTGTACCATAATCTAAAGAAAATGAACAACATCAAGCATTATGGAATTTATATCCTTATTCTAGTGGCAAAAAGATTAGTTGGAATTTTTAGATATTTTCTATTGTGTGTATACAATAAAGCCAAACAACCACTTGGAGATCTGGCTACCATACACTTCTCATAGACACTTATGATATTTGCTGAAGAATTTGAAATATACATTTATCCCTGTGTAACACAATGTAATTGGTTACACTATGCAGAGAATTCTAGACAAACCATATAAAGCAATGCAAATAATCTATTGACCTACTTGCATGTTTCCTGGTTTTAAAGGTTTTTATATTTTAAGTTTTGATTTTCATATAATTTCAAATTTACAGAAAAATTACAAGCTTCAAGAGGTTCAGAGAACTCCCTATATCTTTTGCTTATTCACCAGTGATTTGCTCCTCCTCCCATTTAGTCCCTCATCTCATTCCTTCTCTTTCCCTCCTTCTTTCCCCACCCCTGCCTCCTCCTGCTCCGTCCACTTTTCTTCTGAACCAGGTGAGTGTCAGTTGGAGCTACCATGCCCCTTTCTGAATCCTTCATTGTGTATCTCCTAAGACCAAAGTCGTTCTTTTACATAGCTGCAATATAGTGACCAAAATTCAGAAACTCTAATATTGATACAATACTATAATATAATCTAGAGCCCACATCCAAATTATATATACTTTATAACTAATTTGTATTTTGCTGGGAAAGTTTCGATAGTGAGGGACTAACTGATGATGTAGGAGAGGAATGAAATTTATTAGGGTACCTCCTTGAGTATGTCAGAGGAGATGTTATCTAGTACAAAAACCATGGGGTTGACCTTCGTTATGAGAGTAGGCAGAATCTATGGGTGTAGATGAAAATGAGCTCATTCTGTCAGTAATGGGAACTTGGATGTTCTCCTCTGTTACTTACATCTTCTTAGATAACTACGAAGCTGAAATTGTGGAAGGAAGAGGAGATTCTAAAATTCTAAAGAGGGAGAGGAAAGCAGTGGGGGTAATAAATGGATTCAGAAAATGTGTTATGATTGCATGTAGCATTAAGGGCACAGTGGTCCTTTAACATTAGGTCAGTGGTCCTAACGTGAAAGTAACATAGCTTAGCATGGCTATTTTCTTTCAACCACCCTTGGCGGTACAGGTGCAGAGTAAGGGCATAGTTTTATTTAAGCAGGTCAGAAGTCTTTTTTTTTAATGTTTATTTATTTTTGAGAGAGAGAGAGAGAGTGAGAGAGAGTGTGAGCAGGGAAGGGGCAGAAAGTGAAGGAGACACAGAATCTGGAGCAGGCTCCAGGCTTTGAGCTGTCAGCACAGAGCCTGATGTGGGGCTTGAACTCACAGACCGCAAGATCATGATCTGAGCCGAAGCTGGACACTTAACTGACTGAGCCATCCAGGCGCCCCACGGGGCTGAAGTTTTGACATGGTTGTACAATGAAGCAAGAGGAGCAGGGAGGTGATTGTGTATACAAGGGGGTCATGTTGAAGACCGACCACTGATTTAAACTGGAGAGGTGAGATGTGAGAATCTTAGGGGATGGGAGACAGAAAGGCTTCAGCTATGGTAGTAGTGACAGAGTCTGGGGGCCATTCTAAGAAGCAAGAAAAGGTAAGTGAGCCCACTGGAGGCAAAGATGTCATGGGACTCAGAATCCTGAGCCTTAGACAGAGCCAGCTACATGAGAAGTAAAATTCTGACAGGAATAGTCGTATTCCTGCAGGGGAAGATATTCTAGGAATGAGAAGTGAGTGACACAAAGCCACGGGGTCTGGTGGTGTGTGGTATCATCTGATGAGACAGTCGAAATTTGGGATTTTATTTTTTAGTGGGGAGAGGTTGGTCTGAGAGCAGCGATGGAGAGCATGGAAAGCACTTAGCACACCTCAGGCACGGAAGCATGAGAGAAGAAGGGAGAAAACATAAAAGGTCTAGAAGTGAGGTGTGCAGAGCCAGGCTTCTGTGGAACCTGCAAACAAAGAGCCCTGCACTACCCAGTAGTGTCACATCTAAGAAGGTTTCCTTCTCAGCGTAGGCTTCACAGCTTTGCACATTTAGTCTTGCACTTTTCCATCAGGTGGTGGTGAAGCGTCTTAAGGAGAAGCTCCATTTTCTAACTTACAAAATGGTGTTGTAAGAGCTTAGCAGAGAGTAAGAGGTAAGTACTCTCAACTCTTAGTTGAGAGTTGAGAGGTTGAGAGTAAGAGGTTTTGTTGGTTTTATACGATCAATTCCAGAAGTGAAAGGACTTCAGGAGTGGGAAGAAATGCAGATATGAAGTAAAAATAAGAGTATAGAACTTGTAAGGATCGGAGTCTGGGAATGAAGGGATGACCTTCAGAAATTCTGATTCAACTGATTTTGGGTAGAGCCCAGGCATCGGTAGTTTTGAAAACTCCCAGTAATTCTAATATGCTTCCAAGGCTAAGAACCATTGTTCCAAGTACTTTACTTGTTTCAAATTATTTAAACAATTCTTCTAAATGCCTATAAGCAGTATATTAAATTCATAACATGTGACATACATAATGCCATACATCATATGGTAAAGACTAAGTGAATAAATCGCTCAAGCACACACACCGTTCTGTTTATCCATCACTGTCATTGTCAATAGTTCTAAATTAACACAGATAGGTTTCATCCAATAGCTAGATGTTTCCACGTTCACTCACCGAAAAGATCAAATGAAATCTACATCCAGCGGGATCTTGGAGACATGTGATGCCACTTGGTGTTGTGTGCTTTCACAGTGTACTTCTTGAGTAAAATCATCTTAAAAATGAGCACAAATTTGCTCTGTCCCTCATTTTGTTGTTTGTTGGAGATCAATCTGAGATAGAGTAAATATTTTAATCTTAATTTAAAATATAATAGCTGCATGCCTGCTTGGGAGCCTTTGACAATGAATGAGTTTCCACAGTTTCTCTTTGAGTAACCATTGGAATTTACATTTGATTTTTAGTTTATTTATGATAATAGGTCTTCCAGATTTAACCAGGGGTGTTTTGCTGCCCCATATCTTCATACCTGTCCTCTCTGCCATTGAAACACCTATCAGTTACCTGTGTTGAGACGTGTCGCTAAACAACTTTATTTGGAGTTTGAACATGAAATTTTCTCTCTGGTCATTATGGATATTGATAAAATAACAATTATCTTCCGACCAATAGAGACCTGATTTCACATTTTTCTATAATAGCATAAAACAACAAAAGCAAAAGATTATGCTCTAATTTTAATCTCAAATCTACAATCTTCTCTGCACAATTTACTGGGAACTTATCTCAGGTCTACCTTCATGCCCCACCTGTTATGGTGAGGCTGAGCGTCATCCGTCAGAAACAAACACATTGAAGTTGCTGAAGTCACTGCTCGCAGATTTTCTTGTATTACAATATTAAGCACAGGATGTAAGAGATCCTAAATGTAGCACATCAGAAAAATATTATCTTCTACAAATACAATGATGTGGATTTGCTCCTATTCAGAAGACGTGCTGAAAATGCTCCAGGATATTGTACACTGATTTCTTTCCGTCTGCAATGGCTAATCCCCCTTTTGGATTGAAACAAGTAGTCAAATCACTCCCAAATCTTCAGGAAATGAAAGGCTAGCTCACTAATCACCGCATAGATACTTCACTTTAATATTTCATTCACCAGTGATAGAAGATTATGATGGAAGATATTATGAAAGGGCACCCACTGCAATTGTACTCAGTGGGCCATGTGTAATATTCGCAAGGACATCATCTCTGTGGGTATTTTGCAAGTTGCAGTTAGGTGAAGAGTAAATGTTAAGCCAGATTCTCCCAGTCATCCAATCAAAAACATTTATTATGTGCCCGCTCCGTGTAAAGAACTATATTAAGTGTACAGTTTTTGTCTGCTGTTATTCTGCACCTATGCTCCCGGTGTGTTTTAAGCAGAGCTGAGTGGGTCTTGCCACTAGAATAAAATAAAGGCATTCCCCCTCTCCCCACCCCCCAGTATCTAGAAAACAAGGCTTACAACTTTATCGATTTTAGCTTTCTTCTGCTAGCTTTTCTTGAATGTTTGATGCCTGCTACCATTTGTTTCTGTTTTAGCTTATTGTAAATAGTTTCAAAACCAGGAGTAATTTAAGTGTAGTACCTTTTTATTTTATGTTGTTCTGAAAACAACATCATGATTACCAAGTGTCCCTTCTTGTCACGTAAACAAGTCTGAACGCCAGTGTGACTTAAGAGGCCTTGGAACAACTGTAATTGATTCGATTCAGGCTGCTAAAAATCAGTAAGTTCAGACAGTTGACTAATACACAAATTTCTAGAATGTAATCATGTACTTTAAGGAGAATTAATGCAGCATTTTATGTAGTTAAAGAGTGAAAATAGGTTAGATCCCAGGAGGATTTGGTGAAGTTTGTTTTTACTTACATGATTTTCTAGTGAATGAAGTTAAATCATGTCTATTATTCCATAATGCCAATCATTTCCTACAACTACATCAGACCATCTGTAAATTTAGACTTCAAGGAATTTGTAATAAACTTGTTTTGTTTTTGTCCAACAGCATTAGCTTAGTATTTAATAATAATAGCAAACTCTTACTGAGCACGTACTTTGTGTAAGGAACCGTGTTCTATGTGCTTTGGCTTTTCTAAATCTCACAATCTCCTTATGAAGAAGCTGTTATTATCTCCTTTATTCAGATGAGGAAACAGGTTCATAATCTAAACGAAACCTAATTTACTAGTAAAGCGAGAGAGCTAAACCTGGTTCAAATCAAAGATTCGTACCCAGTCAGTTTATCTACAGAGTCTGTGTTCTTGACAACTAAGCTAAACTAACACCATCTTTTTTTTTTTTAATTCAGGGAAGTTGTATTATTTAGGATGCCTGTAGTTGCAAGAATCACCCTAACCTAAACTGGTGGAAACAATAAAAATAATTTACTGGCTCACATAATTAAAAAGACTAGAAATAGCGCTTGCTTCAGGCAAGACTTGATTTACTGGTTCAATGATGTCACTAAGAACCCAGTTTCCTTCAGCCTCAATGCTCTGTTTTCCCAAGATGGATGCCAGCCGCGTCACAGGAAAATGCTTCTTTATTCACAGTCAGCAGGAAAAAAAGTGTCTTGGTCTCAGTATTTCTTGCAAAAGTCTTGAGACTCACTCTGAATGAGCCATTTTAAGTGTCTGACTGCCCCGAATCAGTCACTCTGGTCAGGGAGATAAAATGTTCTGTGTGACTTAGGCTAGATCTCATATGCATCCCTGAAACCACAGAATCCTCAAATGGGTTTCTGGTGAAGAGGGATGGAGATACTCCAAAAGCAAGCCACAAATGTATGCAGAATATAGTATTTTTGCAGACTATATACCCTATAAAGGAGATAGTCTTACTGCATAATTATAGGAAGGTCATTTTCTCTTTAACAATTTTGAAGTTCAACAAGACTGTCTATGTCATATATCATAACATAGAGATTGGCAAATGATGATTTCAGTTTAGGATGCCATGAACTGCAGTCATACCAAAGAAGTCACTTATCTTTCCTATCTCTCTTTGTTTCTTCTTCCACTTGCATGTTTATGTAAAGTATTGTAAGACTCATTACATAAGTACTATAAGGCTCATTTAATATGATATACATATATCATATCTCATATATATCATTATATCTCTACATTTTTTCGATAGGTGGAGAAAATCTCAAAAAATTCAATGATGCACATGCCTATTCAATGAAGTATTTTTATTTTCTGTTGTCTAAATCTATAAAACACTACAGTTAATTCAAGTAGATCACCGCAACTGATTTGAAATCGAAACACCAGACATAAAGGAGATAATCTTTCTACATAATTATATGTAAATTGTATGTAAATGATATATGTATCATTTACTGTGATATATATTATATTCTCTGTATCCATGTATCATCTATCTCTGCCTGATATCTTTTCTTGGAATCCATCTTTGAACTGAGGAATATGCCATACAAAATGATTTTGGAAAGAACATCTATTCTGAAATCGTCTTGTCAGGCTACCATATAAGTAGTAATGGCTATTAAAGCCAATATTTATCCAGAATATTTAACTTTGTGGAAGTTTGGATCACTCAATAAAACAAAATATAAAATTTCATTTAAAATGACTTTTTTTTTCCAGTATCACTAGCTGACATTGTTATCCATAGTTGTTATAGGGATTTTTTTTTTTCTCTAGTACTGCTTTTGCTTTTTATTCACACTCTTTTAGGAACTAAGTACTTCTCTGAGATATGGCGCTCACAAAGGCTAGTATGACAAATTTCAATGCCAAGGTTATATTGGCGGCTTGTGATGTGTAGGAATGAAATTGTTGTCCAAGGGAGACATACATGCTTCACGTTCTACTACGCTTAAAAGGAAACACCACAAGAAAAACCCACCTCTGGATTCTCATGTCAAGGCTAAACCATTTACAAAGTACAGCAATAAACATGCAAGTGGAGGAAGAGACAAAGAAAGATAAGTGACTTCTTTGGTAGGACTGCAGTTCATGGCATCCTAAACTGAAATCATCGCCTGCCCATCTCAGTGTTAAGATACATGGCATAGACAGTCTTGTTGAACCTCGAAATTGTGAAAGAGAAAATGACCTTCCTATAATTATGTAGAAAGATTATCTCCTTTATGTCTGATGTTTCTATTTCAGATCAGTTGCAGTGATCTACTTGAATTAATTGTAGTGTTTTATAGATTTAGACAACAGAAAATAAAAGTACTTCATTAAATAGGCATGTGAATCATTGAATTTTTTGAGATTTTCTCCACCTATCTAAAATATGTAGAGGTATAATAAAGCCATAAAATCTGGACTCTCCAAGCAGAATATACTTTTTGAAATAACAACTGAGAAAAACAAAAAGAAAAAAATATTTAAAATAAACTGCTTTTTTAACATTCATATTTTTTTCAAACAAAATTTTATTTTATGGCAGGTTTAGATTTTCATAAGAATTGCAAAGGTAGTGCAGAAAGTTCCAAGGTATGCTACACTCAGTTTCCCATGTTATTAACATCTTTGATTAATGTGGTACATTTGTCACAATTATAAGCCAATACTGGTACATAATTATTAACTAAAATCTATGCTTTATACAGTTAGTTTCTAAAATAAAAAATTATTTTAAAACAGTTTAACACACACAGAATTACGTGAAATAGTACTGAATTTCCGTATATACCACACTGAATTTTCCGTATTCTTGACATCTTACATTTATATGGTACATTTGCCACAATTAATGAACCAATACTGGTGCAATACTGTTTAAAAAGTCCATACTTTATTCAGATTTCCCTAATTCAGTGTTCACCTAATGCCCTTCTTATGGTTTAAGATCCCATCCAGGATATCACATCACATTTGGTCATCATGTCTCCTTAGGCTTCACTTGGATATGATAGTTTCTTGTTTTTAATGACCCTGGAATTTTTGAGGATTATTGGTCAAGTATTTTGTAGAACATCCCTCAACTGAGATTTTTCTTAGGGTTTCATTACAATTGGACTGGATCTTTGAGCTCTGAGGAGGAAGACTGCAGAGGTAAGGTACTTTTCTCATCATATTTTATCAAGGTTCACATGACTTACCAGTGTTAATGTTAACCCGAGTTACCTGGCACACTGCTTACCAGGTTTTGCCACTATAACGTAACCCCCTTCCTACCCACCACTCCCTTTTGGATACTGTCCTTTTTGTAAACAATTTACTCATACATGGGCGCCTGAGTGGCTCAGTCGGTTAAGCGTTTGACTTCAGCTCAGGTCATGATCTCACGGTCTGTGAGTTCGAGCCCCACATTGGGCTCTGTGCTGATGGCTCAGAGCCTGCAGCCTGCTTCAGATTCTGTGTCTCCCTCTCTCTGTTCCTCCCCGCTCACACTCTTTCTCACTCTCAAAAAAAAAAAATAAAGATTAAAAAAATTAAAAAACAAAAAGAATTTACTCACACAGCCTACACTTACGAAGAGAGGAAAACATGTTCCACCCTTTAAGGGCAGAGGATCTATATAAATTATTTGCAATTCTTCTGCATGGGAGACTGATCTTGCCTCTATTTACTTATTTGTATCCTCATTTATTTATTTATTTGCATTCATATTTTAAAAATGCAATTAGTCAAATAACATAGAATTTGCATGAAAATATTTATTAGAAAGAGTGAAACACATGGCCTAATAAACCAGTATTCCAAGGTTAAGTTGGTGTTAATTGGAAATGTCCAATATTCTAGGGAGAGGATGAAACTCTCCTTGGTTATAAACTTACTTCTTCTCTGTTGAGTCTTTTCTAAAATCTTTCTATTCACTGTGTTTAACCATCTCTTAGTGATAATGGATTGCTGGAGTCCATTATCTTCAGGACAGAGTAACGGATACTTGTATTTGTTCTAATTGTTTCTCCCTGAACATTTGTTAGCAACAACAGCAACACTACTAGGTTTATTGAATGAGCCCCATTATGCTAAGCATTTGACACATACTGAAATTTAAGCCTTGTCATATCCCTATGAGTCACAAATGATTATCCTCATTTTGAAGAACAGGAAAACGTCAGAGGGTTAAATAACTTCGAGATCACTAAGTTGACAAATGGCAAAGGTGAAATGTAAACTAAGGTTTTTCTGATTCAAAATTTTAAGTTTTGAATCAACCCACTTTACTACTTCAACTCTCGACATCACCCATGTGTTGATGACTAAGTACTTCCCCTTTCAGTCTATGATGGACTGATTTTCTTTTCGCGTATTATACTTTTACCATTCCAGCTCTCCAATAATTAAAATTGTTCTATTTTTTTGGTCCAATACTATCATGTGTGAAATGGTGTCATAGGATATTTGTGTTGTGTTTTATTGCTTATGCATTACAGTTTTGTTTTGGGCGACTAACTTCATGTTGGCTGGGTGTTATTTTGTTTTTCCATTGGTTTCCTTGATGCCTCAAATCTCATTAACATTTTGACAAGACTATCCATTAATCCATATACCCAACTAATTGCCATTGACCAATTATATGTTTTATGGGAAAATACAAGCTGAACAAGATGGGCTTTTCCTTTAATAAAACTACAGGTGTATAGAAATAATATGCATAACAAGATAGTACAAAGAGAGAAAGTGGTGTGAAAATTATGACTAAAGGATAAAGAGGTCAGGAGAAAGATGAATTTTGAATAGGAGTATCAGAGAAGTCTTCTTGGAGGAGGTAACATTCGACCTAGTTCTTAAACAACTGATAGGATTTGTGAACAGGGAGACACATGTGAGCACAGTGCGATGTAGAACTGACCTCCAAGATTTCACTTTCTCCTGGTTTTCTTTTTATCTCTCAGACATTTGTGGCGCTCATCACCTCCTGTCTGCCTTTTAAATATAAAATGCCTAGCTTCTGCCTGAAATTCTCTTCTTTTTGTTCTCTGTATACGCATTGGGTCTTCAACTATCAGTCACATACTAAGAATCCCAGACCTTTCTTTCCACCTATAAAATATCTCAATAACATCTCAAACTCAGAATGTCTAAAATAATTCCTATTCATTTTCTTAGATATAACGTCATAACTAAATTAACTTATGTTGGAATCAAGCATTCTTAGGTTTGAGTGCCATTTGTATCACATGCTACTGAAGAGACTTTGGGCAAGTTACTTAACAGCTCTAAGCCTCATTTTTTTTCAGTAAGACAAATGGAAATCGTGCCTACTTTATTTAGATATCATAAAAATTAAATGAGATCATAAAAGTCTAAGTTCTCAATGCTAGTTGTTCTTGTTATTATTATTTTACAATGTTATTAAAGGATGTCACCATCCACTTGATCACCCAAGCACCAAACTTAGCAATCACCTCCAATGAAACTCATTAATACCACTTTCCACTAATGCTGTCAATTCTATGTTCCACATGTCCCTCTTCTATGCCCACTTGCTACTTCCTTAGTCTCTAGTCTTCTTCCTCTAATTGCAGTAGATTACAACTGGTTTTCCTGCGCTAGATCGTGCCCTGCTTTACTCAATGCTCCACATTATTGCTAAAATAATGATCCAAATCTGCAAATCTGATATTTCCCCTCTGCTTTAATCAAGAACTCTGTATTATTTAAGTGTTGAAGTCCAAACTCTTTTATCGTGAACTGGCCTCTGTCATAACCTCCTGAGCCATCCCTAAAAAAATCCATGCTGTAAACACCATAGTTCCATACCTCCATTCCACACCTCCCTCCCCCCATGCTATTTATTTTTCTTCCCAACATTCCACACTGTTTGATACTTGTACTTCTTGGAAACGTCTCACAGCAAGGTCTTTTCCACCCGCACTGCAATATGGGAAGCGTGTCCACAGCCCTCAGAAATCTCTTTTACAGAACCTTTTAAGACAGAACCCAACCACTTTTGAGTCTCCACTCAAAACTTTACATGCTGTGATTTCCATAATACCTTAAACTTCTGTTGCACGTATTTATTTACCAGCCTTTCTGTCCCGCCAGACTAGGTTATCACTTAACGGCAAGAATCTCACATATGATTTAAAATTCATTCTCAAATCCTAGTGAAGTGCTTGGCATGTTAATAGGTATTCAAATAAAGGCTTATATCTTAATTGGATAAACTGGTCTCCAAATGATCAAAGTTTACTCATTTTCTCGCACTTCTGTCAAGTCCTATTAATTCACAAGAATATATCTATTTTTGAAATCTTATACTTTGCTACATGGAGAAGTTTGTCATTGGAAAGTCAGAGAATTCTGTGTTACTTAACGGCCGGCTCCTTTATGCTGATGGTGCTTGACATGACCTCTAGTACTGGTTCTGGAAGACCCAGCTCTATACACATCTTCTTTTATCTCAGCCCATCCATCACTGGTTGTTTCTAAACTGGGTCCCCGCCTGTGTCAAAATAGCTCCAGCTGATAGCATGGCGGTCTCATTACCCAGACATATATTTTGGAAAGAAAACTTGCTGAAGGTTTTCTTCCACCTGATGTAGAATTCAAAACTAAGTGTGAATTTGATAGGCAGAAGCAAGCGAAGATGCCGATACCTTCTTAATTTAGCCTGTCACCAGGTACACCACAATGCAATTACCCATTTATTAAGAAATAAAATGTCGACAAAAAGCATTTAATTTTAATTGCCTCTGATGCTCACCATATTGTCAGTTTTTACTGGCTCATTTTGGCTGCTCAGCTAGAATTTTCTCTTTCATGCAAACAACAGGACTAAATTGAATTACATAAAAAGAAGCTACACTGACTCCCAGCAGTGTGTTTTGACAAAACATTTTGTCTCCGTAAATGATTTCAGATGCTGTAGTCAAAAGCCTTGACTGCAAATAATGGGTTCATAAAACCGATCTTTAAAATTTTACCTGACAGTAATGCCGTGCAAATATCTACGCTTCCAGTTCACCTTCTCCACTTGTTTACATCAGGATTTTAATAGAGGGGCTGTCACAGAACAACAGCTAAAGGCCAGTGTTTGATAAGTTCCTATAAAAACACACCGTTTAAAATGAGAATTTCCTTCTCAAATTCAGCCATCATAAAAGGTGACGCTGGTGGTGGTTAGAAAATTACTGAAGAAACCGTGTTTTCTTGGAGGACCTCAATAAAAGTCTCAGAGTTAAGGGACATTCTAAGTAGTGACGACTTTCAGATTCTGACATTTGAGTTGCTAAAACAGCACTTGGCAAAAAGCGCTTCACTTAGTAGGTTCTCAAGAAACGTGTTCCTCAGTGATTACAGCACCTGTTGTTTAGTACCTTCATAGAGGCTGAGGTCTGCTCACGTATATTTCATTTTATCAAATGAAAACCACGAATTATTTCCACAGTGAAATTTATATTATTGTTTTAAAAAATAACTAGGGGCGCCTGGGTGGCTCAGTCGGTTAAACTTCTGACTCTTGATACTGGTTCGGGTCATGATCTCGTGGCTCTTGGGATCAAGTGCCACCATCATGCTCTGCTTTGACAGTGGGGAGCCTGCTGGGGACTCTCTCTCTCTCCCTCTCTTTCTGCCCCTGCCCCACTCAATCTCTCTCTCTCTCTCTCTCTCTCTCTCTCTCAAAATAAATGAATAAACATTAGGAAAAAGTAAAGTAACTAAACAAATACTGCTATGCACGTTTTGCATATTTGCTCTGAAATCCTCACTATGGGCAAACAAGTAAGATGTCAATAATGAACTGAAAGTTTATTTAGCACTTACAATGTGGCTTGCTAGGTGCTAAGCACTTTGTATGGACTATCTTATTTAACCTTCTCCTCAAGATGATGAGGAAGGTACTTTTTATGAAGGATCTGCGAAGCTGTTCTGGTTCTTAAAATTGATTTTTTTTTCCATTTTACTGAAACATGTTATCTAGTTATCACACCATAACAGTAGAGTAATATATATGAAACATTCAGGGTCTTCGCAGAATATCTTTCTTTACTTCTGAACAACATTTTTGAAAGCGGGGCCTTATTTCTTACTGGAACATGTTTCAGTTTCTGATGCTTTTTTTTTTTTCTAAAAACTCTGCAACTTCTTTTAATATCACAAATTCAGCTTTAGTTTTAACAAGGTGAATTCCACACCTGTTTCAGTTTGGTTTTTCAGTTCTGTGAAGTAAACAGCAACAATGTTTTCAGAACCAGAAAATTATCTATCATTTTAAATATCAAGTGCCATAGTTACTATCACAGTAAGAATTTGAAAATGCCAAAGCGTAATTCTAGACTCTCCTATATCTTGTCAAGACTGCGCACTATCTTTCCCTTTTATTGCCTGCATTCAAAATGATTGTGCTAGCTCCTAATCATTTCAATCCGTGTTCTTCAATCCGACCTTTTTTTCTAAAAAGGCTCGTTTCTCTGCAAGAGTTCCCAGAATAATGTCAAATGAGAGTTGGTCACGTGACGTTCTCTTTCTTGGCAAACTCCTTCCACAGTGTTAGGGAACTTTTATAGATTAAAATTGTTGAGATTATTTTAATTCTTTTTTATTCTAAGTAAATTAAATTCTCCGTCTTGTACTCTCTTGCTCATTTCATTTCATCAATGTCTATAATTTGAAAATAGGAGGGAAATTAGATTTGGGCTCACAATAAGATGATATTTCAGGGATTATCGCATCCCTTGTGATATTAAAGACTTACTCTATCGAAGAAGAAATGGCAATCCATTTTTCGTCTGTCTTGTTTCATGATACTGCCGTATGTATGTATTCCAAATCTATGCTACTTTTACAAATTCCCTAGGAAAGACCTCTATGAATCAGCATACACAGACCCTTGGATCTTGAGGTTGAGACAGCATAAGATATGCAGCCCTGAAACTATTTTGCCATTCAGAACGCATCATTTCTTCACCACAGGGGAAAGCTTCAGAAAATATTGAATTCAACATTCTCATAGCAGTACTTGTTTGCTCTCTTGCTTAGGAAAAATGTTATAGCAACTCTCACACTTTATGCCATTTCTGAGAATTGAAGAACCACAGAGTGTCAGAACTGAAGTGTATCTTAGATATGATTTCATTATTTGGAGGAACTAAATTGTGCTTCCAGTGTTCATCCACATGGAAAACCCAGGGGGCAAATAAGTAGGGGGACCCAAATTGAGTCTCTTGTCTGTTTTTCTCTGGTCTCACATTTGAGACGCTTAACGGGGCCATCTTTATCCTTGGACTCAAGATGCAATTGGAGCCAAAGCAAAAGTCACATCCCCGCTCCCCACACCTGCCCATCTCTTTCAAGGACCAGGAACTCTTATATTTCACAACGTCTTACTTCCCCATTTACCCTGGATCAGATGCTCTCACTGTCAACAACTCTGTTTGGAGCATCAAACAAGGATGATAGAAAGGTGTTGCCTTGGGTTTTTAAACTTGAGCAAATTATATCGCTGCTTTGAACCACGGTTTGACCGGGTAATTCAGGTAATAATGATATTTAGGTAAAATTCAGGTAATAATGATATTTATTCATAGCACAGTTTGAAGGATTTAATGTGCTAATTCCTAGAATGCACTCACCCCAACACATAGAAACCCTCAATAAATAATAAACACTGCTGTAGGATTTACTACAGTATGTCTGGCAAATGTGTAGGGGTGGAGGTGAAAATGGTTGGTGTCTTGATATTGGTTTTGTGTTTCTCAAAAAGCGATAACATACAGGTTCCTGTTTTAAAATTTTACTTTTTAAGCAAATGCTTTGTTGAATTCTAATGTACACACAGAAAAGTGAATCATGTGTGCTACCTTCAAATTTTCACGAAATAAGCATATCTTTGCAATAGGATGTAGGTGGTTCCTTCCTGCCTCCTCAGTCACTGCTCTCCTAATGATCATCCATTAGTTTGCCTGTTTTGAAACGTTCTGTGAAGGCAATTTCTGTGAATGGAATTTGTGTCTGGTTGTGTTTACAAGACTGATTCATATTGCTGAGTGTATCTGTATCTGTTCATTCTCATCAGATGAAAATATCACAAGTCATTTATCTATTCTAAAAGCAATGGACCTTTGGGTTGTTTTTAGTTTGGTCTTTGTAGGAATAAAGCTCCAGTGAACATTCTTGTACATGTCGTTTGATAGTCATAGATATGTCTTTCTCTTGGGTATAAACCCAGGAATGGAACTGCTGAGTTGTCATTTCTGTGGATGCTCAGCATGAGTAGACACTTTTAAACAGTTCTCCAAAATTCATGCTTCTGGGGCACCTGGCTGGCTCAGTTGGTAGAGCATGTGACTCTTGATTCCGCGGTCATGAGTTCAAGCCCCACAATGGGGGTAGAGATTACTTAAAAATCAAATCTTTAAAAACACAACCAAAAAACACAAAATTTATTCTACCACTGAAAAATATGGGAGTCACAGTTGCTCAACATGTTGCAAATACATACTATTATGTTTATGTTGTTAACTTTTCAAATGTTGGTCCTTCTATTATCTCATAGTTCATTTCCCTAAAGAAGCTGAGGATTTTTTCGTTATTGTTGTTGTTGTTTGTTTGTCTTTTCGTGTTTTATTGACCAAATGAACTTCTTGTTTTGGAAAATGCTTGTTGACTTTTTTACCCATAGTTCTAGTGGGGCCTTTATTATTTTCCTCATTGAATTTTAGAAGTTCTTTACATATTTTGGATCCAAGTCTTTAATATGTATATTATGTATATTCAGCAAATATATTTTCCCCCTTACTACCTTGCCTTCCACTCTCTCAATGATATGTTTTGATAAACAGAAGTCCCTAATTTTAATTTAGTCAAATTTCTCTCTCTCTCTCTCTCTCCCTCTTTTTTTTTTTTTTAACACATTTTGTTGCCCTGATTTAGATTGATTGATTGATTGATTGATTGATTTTCCCACCAGGGGCTTCTGACCATTGAGAAGATCAATTAAAGATTACATTGTAAAAAGTAAAAATTTAAACTTTTAACATGCATTAGAGGAAAAAAATAAATCCAGTGTATCTTCTTACAATTAAAATAGAAGTTGTTAATTTTAGTTCATCATATGCAACCCTAAAAATACTCAATTCTGTATATCAATATGAGTTCAAGGAGAGAAGGATAAAACAACAAAAATCCAGAGACAGATAAGGGAGGAAAGACAAAAAACCTAGCCAACAACAGACAAGAAAGCAGATATAGAAGAGCAGAGAGTGGGGCATACCAAGTATGAGGGAAGAATCAAAAACTTGACTAAAGTGGGAGAGAAGAGAACCTGTAAAGGATAGAGGAAATAGGATTGAGGGAGAAAAGAGGTGGATATAAGGACACGGAAGGTTAGAAATTCAGAAATAAAGGCTCCAATGAGGCCACATCTCTTCAAGTTGTGAGCTAAAGAATACAATTACCTCTGATCTTGAGTCACTTACAACTGGTGACTTAACCACTGTTCAAAGGTCTTCTCCTACTTACACTTGCTCAACAGTGTTCAAAATAAACCACAGACAAAATGGGAATTGGGGTAGGAATTATTTGAACAGTAGCAGCTGAGGTCAGAGAAATACTTGAGAACCACTTAGAATCCTACTCATCAGTTCTGAGCCTGATGAGCCCAGTAGTTCTGGGCCTACTCATCAGTTCTTAGCGCCAATTTTAAATAACTCCTGTAAATAATGTTTGTCCTATGAATGTTTTTCACTGGGAGTGCATATCATACCCTTTAAAAAATTGATCTTATCTTAGATCTTTTTCAGTCGCGTAAATAAAAGTGATCCACTGTGTAGGAGCTAAATATTGTTCTTCCCTTTAGTCTAATGTTTTCTACACTGTGGGTTTTGACTCCAAGAAATTAATTTTATGAGTGGTGACAAAAATTAAAACAAAAAAACCCTGTAGATTTGAAAATACCAGTGCATCAAAGGCAAATGTTGTTTTGTGAAAACACTATTTTTTACATACATGTGGCTATTGTAGATTTCAAAGCATTTCTGATTGTGGATTGCATTGATTTTTTTTTTTTTTTTGCCAGGGCTGCCATCACAAAGTTACCACAAACTAGGTGGCTTAAGCAGCAGAAATGTATTGTCTCACACTCTGGAAGCTGGAAGTCTGAGATCAAAGTGTTGGCAGAATTAATTCCTTCCGAAGGTTGTGATGGAGAATTCATTCCATGCCTCTCTCCTACCTGCTTTGCTGGCATCCTTGGCTTGCAGGCACATCACCTCAATCTCTGCCTTCATATTCACATGACATTCTAGGTACATGTCTCTCTCTATGTCCAAGTGTCTCCCGCTTATAAGGACACTGTCATATTGGGTTCAGGCCCACCCTAATGACCTTATCTTAATTCATCTTCAAAGACCTCATTTTCAAAAAAGGCCACATGTATGACAATGGGAGTTAGGGCTTCAGCATCTTTAAGGGGGATCCAATTCAGCCCATAAGATGGTTATGGTCAAAAAAGTTTGAAACGCTTCTGGGAGGTGTTTCTTTTCCACATTAGCTTAAACCCGTAAAACCAAGCTTTTCCAAAAATGCAAAATTGAATATTGATTTGAAGATGCAATATAGTATACGGTATACCGACTCGGGGTGGTCCTCTCTGACCCTCATAATCACTGGCAAATAATTTGTGTGATTCTAATTATACTTCTTTCTTTTTAAGCCGCCAACACACAGCTTTCAAGGTGCTTAGAAAGTTAATAAGGAAGCTGAATAATGATTTTTAAGGTCGTATTTGTGTCCTCCTAAGCTTACTTTTTTATTGGTCTTTAAGGATCTAGCCAATATTTATGTAATACTTTAGTCACTTATTGAGATATGTTATCAAAATATAAGTTTTTTATTAATTCCATGTGATCTGTAAGATTGAGTTCTTTGGGAGGATGTATGTAGATGCCAGATATTTACAGCAAACTGCAAGTATTTATTCCCGAATTCTTAATCACAACACTGTATGCAGTCATCAGTTTTCTGACAACCATCTGCTTAGATGTCACTCATTCCTTCCACCCCGTCTAGTTGAAATTAAAATATTGACAGAAATAATTTTTGCATGGAAAGCGGAAAAGCTAATAGGGCTGGTGAAACTAGATTGGAATTTGCATGCCTTGCCCCTGACAATATTCTGACAAATTTCAGCTTGCTTCTTCAAGTCATACAGTACTACGGGAAAATAAAATATAAAGCAAAGATTTGAGCAACGTATAAGCTTGGTTTCTTCGGATGGTCTGAAAATACTCTTGAAAGATAAAAGAAAAGAAGAAGAAGAAGGAGAAAAAGTAGGAGAAGAAGAAGAAGAAGAAGAAGAAGAAGAAGAAGAAAGAAGGAGGAGGTGGAGGAAGAAGGGAAGAAAAAGAGAAAAGAGAGAGAGAAAGGCTACCAAGCTGTAACCATCATACTTTATGGTGACTATATGGAGTCGGAACAGTGGTATTAGCAGAGATAAAATGTTATTCTGCCCTTTTACAAATATGTAAGGACAATAACAACAAGGAAACATAAGACGTGAAATAAAGTTTTGAACAGAATTGAGAAAACATTTCAAAAATATAAAAATATACCAATTATAAATTCATTCTGAAATTCTTAATAAACCAGGAATCTTTTTTATCGAAAATATTTAATATTTTCAATAATCCAACCCTGAAATTCTTTTTCACCTTCGCAAAGAATCTTTAGCTGCGTGAAAAATTCTAAGCTTAGGTTTTACAATTTCCTTAGGTGGTACATTATTAAACTAAACACTTGATTTCCTACCCTTAAAAAAATCATCAGCTAATAAAAAAAAAAGTGTGTCCCTAAATGGTTTGCATTTATCCTCCCCAAACAAAAAGTGGTGTCCCCAGGGAGGAGAGGACTCATATGTACTTATAATTTATTTGATTTAAAAAATCACATCCATGCATTCAACAGATAAAGCATTAAATCTGTGAACTGGATTAGAGTGAGGGCATGCATTGATAAGAAGAAGAGGGGCGTTAGACAATGGAGTGAGTGGTTAGTTGCAGGAATCAGGTTTAGCCAGAGGAGCTGTTAGAAAAACAGAAACAAGAAAAAATAATGAAATAATATCCTCAGTGATCTTTCCAAAGGCATAGGAGAGTGTTTTCCATAGTTGAATCACAAATACCCACCAGAGAGAAAACCTTTTGGCAATGACTCCTGAGTATCTCAGAGACCCGATCGACATCATTCCGATCTTCCTTTCCTAAACCTCATCTCTGACCATATCCCTTCTTACATCTCACGATGTGAATATGTCGATCTCCTACAAAGGAAGAGTTTTTTTTTTGTAAACGAAAGCAAGACTATCTTGAACTTCTATTGATGGAAAGGTGCTTGATTTTATCATGTGTTTATTCAATAATGTTTTTACCTTTTATAGTACATATTTTCCTACGAGGCTCTCTGTTGGGGACTAAAGATGATCCAGAAGAGCTCATTGCTTCTTGGTGCTGGTAGGAGATGTATTACAGGTAATTGGAAAAGCACAATGCAATGTGATGAGATGACGATAGGGGTAGGAAGCACAGAGAAGAAAGGGGGCGCAAGAAAATGTTGCACACAGGAAGTAATATTTGAATGGGGTTTCGAAGGTAAAGGGGAAGTTTGAAAACTTGAACACAATCATTTCGGGCAGAGGGAATGCTATGTTTCACAACAGAGCTGTGAAAAGGCTTGGCTTACTAAGACGGAACTTGAGTGTGATTAGATCAGATAAAAAGAATGTCCATATGGAGGATAGGCATCCGATGCTGCTGTGCTAGTATCGATTCACCGTTCCCCGACCAGGAAAGAGTTCTAATTCACACACGAATCCCCTCATGTGTGGATGACGGGAGAGGCACTAGTAAAGCACCCCATCAGGCATGGACTATTGTGAGGTTGGAGGGAAGGCATGGTCATTGCCTCTAGAAGCTGAATAGGCAGCAGCATGCATCGAACAGGGCAATTCCCCTCCTTTCAAGTTGACTATAACTCAAGACAACGTAGAATGGTCTCTGGGCTATATGAAAATATGGACTTCAGAATGTGGCACGTATGATTGAGCCAGTATTCACAAGTGGGTTTCATGTCACGAACTGTGCTTATGTTGAAAATGTGGCAGGATTTGGGAGGCCCTGACGTACAGCTTTGTCCTCCTGAAGACTGAAAAGAAGCTGAAGTCAGGGAAATTAGTGACTTGCCCCAGGTCCTCCCAAATATCTGTGAGAGAGCTGGCGCTGGAACGAGGGCCTCTAACTCCCAGGCCAGTCTCATTTCCATTGTGCCGTGTGCTGGTTCTCTCAAATGCAGGTGTTCGCTGCCTTTTGGGAGGACTGAGGAGTTCAACACTTGAAAGAAATGGTAAGTTCCCTGAGGGGCTTTGAAGTTAATAGTCTTCTAATCACCCTTTTCTGAGCAATCTTGTCTTAAATCTTTACTTACTTCTGGATTTGCCATAATGCAAACTTGCCTGAGCTTTCAGATGGAAAACACTCATTCTTCTTTGGGTTTTTAGATACCATCTAGAGTGCCCACCAGTTTTGACCCTGTCGAAACTATCTGATATTATCTGTGTGACTCAGGTTTAGGTCACTTTCAGCCAGGGTCCCAGTGGGAAAAGGAGAGCACTCTTAAAAGGGGGCAATTGAAGAGACTTCATCAAAAGTACTATTGACAGGGGCACCTGGGAGGATTAGTCGGCTAAGTGTCAGACCTCGGTTCAGGTCGTGATCTCGCCTTGGTGAGTTCGAGCCCTGCATTGGGTTCTGTGCTGACAGCTCAGAGCCTGGAGCCTGCTTCAGATTCTGTGTCTCCCTCTCTCTCTGCCCCTCCCCTGCTTGCGTTCTCCCTCCCTCCCTCTCTCTCTCAAAAATAAACAATAAAAAAATGCACTAATGACAAAGCGGGTGGGATTAAGGGAAACTAACAAGCAATGATGAGTCACACAGGGACTCGCAACGGTAGGAGAGATGTTGACAACCTAAAGCCGAAAAGGGAAGGAGAGAAAACTGCTCCTGGAATCCGGAGGGAATATTTGCAGATGTAAGGGATGGCCCTCGGACATAAACTGTGGTTATAAATACAGGAATATAGTCGTTGCCAATCTGAGGCACAGCAGGGAGGGAGCCAGTAATTATAAATAGTCCAACTCCAATTTTTTCCTGCCCTCTGATCTCCTCAGTGCCTCAATTTGATCAAACTGAACAGAAAGTCAGAGAATAAGGCCTTACAAGTCAGTCTCCAAGGGCACAGAGCAGAACGGATAAAGTGGAGAATGGATCTGAAGGAGAAAATGGAGAATATGCTAGGGCGGGGCAAACACAAATTCACCCCCAGCCTAGCCCAGGATCTCTTCATTCCTCCGGTTCCACATCGCTTTCTGGAGGTGCAACTCCACCAACTGCTCCGATTTCAGAAAGTTTACCTAACACTACTGGGAGAATTATGTAAATATGAAGAGTTTGGCTGAGCAGTGACTAAGGAGAGAAGGAAACATGACCTCCATCTGCAAGCAGTGGTGGGAATCAAAATGATTTCCTGTGGGACGGCGGCTGGTATTACTGTTAAATCATTTGTATACTGTTAAATGAGTTGTGAGCTGGTGGGGCAAAGAGGTCTTAGAACTGTGTTTGCTGGCATTCTCCCTACCTCCATCATTGTCTACAAGCATTTGAAAGGTTGAGAAAACAGCAAGAGAAGGCTCTGATTCAAGGTGATAGAACCAGGTAGACGAGGGTAAAAATCAGGAGAAAGATGTTGCAAGTAAAAAACACAACAGTGTTGATAGCAGAAGTTAATCTTTTATTAAAATATTCTAAGGGAATAAAATATGGGAAAGCTCTTCTTTTGCATATTTAATCTCAGAGTGAACAGAACTCTAAAAACTTACTGCTGAAGATAATCTTTGTGGAGAAAAAAAATACACAGTATATTTTTTGTTTGCATATGTAATAAGTGCACTTAGCAACACTAAGAAGCTTTAGCAAGCTTCACATTTAAGATATGGCTAATTGATATTTACTTTTATTATCTCAATGTGGTTTCTGATACCAAACATTTTTAAATCTCTGAAGATAAAAATTTTTTTCTTCCCCTTCTGGTAAAATGCTGAATATGTAGTTTAAAATACGTAATAAAAATTTTATGAAAAGGGGTTTTGATATTAGGCTTGTTTTCAAGGAATATATTTAAAGCATAGTATAAGCCTTCCTTTTAAAATTTCAATTAAGGTAAGCATATATTGTGTACCTACTAAAGCTAATGTTTTTCAAGTCTAAAAATTTCCTACCTGGCCTGACAGGTTCTAGTGGACAAAAACTATGGTGTATATTTTATGGTTTCTTCTGCACGCCCAGCATAGTCCCTTAAGCATAAATTATGGTATAAAATTTCATCAGACAACATTGTGCAATCACAACAATAATTAATATTGCTGATCATACCATGTCTGATGCTGCTCTAAAACATGAGATGCTATTCCATGCATTTACAACTCTTAAAAACTTCATGAGACATTTCTATCTTTGTGGATGAGGAAACTGAGGCTGGAGAAGCTAGACAATTTGCTCAAGATCGTGCAAACAGTTAATGGCAGAGCCCACATTCAAACCTGGGAAATCAGATACCAGATTTTGAGTTCTTAACCACAATGCCATATGATTTTAAAGGTGAAGTTGGTGGGGCCAGAACATAAGGAGCCTTATGTGTTAGGACAGCAGGTTGTCAACTGAGAACCGCTATGGGTTTTAACATAAGAAAGTACCATGATCAAATTTCTCTTTGAAGATGAACATGATGTCTTTTTTAAGGTTCAATTAAAGCAGACAGAAGAACTGTGCCTTTTTAGCTTTATGCACTGTTTCCTTAACATTTATCCAGGGGCTAAAATAAGCTGTGATAATGACGAAAATGACCAGAGTTCATTCTATAATTCAATGGTTTTTCGGCCATTTTTAAAAACCTTTGTCCCAACAAGATTTTGTGGACACTGAATAGGAAAAATATCTGAAGGGGTTTAAAACGCCCTATGCTTGTGATGCAGAGAGGAAAAAGGAGTTTCTGAGAGTAGCTCTGTGACAGGGAAACTGCAAACCCCAACCACCTTTCTCAATGGCTGTTCCTGTTCCTCTACACGTCATGTCTGTTCCCAAGGACTTTACTAACCAGGGCAGGCTCATTGCTGCAACAAACAGCTGAGAAGTTTAAGTGGCTTCACATGTCAAAGGCTTTCTTCCCCTTTCTCATCTTCTAGTACGGTGCAGGTTGGAGAGGGTAGAAGATGTCTCAGCTTCACAGAGTTACTTACAGACAGGCTGATGGAGATTCCACCATCCCCCAAGTGTGGAATTCAACATCCAGCCAGCAAACCAGGAAGAGAGAAAGCATGGGGAAGGCAGGCCCACTCTTAACTGCTCCCACCCACAAGTGACAAGTCTTTCAGCTCACATTTCATTGGTCAGATGATGTAGTCACACACTCTGCCCTGATGCAAAGGGTTGGCAAGTCTAATTGAGCTGGATGCCCAGGAAGAGGGAGTAATGTTGGGTGTTTGTCACGGTCACAGAGACTGCATCACAAATTGAAATGAATTTGAAATGAAATGAATCAAGTTAAAGTGAAGAGTTAAGTGGCCCAGTGAGGCTTGGCTTTTAAGATATGGAGCCAGGACTTGAACTCAGACTAATTCCTAACTCCAAGCTCAGCACAATGAATGCCACAAGGGGAATACAGTCACGGTGCATCCTAGCCTTGTGAGGAAGGAGTAGTTGTGACAGTGATAGGTGGCCATCAATCTCTGGTCTTCTCTTGGGAGCACAGGTCGACTGTTCAATAACTGTCAGTTATTTTTATTATTGGATTAGGTTTCCAATAAAAGATAGCATTTTGGAAATGATTTTAAAGGAGATGAGCCATTTGACAAATGGGCAGTTAATGTGAATGGGACTTCTTCCAAAGTCATTAGAAGGCTTTTAAAAAAGGTACAAACACAAAGAGTAGAAACATGAATGAAAGGAGTCTGAGAGGGGCTCATGAGACTGGAGCGTGAAGAAGGGTTTTGTGCGAGCTTGTCTGCTCCTTCTTACCGTCTCATAGGCTTCTGTCCCTTGCCCTGTAACTCCAACTTTCCATCAGCACGTCCTTTCCTTTGATCTGGGCAAAATACCCGGATGCTTAAGCCTCAGATTCCGTATCTTTAAGAAGAAAAAGGATGACTCACATCATTTCCACAGCTCCTGCTAATGCTGTGGTTCTTCAAAATATCTGAAATCCTAGGGTCTTAGTACCTACTAATAAAAAAAAATGCTTCTTTTGCTATCTCATTTTTAGGCAACTTCAAGCTGTGTGCTAGATGAGCTCAAAACTAAAAATGTACATGTTCTGTATATGTAGGTGTTAATGCCCAGTCTGAGTTTCCATATTTTGATGCAAACCTGTTTTGTGATACCATCAACCTTTCCCTTACACATTTTCATCGACTTTTCTGTTTTGTTTACAGGGTGAGCTTTTCACAGTGGAATTTGGCAATGGGATCATGGAAAATTTTAGGATGTAAGAACATCCATAGGAAATGTGAGTGGGAGTGTGTTTTCCTGAAGTTAATAGAAACAATTTAAAAATTAGACTGACAGTAATGTTAAGAAATGGCATGCTTTGTTGATGAAAGTTTCTGTGAATAGTTTAGTAGATCATAAAAATTAGAAATACAAGTATTTAGACCATGGCTGTGAAAAGCAAGCAGTATTTCATCTATTTTCTGTATTTAAGAAACAGAAGTGTTTTTATCTATTAAATTAAACTGGAGCATGCTATCATCAACCTAACACGCATAAAAAGAAGTCTATAAAAACTTCTGTCATTTTCATCTCAGCATGATGATACCCCCTTGTGAGGTTTATAATTCTCAATTAAAATGAGTAATTCAATGAAAGAACAAGTCCCATGAGGGAAGATGCCAAGAAGGAATCCCAATGTTAAAGACATATTTTCCCACGGTAACTCTGTTATGGTTGGTGATGCTGCTAACATACCTATGCCCGCAGTCTTTGATTTTCATGTTAACGCAATGGTACTGTAAATAAACTTAGGAACAGATTTTTAAAATAGTTCCTCTTGTATTAATTGCATTTCTTTCTCCTGAAATTATCCTATCTGATAAATCCATCTCTTGGTTATTTATATTAGTAACAGTAGCATATGTGGTGCCAGATCTATAGAGGCCATGATTGTTCTGCTTCTAATTCCACGCATATTATTTTGTGTATGCTATCTTCCTGCCATTTTGCCGTTTTGCCACTTATCGCCCTGCCATAAGTGTCTAATTTATTCCTCAGAATAATCCTATATTGTTTGAGTAAGTGAGGTGACTTGGCCAAAGTCACCCAGGTTATAAGCGTTCAGGATTTGAACTGAAATCTTTGAAAGGTCTCTTTCGGTGCAGGTGGACATTGGCCCATTTATTTTTTATATCTTCAGCTGATGGTCTTTCTCGACCCAAACACTTTTGAGGGGATAGACCGTGGATCAAAAGTACAGATAGGAGCCTGCGTATTGTTGGATTACAAAGGACACGTGGGGGACCAGCTCTGCCTCTAAGTAGGGAGAGTTGCAAGGCTAGAGGGCAAAGTAGCCAGGCTTCCTTGCCAGCCTTCCAGTAAGTAAATTTCCTGCGGCTCTGGGTGGTGTGGATCAGTCAAAGCCCTCAGTTAAATGCTTCCCAGGACAAAACATCAATACCTTAGTTTGAGTGATTTTTTAGACCTCATCTCCAAATAGAGCCCCCAAGGGCATGAGATGTGGGACAGGGGGATGGTATTACAGATGTGGGGCTGCTTGAAAGTGAACAGCTAAGAGGATGCCAAAATGGGTTTCTGTCATGGTCACTGCTGGCACATATGGCATCTTTCTGTGAACTTATAAACATTTTCCTATCTGAGAATAAATTATTTAAAAAACCCACTTATTCTGGGCGGGTGAGTTACTAAAAGACACCTCCCCCCTTGCCATGATGTTGGCGAGGGCACAAATGTTGGTGAGGGACGTCTGAACCTTCAGCTCCACATATTTCACTTGGCTGAGGACATCTATGCACAACTTGTACAACTTTATTGGCTGTTCCGGTTTTTCCAGCTACATTGCATGAGGTCATAGGGCCTTAGGAAGGGAAAGAAAAATAGGCCTATTACAGAATTGGGAACCAACTCTATTCAAGGCTGAAACTTAGTCTTGTCTTTAGGGTATCTTGGCATCAAGGAACTGCGGTTTTACACTGTAGGAGGCTCACTGAGGCTCCACATTGTGGGGTAGGAGCTGGGATCAACGTGGAAAACGTGAGGTTTGATCCAGGGGGAATCATGGTTACGTAAAGATATTGTCAGAATGACCTCCCTCTTACCCTTGAGGCTAAAAAAGGATCTAGGTGCTTTTAGTTATTTACCAAAGGAGTATCAATTACTGTGGAATTTTAGTCAGTCTGTAGGGATTACTATAACAGTCTATAAAGAATTCAAAATTCTTCTGGGAAGGTCTTATTTTAATTTCCAAGTAAGGGATCTCATGTCTCTCTTTAGGCACTAGTCTTGAATATTTCTTGAACCAGTTTGCCAACTATATATATACTCCTCAATATATATGTATATATATGTGTATATATATACATATACATATGTATTGATATATATATATTGATATATTCTTTTCACTGTGTATACTGTTAGCAGCTGTAGTCACTATAAAAGTAATATATCTTGCCAGAAACATTTTTTAAAACACAAAAGTACTGAGAATGAAATAGAAATTAATTTCAATCTCACTATGAGATACAAGTCTCATTCCCAGCACTTGTATTGAACTCATTTGCATCTGCCATAGTCTTCCTTCCTATTTAGTGAAAATCAGAGAGAGGCTGTCCACTTGTTCTCAAGATCAGGAAGTATACCACAGACCAAATATCAAGGTCGGTCCAGTGGGTCTTTGACCTGCCTTCTGTTTTTTCTTTTATCTATCCTCAGATTTTTTGGTCCTCGCCAGCCATGCATTCTGTCCAATCTTTGTAGCAGTTATTTCTGATAACCAGTTTGTTGATGATAAGTTGATTTTTACTATGGCTTTTGGGGAGATAACCAGGGCCAAATTCTTTGAATTGCTTTGATTCTTTCTGTAAGATTCTTCAGTGATAGCCTCCTTCAATGCTCGGGAGCAAAGCAGTCAGGCTGTAACTATGCACACAGCTTCTTTTATTTCACCTAATTCATTTCAACCTACAAATCAAGCAAATATTGAGGGCCCCTGTCTAAGGAATTGTCATCAGAACTGTCATCAGGATTTTGACAGAATCTGGAGTTTTGTGAGAAGGTGTCGGGGCCAACTTTGAGTGGTTATGTGTGCAAATCTACTGGGTGGTGGTGGAAGGTAGAGGGAAGGAGGAATGGGAATGGGTGGGATATTTAGACTAAAAAGGCTTGGAGAAAGAATGAAAACATTTTAAATTTCCCATTCATTGTTCCTTGGCATCAGGACCATTTGCAGATAAAAAGGCCAAAATAAGCATGAATTTTCTTTTAATTAACTCTCTGAAATTTGTCTACCATTTACTTGCCCCCTCCCACCCTCATCTGTTATTTTGTTCACTTTAGGGCCATAAATATTATTAATCCACAGAGATTTCTTCCTGCTTCCCTTAGTTAATTAAAGATACTCCAGAATTTATCTTATGCTACCACCAGGAGGGCACAAAAAGTGAAATATTATATTGCTAGATAGTTCATTCATTAGCATATAATAATCAGTGGGATAGTGCATTGGAGTTTCAAATACCTCCACCAGACTTTCTCTTAAAGGACAAATGTAGTCAGTCCACCGAAGCAAACAGAGAGGGAAAGAGGGGAGAAAAGAAGAGTAATAAATTAAGGGGAAAGGTGACACCGAACGTACAGATGACTTTTTTAGAGACAATTTCACCCTACTCGAGTCTGGGAAAGAATTGCAGTAGCTCCCAGCTCACATATCATTAGAAATAGACACAATGGCCAAGCCTTCCTTCATCTGTTTCAAGCTGTGTTGTTCAGTCGAGAAAAGAAGTGGGGGGGGGGGCCACCAGGGCAGCTGTCAAAAAAAACTCCCTAAAATGATTATTCTTATATTTTACTTACTTTATTTTATATTAATGGTTTTATTACAAAAAGAAAGTATGATGTAAACTTCATGTATCATTCACTTACAACATTTTAGAACAAACCAAGCAGAACCCAACACTAGACAGCTCCACTATTTATATTCCTCTAAGGGTAGCTCATCCTGCCCTCTTTTTCCACCCTCAGTGTTTTTCTTCCTTCAGGGAGAGATTCTATATCAGTGTTTCATTTCTCCTCTGGGTGGACTTAAAGGCCAGGCACATTGATTATTAATCATTATATTGGGGTTTCTCTCCTTTCTTGACCAATGACACAATCTGCAGAGCATGATAGGTATACTGTAACTGACATCTGTACTGAAGGAAAAAAATCAGGTTACGGTGTATATATCTGCACTAATAAAAAAAGCCATCTTTCAAACCCTCCTTTTGTAAGTCTTACTAAAAAGACTACTGTGTTACAAATGCATAGGCACTGAGCCATAAATCCAGTAACAGAGACATATCTAAAAGCCCATTTTGGGACATTCTTTACTTGGACTCTTGGGACACTCCAGGCTTAACAAGAGTCACTTTTTTTCTAGGTTGTGCTGCTGATGAATACCAGGGAGAAAACTTGAAACATATGGGATTCTCTGGCCCCGTAAGCTGGCTGTGCTATTTTGCTTCATCTATTTTGGTGTATATTTTCATTTGTGTAAATGTCTCAACTTAAAATTATTTGCCATTTATGCTTTCTAAAACTCACTGGCTTTCTGATGCCGGGGCATATTCGAAGTGAATTTGTGACCATCAGTTTATAGTTTTCTGTGATACGGCATGAAATTTCATGAGTTAAAGAACAGGAGAAATCTAGTGTAAGAGTTAAAAGCATGGATTTTTATTCAGGCTGACCGAGGTCTGAATTGTGGCACTCAGCTTAAATGTATGACTTTGGGCAACTTATTTCACCTCTAAGAAGTTTAGTTGGTCCAACTACTGAGTGGAAGTAATAATAGTAATAATAACAGAGACCTAAAGCTCAGAGCCTGCATCATAGTAACTCCTCATTACGTGGGAACATTATTACCATTATTACTCTTCTCCTTCTCCTTCCCCTTCCCCTTCCCCTTCCCCTTCCCCTCCCCCTCCCCCTTCCCCTTCCCCTTCCCCTCCCCCTCCCCCTTCCCCTTCCCCTTCTCCTTCTTCTATTATTATATTTTTAAAATGGCCAAATCAGAATAATTGGTAAACAACTTCACTGTATATTTTTAAATAATTATGCTGAACCAAAAGGCATAAACCAATATTATCCTGTTTAGTGGGACATATGGTCAACCTGATTAGTGTGGGCTGGGGACAATCTCAGTATCAGCCTGAGGAAATTAGATAGAGTCACTTATTTTGATCCAATGTACTTACAGCAACCAGAGTAACAAACCAAGGGACAGGTTTTTGCTGTCGTTGATTATTTTCTTTTCTCTTTTTTAATTTATTTTATTTTAATTGTTTATTTTTTAATGTTTATTTATTTTTGAGGGAGAGAGAGAGACAGGGTGCAAGCAGGGGAGGGGCAGAGAGAGAGAGAGAGAGAGAGAGAGGGAGACAGAATCTGAAGCAGGCTCCAGGCTCTGAGCGGTCAGCACAGATCCCGATGTGGGGCTCAGACTCACAAACCGTGAGATCATGACCTGAGCTGAAATCGGACTCTTAATGGACTGAGCCACCGAGGTACCCCTCTCTTTTTTTAAAAAACCTGTTTCTGGAGCACCTGGGTGGCTCAGTCAGTCAAGCATCTCCCTTGGTTTCAGCTCAGGTCATGATCTCACGGTTCATGATATCGAGCCCCACATCAGGCTCTGCACTGACAGTGCGGAGCCTGCTTGAGACTCTCTCTCTCCCTCTCTCTCTCTTCTCCTCCCCTGCTGTCTATCTCTCTCTCTCAAAATTGAATAAACATAAAAAAAAACTGTTTTCAGTGTGGGAAGGAAGAGTCTGCAGTCATGCCTTTTGGTTTTGCCCATGCTTCCTCACATACAAGGGTAGTCTCTCCTTTGGTCACACCATTTCTGACTGTAAAGGACAATATGGATTTATGCTTAGTGACCTCTTGCGAGTTTTCTTTCTTTGCTGCAAAATTATGGGGAGCAACAACTTGATTTATTCCATTAGTTTTGAACTGTGCTGCCAATAAGTAAATTGGTTCATGGTAATCACAGTATTCACTTCAATTAAATGATCATCAATTGAGTTATTTGCCTTTTTGCATGTAATTTATTATGGTCTGCTTTTCTCTTTCAATTAAAAAGTTGAAGTGTGTAATTTACTTGTTTCTAGGGATTACAAGTAAGGGAACTAGAATTCTAAAATAATTATCTTAAAGAGTTAACAATTAGAAATGTTTATGATTCTTTATATTTTACTGACAATACATGATTAGGAAATTATTTTGTTGTATGCAACCAAAAACAATTATTTCCTTAAGCAAAATCCACCTCAGGAAAAGGGAGAGAGGAACCATATGAGAAAACACATTTTACCTAATGATTTTCTTTCAGGAAAAATATTGCTATCATGATCTTTTTTAATTAAATAAGAATTTAGCACTTTTGCGTGTGTGTTCTTAATGTCAGACTCTTTGGTTATCACACTTACACCTCTGTTATTAATGTTAGCCATGGTTTGCAGATGAGGAAAAGCTAGTCATCAATGAATAATTCAGATTCCATAACTGTCAGACCTCATTATTTTAAATAGGGCCTGGTAGTTTCAGTTGTAACCAGCTAATTGCCTCGTTTAAACTTAAACTGTTAGACTATTTCACATAATTCCAATTTTAAAAAAACTTTAAATACACTTAAAATTGCTGTAGTACATACAGCAATTTGCCTTCAATCAATCTAGAAGAACAAAAGGCATTCTGCTTGTGATGTCTTCAAATAAGAATTAAAATTTATTTTAATTTAATCCACTAGCTGTCATGAAATGCTTACTTGGCATAGAATGAACAAAATGTTTTAATTTATTTAAAAACATAAAGTGAGAAGCTGGAGATTGAATTATTCAGTTTAAAATCTGATCTCTTTTGTTTAAATATATTGCCAAATAAAAGTCCCAGGTCAAATTAAATGTGATGGAAGGGATCGCCAAAGGTTCCTGCTTTTGCTTCCTAAATCCCTGTCACTTTGAAAGCTAAAGCAACTGGAACTTTACTGGTGACTCAAAAAATCTGAAAAGTCAGTGTGGTGGCTAAGGAGGCGAGCTGCTCATATCTTGTGTTGAGAGAAGCTGTCGTGGTCGGTAGACAACCTCCAGCGGCCACACCTTCGGATCTGCCTCCCTGTGCAGGCCAAGGTCGCACCTGCCTGGGCTGCTCCTGGCCACTGACTGAGCATCGCGGAGAACTAAGTACGAGAGCCAGGCCATTCCTGTGGCGGGGCGCCTGGCACACCTATGCTGGCTGTCTTTTCTCTGGGACCCTTCCTCAGCCTGGTTGAAACTCTCTCAGAACTGTCTTTCTCCTATTCCATCCTCCTTCCTTCCCTCCACTCTTCTCCAGAGGTCAGAACTGTGCCATACCCTGAGGGCTCTCCACACCCATTCTGCTTGGGTTTCCCTTTGTCATCCATGTGCATTTTCCTCAATAAATCTCTTGGACACCTAATTCAATGAAGTCACTGCCTTAAGGAAAAATAAATTTGTTTATATCCCAGGTCTACAAAGCTTTGCTACTTCAATGTTAATTCTACCTTTTTATTTTAAATTTTGATTAGAAGCAATGTGGTTTATTAACATAAAAAAAAATGGTTATGCTATCGCTGCTGGGGGGGAAGCCTCACAACAATTTAAAAAAAAAAAATCAGCAAGGCTTTATTGTGATTACTTCAGCTGTTCAGTAAGCACAAGTTCAAATCTTTTCTAAAATATTTGTCCAAAGTTTATGCCCATGTTCCTGTTTGTGTAAGCATAGAAACAGCAGAACTGTCATGGCAAGGGAAAAGAGACATTTCTTCAGTTGTAACTCACTATCTGCTGACCTTGTTTCTAGTGTTGGGCAGTGTCTACATTCTCGAACATCGAAGGGTTCTTGTGCTGTTCCAAAGCTGGGAGAAGGGCAGTGGTGTGGAAGCTTCTGGAACATCTGGAAATAATGTACTGAGTTTTTAGCGAAGTTTGAAAGTCGCTTTAAGTGTTTAGTATCAAGGTGTCAACAACATTCCGTTGTACTCATTCGAGGAGTGAAATTTGGAGGCACGTATTTGCACAGTTTAGTTTTAACACCACCTTTATACTGGCTTGGACACTGGGTTCATCACAGAGATTCTCTGGGTGTGTTTCCTCACCTATGAAAATAGTCGTGGAGAGTGGCTAGGGCCGGGACTACACAGATTTGAGGGCCACTTCCAGCCTTAGGAGTCTCTGAGTTTAGTGAGTGTGCGGCACCCTCACTCCGTTTAAAGGAAGTGTTTTCTGGGTCTTTAAAGAGAACGTCCTTGTTTACTTTTCCAATATAGCCCGTACTGGATGAAACAGCACGTAAGGTTGCCCAAGTTTAGTATTCTTTTCTGGGAAGATGTGAAAAATGAATTTATTTTCCTCTGATTCGAATGTAGGTTATTTTTTATTTCCTTAGTTTTTTCACACGTAAGTCTTCCAATGCAGACTACCTTTGTACAGTTAATACCACAATAAGGTTTGAGAAAGTTACAGATTGCTTTCCTTCTTTCAATTTGCATATAATAACTTCTGAAATATTAACACTTTCTGGAAGGTTTGTTCCCTCTTTATTACCACGCAGTTTCTGAGCAATGGTTAGTTTTTGTCTGCTCTGTAACATTCTGAAAGTATAGTAGGCTACCACGAAATAATATAGTAAATATTTCTCCTTCATGAATTCTTATATTCTGACAGGTTTTTCCCCCCAGAAAACCCAGAAGATGAAATACAGACATATACAATTAATGTCAGTTACAGTTCATAGAAGCACATGCTTTTCTTCCATGGCAATAAGCTGAACATTTAGGAACTGAAGGGTTTACCATCTGTGAGCTATGTGTCAGCTTAGCTGTCTCAGATCAAGCTTCGTGTTTTAAATACTGTGCTCTAAGAAAAGCCCACCTCAATCTCTGTATGTCATGCTTGTGTCCACACTCAGATACCATGGTAAAAAGGAAGCCTTGCTTGTCTATCTTAAAATTCTAGCACTGGATTTACTCCTCTCCCATGATATGTGTCTTTAGTGAAGATAGTCATTATATTTAGTAATGTACTGAATTCTACCCCTTCCCATTGAGAATTAATGTACTACATTTAGAATTTTTGGATAATTACATAAATAGAACAATAACGGTTGCAAATGTCATACTTAAAATTGAATCCTTCTACATTGTGGTTTAGAAACCTATTGGATAGTAAACACTTTTTTTTTAAATTTTTTTTGGGGGGGTTATTTATTTGAGAGAGACAGAGATAGTATGTGCACACAAGTCAGGGAGGGGCAGAGAGAAGGAAAGACAGAGCCCAATGCAGGGCTCGAACTCATAAACTTCAGTATCATGACCTGAGCCGAGATCAAGAGTCCGATGCTTAACAGACTGCGCCACCCAAGCATCCCCTAAACACTTTCTTATTAAGCATATATTCCAAGTAATTTTGTTGTAAACTAATGAAAATAGATACTTTGGGTTTTTCTTTGCTTTGTTTTTAAAAATTCCAATTAATATTTAGATTTTAAACTGATTTTTTATAATGTAAAATTTGTTTTAGTAAAAAGGGAAGACTTTGATTTGTCACAAGTACAAGAAAGTAAGAAGTGAGTTTATTGACTAAGCATTTCAGTAGAGCAGTATTTGGGGGTTGTGTTGTACATTTCGGTCACTATTTACCTTTGAGAAGAATTTGGTAACCTAAGACATGATTCATGGTCTTTCTACATATAACTCATATTTAAGTCACATGTGTCTTTAAAATCATGGATCCCAGTGGGGGTGAGAATCCAAAGGAATACCTTACTTTCTGATATGTGAAAAATAGGAATATTCTCAAAGACAAAGCTTGAAATTTTGTAGAATGACTTCTTTTTAAAATTTTTTTTAACGTTTATTTATTTTTGAAAGACAGAGAGTGGGTGGGGTGGTGCAGAGAGACTGGGTGACACAGCATCCAAAGCAGGCTCCAGGCTCTGAGCTGTCAGCACAGAGTCGGATGCGAGGCTGGAACCAACAAACCTTGAGATCATGACCTGAGCCGAAGTCAGACACTCAAACAACTGAGCCACCCAGGCACCCCCGTAGCATGACTTCTTATGTCACTGTAAACACCTGTTCCATGGAGGGGGTGGGGACAAATTCCTTTCTGTGATTATGATATTGTGATGGATGGAAAGTTCCAGGAAGAAAGTAATTATAGTTTCCTAAGGATTGAGACAGACTTTTAACATATACTGAGTGCTTCTAACATATGGTACAGATGGATTGCAAGCTACACCTGAGTGATTGACTAGTTCTAGCATTTGGTGTTTATGTTTTGATTTTAAAATAGCCATTCATTAGCTTGGGGTGTGTGTGTGTGTGTGTGTGCGCGCGTGCGCGCACGTGCGCGCACGTGGTGTGTGTGTGCGTGTTTAAAAGTGGTTAAGAAAAACATTTTATTTTTATGATTTCACAGAGTATGGAGAGTACTATATCTTAGAAGATTTAAGAGCATAACTCACTGCTAGTTGTTAGTCACTGACTCTTAATACCTAGTCAACATGAGGAACAGATGGTTTGTGGGAATATCTTTTTTTTTCCTACTGCAGTGTTCCAAAATGGAGAATTTATACTTTAACTTTTTAAATAATTCTTCCAATCCCAAAAAACTTCCGGCAGAGATAACAACAGACTCAAAGCTACATGCTAAGGCGTGGTTAATTGCAGCAGAAATGAACGGTATTTGACAGTCAGCCACGTCTGACATTTGAGATCTCCATCACCTCTCCAATTTAAACCCGCTATTTTCATTTCTGAAATTTTTGTCCACTTGGAAACAAATTGAGTTTTTTTAAATGCAAAAATTATGGGGCGCCTGGGTGGCTCATTTGGTCAAGCATCCAACTTCGGCTCAGGTCATGATTTCATGATTTGTGAGTTGGAGCCTCGTGTTGGGCTCTGTGCTGACAGCTCAGAGCCTGGAGCCTGCTTTGGATTCTGTGTCTACCTGCTTTGGATTCTGTGTCTACCTCTCTGCCCCTCCCCTGCTCACGCTCTGTCTCTCTCTGTCTCTCAAAAATAAATAATTGTAAAAAGAAATTTTTTAATGCAAAAATTAAAGTTAATGTAATAACTCATTATTAATGCAAAATATTAATACATACTAATTACATTCAAATTAACATAATCAAATAAGCAATAATTGGCTATGGGCACATGCAATCCCTTGAAACCTGAGCTGTAGCATCCGGGAGTGCTCATATTTAGCAGTGGGATAGATCCTCCATCAGAAAAAACAATAATGCAGTTTCCCACATGTGAAGCAGACCCCAAACATCACATTGCTCATCCATAAACACGTCGGTCTCTATCCGTAAAATATCAGAACTCGTTTACACAAGATAATAGCATCGCTACATGCAGAAGAACAAAAATAATTCTTAGTATTACTAATTATCCAGTCAACGTATAAATCCCCTTTATTGTCACATACACATTTTTTTTTTCAGTTGGTTTGTTCAAGTCAGAATCCAAACAAGTTTCAAACATTGCATTTTGTTCATGTTTCCAAGGCACTTCAAATCAATAGTTTCTTCTGGCTCTCTTTTACTGTAATTTGTTTATGGAAGAAACTAGAAATTCCCATATACTGTATAGTGTACCCTTGTATTATTATTTAGCATGATTCTTTGTCTCAGCTTGATGAGATACAAGTTTGAAGCTATAAAAGTGGTGCAGTGTATTTGCTATTGTAATACACCAGGAAGCACATATTATCATCTCTTTTGGGGGAATATTTCTATTGGCCATCGGATATAGATATTATCAGTCTCATCCGTGTATTATTAAGTCTCTGATCAGCTTTTCATAGCCATTGTTGATCATGGCCTCACTCCAACAGTTCATTAAGGGATTATGTCTATTTATATTCTCTGAAAGTTCTGCAAAAAAGCACTATTTCAGTTCATACAATATGTTCACCGTGGAGATCAGGGTGATATAAGCAGGAGGATGATGACAGTTTGTAACATTTTATTCCTCCTGGGGGGTGGGAGAAAATGGAAGCATTTCATTAATGTGTCTGTGTGTGATTTCAATTAGTCAATACTGTAAATGCAGCTATTTTCCAGTACGTATGACAGCAGAGTCAACCTCCCTGAAAATACTGTGATGTGACTCTTGCTACTGTGGAGGAAATAGCTTACTTTAATAGCAAATCATGATTTCTACTCCAGGGCTAAATATAGACACTGATTGCTTGGTGCATTCAGCATGATTGCTCATCCATTCTACCATCTGATTGTCACAGCAACTCTACACCATAAACAAGGAAAGTATCATTTTCACTATTTTACAAATGTGGAAACCGAGGTTCAGAGAACTGAAATCACTTTCCACTGTCATCCAATGAGTCGACAATGGAACCGGAAAATAGATCTTGGGTTCCCAACTCTAAGTCCCGTGGTTTTTAATCATGCCATACTTGAGTTATCTCTAGATTCAGGGTGCTGGGCCATTTGTTAAATTCAGCAATATGTACCGATAAGCCATTAAATTAGTATAAAGCTGGCACATGCTTTATATGAATAAATAAGTATAATTAAATGATATGCATACAATGAAAAGTTGGTTATACTAATTATCAGGGAACCACTAAAGAGTAGTAATTATCTACCAAGTTTCACTTTTTATTGCTATTTTTTGTGTTAGCACATTCTCAAAATTTCTTTTGAGTTGATAATACGTGAGAGGTGCAGGGAGTAAGAAATATTGTCTCCACTGAAGGACTTCATGGCGTGGTGCAAGAAAAGAAGATAAGCCAGTAGTCATAGCACAGATTAGTAGGATGATGGGTTTTAGGCTTCAACAATTGTCAATTTTGACTGACCCTAAATTCTGTATTACTGTCATTATATCAAGTGAACAAGTGGAACTTGCTCAAAACATATGGGATACATTTTAGGACTATAACTGGTGGCTTTCTGTATAAGTAATTCTACTTGTTTTTAGGGGTCAGGCATGGCTAATTACACCTCTGAAATTTTCTTCAGGTCTTTCCATCTGAAGAAATGACCTTCTCTAGTTGGTTTTTAGAGGTCCATTCCCAGGTGGCTGTTGTGTCTAAGCATGGCCTTAGCATTGGCCCTGTCACCAAAATGGGCAGAGCCAAATGTCGGAGCAAGGCTCAAGGCTAGCTCTCCACAGGTCCAAGCTATCAGTTTATTCCTGGCCCTAAAAGAATCTGGGACACATTGCAAATCTAGTGGTATGAGTGTTTGTTTCTGGCTCACAGTCCCTGCAGGATCTCTGGTCACAATAGTTGATTCCCAAAGTAAAGGATAAGGCCACAATTCTTGAGGGGTTCCTCAGACACTGGAAATTTACTTGAATGACTTGTATGACATATTAAAAAAAAAAAAGGAAAAGAAAAAAAAAGAAAGAAAGAAAAGCTAACTTACCCTCCTAGAGGAAACCTGTGTTTTTGTCTAGAGACACCAATAACAGCACTAAATGATACCATGAAAGAAAAGTGAGGGGAAACAATAATAAGGACATAGTGTGAATACTAACATACTGAATTAGGTGAATTTTAATGTTATACGTGCCTGGCCTAATGCCTGCATTGATGACATGAAGATTTTGGTCTTAGAGATGCTCTTAAGCAGATTGGAAAAGTGTTTATAAGATCTGTTGTTTTCCTTGGTGTCTTTATCACCAACCCCTGACCTTTGTACTGTACATGAGCAAAATTTTTAATCAGCTGGAAAACTCAAAACTTTCCTAGTCTACATCATGGAAAATCTCATAGAAGTGTTTTACATCTCCAAAGCATTTTACCTTTGTTTTCTGATATGTACTAATATATATGTACACATATACACACGTGTCTATATACATACATGTGTATATATGTATATGTATATATATGCATATACACCACCCCTCAATACACATTTATTAAACATTTTATTCCCACCTCCTAGAAGAGGAAACCAAATCTCAGGGGCTAAGTACCTTAGATGTCTATACTGAGTACTGAGTATTTCTGACTCAAAAGCCAAAGTTTTCATTGGTTCCTTAATTTCAAAAGGTTAATATTACACTTTATACTAGATACAATAATTTCCCTGAGAAAACTTTACTTCACCTGGAGGCTGATATGAATGATATATTTCCCCAGTTGTATTATCCGATATGTTTAATGTGGTTACACCGGGTGGAGGTACCAAAGTAGGATAAATGAAATGTAAATACCATGAAAACAGCATCCCATGCCTGATGGGAGGCGGGTGTAGTAAGTACATGTTGATAAGAAGTTTCCATGATTCCCTTCCCAGCAGCTCATGCAGAATATTCTGACATTGGAGATTAATGATTTCCCCAGGAACAAAAATTAAATTAAAATAGTATTTTGCTTTGGCTCCACCTTTATTTTTAAATTTTGTGAGCAAAAGAATATTTTGAGAATCATTCCTGTTATTTTGGAAAGATTGTGGCAACTGGGTACTTTTTTATGCTAATGTGAAAAATCACAGATACATAGAACATTATAGCTAGAAGTCTTTTACATATCAACTTTCTTTTGAGGAAGGCCATTATTCAGACTATAAAACTTTTTACTGTCCTACGATTTTTATCTCCAGAAAGCATTTATTGGCACACCCACAGTGCTCAGAATCCCAAACGAGGCAAGGGGACAAGAATGAAAGAAGAAGGAGGCTGAGTTCACAACTGACTGGAAAAATTAGAGATAAAACCACCTAGGGTATATGCACTTCATGACTCTGTGCAGGAAACTCCGAAACATCCCGGTGCAGCAGGAACCGGGCTTTTCCACTCAGCTTAGCCTCCCTGTGGACTCTCTGAGCAGGGAATGGGTTTGCTTCTTTTGTCCTCAGCCCAGCAGAATCAAGGACGCAGACCCAGGTACTGCAGCAAGTCTCCTTCTAACCCAGCTGGAGGACCCTCTACAGGTAGTTATTATTTGGCTTCACGAGGTTGACGTTTTTGCCATATTTTATTTTAATATTTTTTTTAACGTTTATTTATTATTGAGAGACAGCGAGAGACAGAGCATGAGCGGGGGAGGGGAAGAGAGAGAGGAAGACACAGAATCTGAAGCAGGCACCAGGCTCCGAGCTGTCAGCCCAGAGCCCGACACGGGGCTCGAACCCACGAACTGTGAGATCATGACCTGAGCCAAAGTCGGGCGCCCAACCGACTGAGTTACCCCGGCGCCCCCCCCTTTTTTTAAATTTTTTTTAACATTTATTTATTATTGAGAGACAGAGAGAGACAGAGAAGTTTTTGCCATATTGATGTACATATTCCTAAGTGGTAAGAACCTGAAAATATCGAAGTCATCAATAACCCACAAGAAGTGTATTGTCCTCTATGAGCTTTTTGGAACACACAGTAGGAAATGTATTTTTCATTGTGATTGGAAATGTTTTTGCAACCACCTAAGTATATTTTGTATTATGAGCCAGTACACATGCAGACACATGCACACACACACGCCTAACACAAAAGTTCACAAAAATACACATTCTATGGGCACTGGACTCCAACATTTTCTTTGCTTGCTTATTTTATTTTAATTTATGTTTGTATTCTGTTGGAGATTATTTAATTTTTAAAAACTGCTTATTTTTGTGTGTGTGAGAGAAAGCATGAGCAAGGGAGGGGCAGAGAGAGAGGGAGAGAGAGAAAATCCCAGGCAGGCTCCACGCTGTCAGTACAGAGCCTGATGTGGACCTAGAACTCTCTAACTGTGAGATCACGTTTTGTGCTGAAATCAAGAGTCAGCTGCCTAACCGACTGAGTCACCCAGGTGTCCCTGGAGATCATTTTAAAGATTCTAGTTGCCACCAACTGAATTTATTTCATGACCCATTCATGCATCCAGATATATTGACAGAATAACTTTGTGGTAAACAAGTTGCAGAATTGGAAAAAGACTATAGCAGAAATAATCTTCAAGTGGAATCTACTTGATGTTTATAAGAAAACAAGCAAATTGATGTGAAGCTCAAGAACAGAGTTATTAATAGAAAAATTGGTCAGTTAGGTGTGGTCAGATCTAATTTATAGCTTGAATTATGTTTTCCCTGCCCCACATCCTCAATGTCTAGCACAATGTTTACTAAGAGTTTATAAGTAATGCATTGAATTTAGTTAAGATAATTAGTGTGGCTGTAGAAATGGTTAAAAGTTGAAGACTAGAAACTATAATGGAGAAAGGACCTGAACAACTTGGGTATTTCTTACGTTTGACTGTATATGAGAAACAGAGTGCCAAGATTGTGTGAATTTTGTGAACTTCGGGTGGAGATTAAAGGCAAGATTTTGAAAGAAATCGTAAGTTTATCAGGAGATGTTTTAGGAATAAGTACATAGCTGTGTCTAGCGTTTGACAGAATTTTAGATTCTTCAGGAGAATGGACATTAGGGATCACTCAGGGTCCAAACTCCTTCCCAACACAAGATTTCTTTTGTAGTATCCTTATACTTTAGCATACTTTTTGTAGTATATATCTTTTCACAAAACATTCCAGGAAACGGAGAAGCTGTCGGTCTGTTGTTTATTATCTTGAATTACTGTAAGGTTCTTTTTTTCTCTCTAACTGAAATCTGCCTCCTGGTTACATCCACTCCTTCTCCTTGGTCTGCCTTCTACCATAGTATGAAAATTTCATTGCTTCATTTGTACACTAGCCTTGATCAACTCGTGACCATACACTTTCAGTATTTTTCAATGTCCCTGAAACGCAGGGTTAAAAATGCTAACAAGGCCAACAATGTTAAAAAGAAACTGAAGTTGAGAAGGGGAATGAAGCACTGAATAATCACAGAACTAGTCCCCAGTTCTTCAAAATGATATAGGCAGCATTTCATGTTCAACAGATAAAGATCTCCAGTGTTTTTAAAACTATGCATATTGTTGACTTCATAAACCATTATCAACAAGTAATATTTATTGTGAACTCTATAGGAAAATGGTATTGTGTTCACTGAAGGTAAAACATATTTCTAATGAGTTCTTTCCATGTGGGAACCTCTTCTTGCCAAATGAATAGAAAGCTGTTAAATACATTTGCATTAATATCATCAATTGTCTAAAAGTTTAACAAAAAAGCTGAGCTCCTCTTTTAAAAGGGATGATCTCATGTTTGAAGAAAAATATTTCCCCATCAGATAAACACAGATTACTTAACTGTGTATTTTCCCTTAAACACAAGTCTGCAAGATGGAGTCATCTTTGACTCAAAATATTCACTTCAAAATTTTCTATACTATAATCCTTAGTAATAAAGCATTAGGCAGAAGTAGCAAAATGCAATTTTAGGATATACTATTGGAAAATTCCCAAAATTTTTAGGTAAAAGATACTGGAAGTGTTCACTCTAATTCTCAGAGCTACACAATTTAATTACAGGCTGATGTATTTTTAAATTATACATAGTTTTTCTTTAGAATTCCAATATCATCTGACACAGGTGAAGCTTTGTTTTTTAATTTTTTTTAATTTATTTTTGAGACAGAGAGAGACAGAGTGTGATCAGGGGACGGGCGAAGAGAGAGGCAGACACAGAATCCAAAGCAGGCTCCAAGCTCTGAGCTGTCAGCACAGAGCCTGATGCGGGGATCTAACTCACGGAGTGTGAGATCATGACCTGAGCTAAAGCCGGACACTTAACCGACTGAGCCACCCAGGCGCCCCAGACATAGGTGAAGTTTTGAAAGCTTCAAACCCTAGTAATTTTCAAATAGCATTTGAAAGACTAATGGTGAGTAAGAAATCTACCAATATCACTAATCCTCATTATAATACAATTATATAAATATATAAAATCAACAATATACAACAAGAAAAACAAAGATATTGAGTTTGAGTTTCACAATCTTTTAACTCTCTAAATCTTTTGCAATGGTTTCTAATCAATAGTAAAGTACAGAAATTATATATATATATATATATTTATACGTTTATGTATACATTTATATATATGTAAATATATACATTTATATATGTAAATATGTATATTTATATATGTTGAAAATATAATTGCTTTTTGGTTCTCTAGCCCTTAGAACACCTAACAATGGCGATCCTGAGCAGGTATATTAGAAGTGAGGAGTGTTGCATTGTGGCAAATGTGGTAGAAAATGAGTTTGTTCCTTTAGAAAGATTTAAAAGTATGATGAGGAACCCAGACAGCATGCACAAGAAAATGACTAGAGGCTACAGAGGAAAGTAGAAACGATGTACATACAAATAATGCATACATGATGAAGGGCAACAAATAAATGTTTAGAATCAGGAAAAATATTCTTGAAGGAATTTTAGAGGGCCTATGTTTTCAGCAAAATAAAGGGCAGGAAGACTGTGTGTCTGTATGATTTTGCAGTGTTAGAAAGAAGGAGAAAATATGCAGAAGTAATAGTGACTTCAACACAAATGGAGAAGATTTCAGATCAAAGAATGGTAGCTGAGCAGCTGCAGAAGAACTTTACAGAGGTTGGTACCTTCCAGTCACATTGAATCATATGCAATTGTGGCCATTTAACCATCTTTATCCACCAACACAGCCATTTCAAATAGTTTATTGTAAGTTATCTCATCTGAATTATAAGAACTACTTGTATCAGGAAAGCAGACTCTTGGTTCCCAAGGCAAAACTACTGAAGGGCAATGTCTAGTGGTTAATCACAGGAATTTAGATCAAAGTTAGGCTCGTTAGGTGACTTTTTTATGTACCCTCCAGTTTAATAGCCATCATTTGTCCACCGTTCATGGCTGAGGAACAGTCCTGGTGCTTCCCTTTGTACTCGATCCTATAGACTTGACCACGGTAGTCAACTGGGCTAGAGTAATTTCCCAACCACAGGTAGTCAAGCTGTGAGCTGGCTGGTAGCAATGATTTATCCTTGACTAAATCATAGGTAGTAAGCCTTGCCCAGACATGTAAAATGGCAATCAGGAGGACCAATTATTTTCTTTTTTTTTCAGCAATATTAGCCAAAATATAGGGAAATAATCAATTAATGGTAGGTAAACATATAAACATAGTGGAGGGATGCATAAGTCAGACTTTCAGAGACTGTTAACGTAAGGATCAAGAGTCTACATCTGAGAAACACTTGTACATTTTTGGAATTACCAGAGCTGCCATCCAACTAAACTACATTTGGAGCCTCAGGACACTTGTCTTCCTAAACCTGGCAATATGGTGGACCTTCTTGTTATTTCATTGAATGTCCTTAAATTTCTTATCATGAAGTGACTGGAATGGGCTCTGTTAACTTCAACCAAAAGAGCAATCGTATGTCGGTGTGAGTTCCAGACCAGGAGGGTAAAGACAAGTGAGATGCTTTCATCTTAGAATTAGAAGGAAGAGGAACCAAGAACTGGCTATTTGAGTGTATAATTAGCACTAAGTAACTGAGTTTGATATACCTTGTGAGATAGAGTTAAATAATATTAACTTTCCTCTCTTTCCTCCCCACTACCAGTCTAAAACCTCAAGGATAATGTCTTGTTGCCCTGCTTGTTAAACTAAAATTAGTCTACACAGCCCCGAGTTTCCTTGAACTTGGGAGCAAAATCTCCAGTAATGAGATCACAATTTTGAGCGACATTCTTAGCCCATTGCCTTAAATGGTCAGATTCACTGGGATTAGGATTCCAGTTTTCCTTGGTAGCAAGTGAAAATGTTTAAGAACTAAGTACTATGCACAGTAGTAAACAGTGTCCTATTTTGGAGGACACATTGAGAACATATTAATGATTTGGGCTGAAAAAACGGTATTGAGGGGATACTGCAGTGGATAATATCACAAGCATGCACACACAATATTTCTTGAGAGCTGAAACGTTTTACTTACTTTATTTCATGGCCTTTAAAGGCCATAATTTTCTGGCATGGCACCTCCAGTTATTTTTCATGAGTTAGTCCAGAATTCTACCATGTACGATAGTGTCTGGGCTTTCCTTGACGTTCCAAACTTCCGATACCTTTTATAAGAAACCTTAGCTGCTCAGCTTTTTGAATGGTACTATACTGTTGTTCGTGAATTTCAAAAGCTTCAGAGGGATAAAAATCCATAATCACTTAAAAATCTTGCAGAAATCAGGCTCGTCCCTATAGGTCCACTATTACCACCCTAGTCTAAATTGTATCTTTTGACAACTAGAAATGGTCTCTGCTTCCATTTTAGTTTACCACAAAACATTTTTTTCCATAAAGCAGCCAGAGTGAAATTTTAAAGCTGTAAACCTGATTTTGTCACACACACACACACACACACACACACACACACACACACACCTCTCACACAATCTACTTAAATTCGTTCAATGGTTATTCACAGCTTTTAGAATGAAATATAATTTCTCTTTGTGAACCCTCTCTATCTTTATCTTATGCAACTCACCCACACTCACTGATCTCTAGCTTTTTCTCAGCTCCGGAATTTTGCACTCGTTTGCTCTATACTTGTCCTAGTATAGACATAACTTGGCTCTTCCTGTGGCTGACTGTGGCTTCAGCCCAAAGACCTCCTCAGAAAGGTCTTCTCTGACCAATCCATAGAAAGTGGCTTTCCTTAGCTACTCTCTTTCTCATCATATTGTTTTCTTCCTAAGGCTCAACAAACTTTGTTCTCTTTCCTCAGGCCAAGCTGCTCAATTCATCTTTTTGGTGTGTGCGTTGATCTCTCCTCCAGTTATGTGGTGCTGGGTAGCAAGTCTGCTTTTACTCAGTGGATATAATTTGAGTCCCAGCAACTGTCTGCAGAAAGCATTGCTTCCCCTGTTTTCTTTGGCAGCGGGGAGGGTGGCATCCCTGGCAGATTCCATGTACAAATGGGCCTACAACATGCTTCTGAGGAAGAAATTAGAAATCATTAAGGGCTGGATTTAAAAATATAAACCTACATGAGAAAGTCAGTGTCATATGTGCATCCTAATTGGTAATTGTATTCTTTAAATTGTATTCCCAAGTAAGAATTTATCTGGAGAAAATACAACAGACAAAATAAGATATCTGTGTAAAAGTTATATGAATATAGGGTTTGGTGTATGGGGGGGGGCTGCTTAAAGAGCTATCCATAGTCATTAGTTCATTAAATTATGAGACGTCTACACAAGGAAATAAAATGCAATTCTTTAAATGTAGGGTGTGCGTGTGTGTGTGTGTGTGTGTGTGTGTGTGTGTGCGTATTCATATTGACATGCAAAATATCTTTGCAAACTATTGTTGAGGGGAAAAGTGGATAACAAAATAGCTCATATAGAAGGGAACTATTTAGGGGCGCCTGGGTGGCGCAGTCGGTTAAGCGTCCGACTTCAGCCAGGTCATGATCTCGCGGTCCGTGAGTTCGAGCCCGGCGTTGGGCTCTGGGCTGATGGCTCGGAGCCTGGAGCCTGTTTCCGATTCTGTGTCTCCCTGTCTCTCCGACCCTCCCCCGTTCATGCTCTGTCTCTATCTGTCCCAAAAATAAATAAGCGTTGAAAAAAAATTTTTTTAGAAGGGAACTATTTATTTAAATTACTTGCTTGCTGTATATTGATAAGGATGTTTTCCTATTGAACTACACATTGATATAGATATTCAACAGGATTATGTTTCTGGTTGGTTGTGCCCAGATTGTGGAATTTTTACTTTATTTTCTATATCATTCTCTATTGATTATTTTATAACTAGTGTATGCTTTTGTGGTAAAAAGGAAAAGTGAAACAAAACTGTAACAGAAAAAATACTGTGACAAACTGTATTGCAAGATGGGGAAATATTTAAGTAGGGGAAAATAGGTAAGATTGCAGGCCTGTACAATCTTAACTAGGCTGACATAATAAGGATATAGACCTGAAGGTCTGGCATGACAGTAATCATCTTGCTGCGATTGTAGGATTGAGAGTAAACATCCATATACTGTTTAAAACTTTTACTAATGCTAGATCATTTCTATAATTACAAATATTTCAAAAAGATTGATCACGTAGCAGGGTTTGGCAATTCATACAAGTGCTGTGGGCTGGCAATTTGGACAAAAAAGGTTGGAATATTAAAATATGCTATTGTTATGGACATATATATATTTATATGCATTTCTATAGACACACATATATGTGTTTATTACCATTAATTACCATGAAACATGTGCATCACCAGAACATAAAGTGCAGTAAAATCACAATATCTGAAGTCTGTAGAGAAGTAAAGTCAGTTCTGAATTCTACTCTCATATGTCTACACATAGGTAGAGTTTTATCTTGAGGACCACTTTATACTTTTAGACTGAAGAATTTCAGAAAGAATATATACTTCAAAGCTTCAGTTCATGCTCCATTGGCAGAAGCACTTCCTCTCCTACTTGGTTCACCACTTTGAACTATATTAGTAACTAATCTAGTCACCTTGCAGGATCTAATGCAGGGCATATATGCCACAGATAATTCTTGGTACTCCAAAAGAACTTTGATCTTGTACTCCCCTTTTTAGTGACTAAAAGAACATTTGGGAGTGAATCTAGTGGAAATGTTTCTATACAGAACAACTCTCACAAAAATATCCTAGGTGGATATCATGTATGTCTTTTCCTTTGGCTTTAATGTTAGAGCAATTCCAATATTGTCCTTTGGTATACGTTCTATACCTACTAGTTCATCCATATTTTATACATCTCTGAAGAATATATACGCCACTTACATGTAACCGTTACTGTATAATATGTCAGGAACACTGAGGTTAGCATCAATAATTAAAAGTGATTTAAAAACAGAATGTAAGCATACAAACCTATTCAGTTTAATTTTTTTTTCTTTTGGAATTGAAACTCAGATCTCAGTCAATCACTTTATAAATCAGTGAGTATTTGCTTTTATTGCTTATAAGATGAATGAATAAAAATTTAAAGGGTTTGCAAAATGTCGGGCAAAGAGTAAAGCACCCATATTGTTTACATGGATCTTTTAAATAAGCTATTAACATTTTAAATAATAACTATTTTTTTCTCTTTCTCCATTATTCCTACATATTTGTCCCTTTGCTCCTTAGTTTAGATAGTATCGTAGTCTAGGAAGATGTTGAATAAACAATACTGTTCGGATAAGGTAGCCATTTTCCTTGCAAGCGGCATTAGCAAGAGAGAAAAATCGAACCAAACATTTCACTGAGCTTCTGCCCTATACTAAGTCTGGTGCTTGGCATTGAAGATATCAAGATAACAATACAAAGTCCTGCCCTCACGGCCTGCTAGGAAAAAACAAAAGCTGTACTTATGTGCAGACACACTACAATAGTGTGAAGCTTCTTGCACATGGGAAGCTATTGATATGTATGGTTAGCGGGATATAATATAACATAAAAAGTGCTCTAAATAGGGGTTTGTGTAATGTACGGCCTGAATATAGAAAAGGATACAATGAATTTGGGGGGTGACTGGGGGAGAATTGGTCATCAAAAAAAACCTGCAAAGAAGAGAAACAATTTGAGCAGGACCTTGAATGATGAGTTAGAACATTCCTGGAAGACACACAGCAAGGTGTGAAGGGAGGAACTGACTCTGCCACGTCATGGAATCTTCCATGTGATGGGATAAAAATGTCAACTATCTTAGTAATTTTAATTCAGTATATTCTTATATTAGTGGATCGCTTCAGTGGTTTCATTAGCATATCATTTGGCATTTCTGTTCTTCTTCCTCTAAATTTTACAAATTTATTAGGGTTCTTTCTTTTCATGAACTTGGCACATTGAAGATAGAGGTGGCCGGCCACAGATGAAAAGGTATTGAAAAGTCATATACACTGGTGATGGTTACAGAGGTTGGTCAGTGCCTTGCTCTACATAATGGGTCTTTTCTTTTTCCCACTGGTAAAGTCAAGTGATTGGAGTCCAAAATGAAGAGAAAGGATTGTGATTAGTCAATACAACCGGTATGAAAATCTTCCTGAGAAAATTAATTTCTCAGTTGCTTCTGCAGACTGCCTGTGATCTCAGTGGCATCAAACCATGCTATTATGCACCCTAACATGGTTTAGTTTCTTCTAAGTCTGGGGAGCGTGCAAATGTTGATACATTTGGGGAACATGTACCTAGATCATGAGATAATGCAAAATATCACACCATGAGAATACCGCACTAGAATAAAAATACAGGAAGAACAAATCCTGATATTGATATTAGTTTCACTCTTGTGTGGATCCTGAGAAACTTAACAGAAACCCATGGGGGAGGGGAAGGAAAAAAAAATAGGTTAGAGTGGAAGAGAGCCAAAGCATAAGAGACTCTTAAAAACTGAGAACAAACTGAGGGTTGATGGGGGTGGGAGGGAGGGGTGGGTGGGTGATGGGTATTGAGGAGGGCACCTTTTGGGATGAGCGCTGGGTGTTGTATGGAAACCAATTTGACAATAAACTTCATATATTGAAAAAAAATAAAAATAAAACAACCAGACATTAAAAAAAAAGAGGGGCGCCTGGGTGGCTCAGTCGGTTAAGCGTCCGACTTCGGCTCAGGTCACGATCTCGCGGTTCGTGGGTTCGAGCCCCGCATCAGGCTCTGTGCTGACAGCTCAGAGCCTGGAGCCCGTTTCAGATTCTGTGTTTCCTTCTCTCTCTCTGACCCTCCCCCGTTCATGCTCTGTCTCTCTCTGTCTCAAAAATAAATAAACGTTAAAAAAAAAACTTTAAAAAAAAAGAATTACAAACTTATGTGATACAAAGAGGAGCAATCGTATTTAGTGAGGGAATTGTGTGTGTGTGTGTGTGTGTGTGTATGCAGAGTAACTATAAATTCAACTTTAATCTAGGTTGGTGAGCTATAATTGGGTCAGGGGTATTTCACAGTCTTAATTTATAACTGTATGACAAATGAAAAAGTATGGTTTAGACACTTGTATTTGATCATTGCCAGGAGGGAGATATGGGAATGCCAGTTTTGTCTGCCTCAAACAACAGCAGGTCCAGAAGAAAAGCTAGAAATGTGACACTGTAGTTGATAGAAACTTGTGTCCCTTTTATAAATCAAATGTGCTGTGACTTTTTTTCTTCAAAACACTGTATGATCATTGATGTTGCCCCTGGAGTTCTTGGTAAAGCCCGAAGACTTATTAAAGTTTGTTCATTAAATAAAATCCAAGAATTATCCCTCAATGTTAAAGTATGGGAGAGGCTGAATCTATTTGATGTAGTGAGGGATTCCTGGAGCTCTTCAGAAATCTGTATAAGCTGCCATTGTTTGGAGAAGCTGAAAACACGGGCAGCTGTTGATATGTGTGTGTAGCAGGCGGAGCTGCTAATGGCTGAGGGAACCACTGAGATCACATTGGATCAAGGAGACCTTGTTGTTCAGTGATATCCACCTAACCATTGACCACAGGGGGTTTCTTAAATAATTTTCACTGAAGGGAGAAAAACAATAATGTTTCATCAGAAACCAGACTGAGATTCTAGCTCAGGAACCACGGGTGAAGACTGACAGCAAGAATGGAGTGTGGAGGGAGAAAAATCGCTCTTCCGATTCTGGGCTAGATACTATGGCTTGTGAAGAGAGACTTCGACTTGAAATTACTTAACTTCCAAGCATTCTCTGATTTGATTCTTTCCAAGTATTTGTGGGTTCATGGCTACTGTCTATTTAACACTGTCAGACCAAGTAAAAAAAATCTGCTGGCCTAGATATTAGCAGACTAATGTTATTCCAACTGAGCTAGGGTTATTATTAAACTTTCTCTTCAAGTGGTCATGTCTATGAGAGGACATAAAGAATTTTCTTGAAAATTATCCAGTGTTCCTCAAGTTGGCCAGATTTCTTTCCATGTATTGCGCAGAATGGGAAACCACGTTGTCTGCAAAAAAAAAAAAAAAAAGAGTGAAGACCGTGAAGTTTGGAATAATTTCTATTTCAGGGAGAGTTATGGTAGAAAGTGTATTTATAAGTGACAATGAGACCTTATCTGCCTACTGAATACTTACAAAATCTGCGTATTCTTTAAATAATCATGTTCCCACATGCTGATCAACAGAACTACTCTTTAAATAGGTCTGTTCTCAGAATGTTAATTTTGAAAAAAGAGATATACAAAAATGAAAATGATTATTTGTCTAAAGAATGGATCCATAACTGTTTAGAAAAATTAATTTTTGTGTTGTTTATAAGCATTCCTGTGGCCCAATTCTAGGTGGTTGTGGGTGACCATCTGTTAAGATTAAAGTCTGCTTAGACTTATTGTCATGAGAGAAGGAAAACTTTATCTTTGGCTCATTTAACACATATCTTCCCTTAATCAATAACAGAATATCTCAGCACTCTGACTTCTTACCAGAATATAGTCTCAAATTTGCTGCAGTGAGTACTATACAAGGAACATATGGTCTGTCTTTTCATCAAAATCAGAGTTGCACAACCTTTTTAAAGACTATGTTCCCATTTAATAAACACAAAAATCTCTTACTTTTCTAGAGAATCTCACAAGCTTGTCTATTTTCTGCAAATTCCTACCAATCTAGAAGCTGTTTTCCTTCTATAGATAGTGTATTATAACAAATGAGAATATTATTTCAATTTTATGAATATTAGATAATATTACAAGTTCGTGTGTGCTTTACAATTCATGCTCACCCTTCTGAGATGCGGTGACTAACTATGTCACCAGTTGAGAACCATTCCTCCAGATGTCCCAAATACTTAAAAAAATTTTTTTAACGTTTATTTATTTTTGAGACAGAGGGAGACAGAGCATGAACAGGGGAGGGTCAGAGAGACAGGGAGACACAGAATCTAAAACAGGCTCCAGGCTCTAAGTTGTCAGCACAGAGCCCAACGCGGGGCTCGAACTCACAGACCATGACCTGAGCTGAAGTCGGAGGCTTAACTGACTGAGCCACCCAGGCGCCCCCCAAGTACTTTAAATGTTACCTTTGGATCTAGCCAGACTATCATGGAGCTGCACAACTAGCTTGCATTCCTTTCTTACTTCTTCCTTAACCTGAAATGGAACTAAGGAATTTTCTATTTTGAATTTTTGCACTGACTTACATTGAGGGACTTGATAATTGAAAACTATACAAACTTGATATTATATATTTATTTTCTTATTTTATTTTGTTTAATTTATATCCAAATCAGTTAGCATATAGTGCAACAATGATTTCAGGAGTAGATTCCTTAGTGCCCCTTACCCATTTAGCCCATCCCCCCTCCCACGACCCCTCCAGTAACCCTCAGTTTGTTCTCCATATTTGAGTTTCTTATGTTTTGTCTCCCTCCCTGTTTTTATATTATTCTTGTTTCCCTTCCCTTATGTTCATCTGTTTTGTCTCTTAAAGTCCTCATATGAGTGAAGTCATGATATTTGTCTTTCTCTAATTTCAGTCATAATACCCTCCAGTTCCATCCATGTAGTTGAAAATGGCAAGATTTCATTCTTTTTGATTGCTGAATAATACTGCATTGTGTATGTACACCACATCTTCTTTATCCATTCATCCGTCGATGGACATTTGGGCTCTTTCCATACTTCGGCTATTGTTGATAGTGCTGCTATAAACATTGGGATGCATATGTCCTTCGAAACAGCACACCTTTATCCCTTTGATAAATACCTAGTAGTGCAATTGCTGGGTTGTAGGGTAGTTCTATTTTTAATTTTTTGAGGAACCTCCATACTGTTTTCCAGAGTGGCTGCACCAGCTTGCATTCCCACCAACAATGCAAAAGAGATCCTCTTTCTCCACATCCTCGCCAACACCTGTTGTTGCCTGAGTTGTTAAGGTAAGCCATTCTGACAGGTGTCAGGTGGTATCTCATTGTGGTTTTGATTTGTATTTCCCTGATGGTGAGTGATGTGTAACATTTTTTCATGTGTCGGCTAGCAATCTGGATGTCTTCTTTGGAGGAGTGTCTATTCATGTCTTTTGCCCATTTCCTCACTGGATTATTTGGTTTTTAGGTGTTGAGTTTGATAAGTTCTTTATAGATTTTGGATACTAACCCTTTATCTGATATGTCGTTTGCAAATATCTTCTCCCATTCTGTCAGTTGTGCTTTAGTTTTGTTGATTGTTTCCTTCGCTGTGCAGAAGGTTTTTATTTTGATGAGGTCCCAGTAGTTCATTTTTGCTTTTGTTTCCCTTGCCTCTGGAGATGTGTTGAGTAAGAAGTTGCTGCGGCCAAGATCAAAGAGGGTTTTGCCTGCTTTCTCCTCGAGGATTTTGATGGCTTCCTGTCTTACATTGAGGTCTTTCATCCATTTTGAATTTATTGTTGTATATGGTGTAAGAAAGTGGTCCAGGTTCATTCTTCTGCATGTCGCTGTGCAGATTTCTCAGCATCACTTGCTGAAGAGACTGTCTTTATTCCATTGGATATTCTTTCCTGCTTTGTCAAAGATCAGTTGGCCATACATTTGTGGGTCCATTTCTGGGTTCTCTATTCTGTTCCATTGATCTGAGTGTCTGTTCTTGTGCCAGTACCACACTATCTTGATGATTACAGCTTTGTAGTATAGCTTGAAGTCCAGGATTGTGATGCTTCCTGCTTTGGTTTCCTTTTTCAAGAGTGCTTTGGCTATTCGGGGTCTTTTCTGGTTCCATACAAATTTTAGGATAATTTATTCTAGCTCTGTGAAGAATGCTGGTATTATTTTGATAGGATTGCATTGAATATGTAGATTGCTTTGGGTAGTATTGACATTTTAACAATATTTTTTCTTCCTATCCAGGAGCATGGAATCTTTTTTCCATTTTTTTGAGTGTGTCTTCTTCAATTTCTTTCATAAGCTTTCTATAGTTTTCAGTGTACAGATTTTTCAGCTCTTTGGTTAGATTTATTCCTAGGTATTTTATGTGTTTTGGTGCAATTGTAAATGGGATCAATTCTTTGATTTCTCTTTCTGTTGCTTCACTGTTGGTGAATAGGAATGCAACTCATTTCTGTGCATTGATTTTATATCCTGCAAATTTTCTGAATTCATGAATCATTTCTAGCAGTGTTTTGGTGGAATCTTTTGGGTTTTCCATATAGAGTGTCATGTCATATGCAAAGAGTGAAAGTTTGACCTCCTCCTGGCCAATTTGGATGCCTTTTATTTCTTTGTATTCTCTGATTGCAGAGGCTAAGACTTCCAACACAATGTTGAATAACAGTGGCCAGAGTGGACATCCCTGTCTTGTTCCTGACCTTAGGGGGAAAGCTCTCAGTTTTTCCCCATTGAGGATATTAGCATTGGCTCATTCATATATGGCTTTTATGATCTCGAGGTATGATCCTTCTATCCCTACTTTCTTGAGGGTTTTTATCAAGAAAGGATGCTGTATCGTGTCAAATGCTTTCTCTGCATCTATTGAGAGGATCAGGTGGTTCTTGTCCTTTCTTTCATTGATGTGATGAATCATGTTAATTATTTTGCAGATAGTGAATCATCCCTGAATCCCAGGTATAAATCCCACTTGGTTGTGGTGAATAATTTTTTAATGTATTTTTGGAGCCAGTTGGCTAATATCTTGTTGAGGATTTTTGAATCCTTTTTCATTAGGGAATTTGGTCTATAGTTCTGCTTTTTAGTAGGGTCTCTGTCTGTTTTTGGAATCATGATAATGCTGGCCTCATAGAAGGAGTTTGGAAGTTTTCCTTCCATTTCTATTTTTGAACATATCTTGAACAGCTTCAAGAGAATAGGTGTTAACTCTTCCTTAAATGTTAGGTAGAATTCCCCTGGAAAGCCATCTGGCCCTGGACTCTTGTTTTTTGGCAGATTTTTGATTACTAATTCAATTTCTTTACTGGTTATGGGTCTGTTCAAATTTTCTCTTTCTTCCTGTTTCAGTTTTGGTGTTGTATATGTTTCTAGGAATTTGTCCATTTTTTCCAGATTGCCCATTTTATTGGCATATAATTGCTCATAATATTCTCTTATTATTGTTTTTATTTCTGCTGTGTTGGTTGTGATCTCTCCTCTTTCATTCTTGATTTTACTTATTTGGGTCCTTTCCTTTTTCTTTTTGATCAAACTGGCTAGTGGTTTATCTATTTTATTAATTCTTTCAAAGAACCAGCTTCTGGTTTCATTGATCTGTTCTACTGTTGTTTTTTTGTTTGTTTGTTTGTTTGTTTGTTTTGGTTTCAATAGCATTAACTTCTGCTCTAATCTTGATTATTTCCTGTCTTCTGCTGGTTTTGAGTTTTATTTGCTGTTTTTTTTCCAGCTCTTTAAGGCGTAAGGTTAGGTTGTGTATCTGAGATCTTTCTTCCTTCTTTAGGAAGGCCTGGATTGCTATATACTTTCCTCTTATGACCACCTTTGCTGCATCCCGGAGGTTTTGAGTTGTGGTGTTATCATTTTCATTGACTTCCATATACTTTTTAATTTCCTCTTTTACTGCTTGGTTAGCCCATTCATTCTTTAGTATGATGTTCTTCAGTCTCCAAGTATTTGTTACCTTTCCAAATTTTTTCTTGTGGTTGATTTCAAGTTTCATAGCTTTGTGGTCTGAAAATATGCATGGTATGATCTTAATTTTTTTGTACTTGCTGAGGGCTGATTAACGTCCCAGTGTGTGGTTTATTCTGGAGAATGTTCCATGTGCACTGGAGAAGAATGTATATTGTGCTGCTTTAGGATAAAATGTTCTGAATATATCCATTAAGTCCATGTGGTCCAGTGTGTCATTCAAAGCCATTGTTTCCTTATTGATTTTTTTATTAGATAATCTGTCCATTGCTGTGAGTGGGGTGTTGAAGTCTCCTGCTATTATAGTATTACTATCAATGAGTTTCTTTATGTTTGTGATTAATTGATTTATATATTTGGGTACTCTTACATTTGGTACATAAATGTTTACAATTGTTAGGTCTTCTTGGTGGATAGACCCCTTGATTATGATATAATGCCCTTCTTCATCTCTTGATACAATCTTTATTTTAAAGTCTATATTGTCTGATATAAGTATGGCTACTTTGGCTTTCTTTTGTTGACCATTAGCATGATAGATGGTTCTCCATCCCCTTATTTTCAATCTGAAGGTGTCTTTAGGTCAAAAGTGGGTCTCTTGTAAACAGCATATAGATGGATCTTTTCTTATCCATTCTGTTACCCTATGTCTTTTGTTTGGAGCATTGAGTCCATTGACATATAGAGTGAGTACTGAAAGATATGAATTTATTGCCATTATGTTGCTTGTAGAATTGGAGTTTCTGGTGGCGTTCTCTGGTCCTTTCTAATCTTTGTTGCTTTTGGTATTTATTTATTTGTTTGTTTATTTATTTATTTATTTATTTATTTATTTATTTATTTATTTTTCATCTTTTCTCCCCTCAGAGAGTCCCCCTTAAAATTTCTTGCAGGGATGGTTTAATGGTCACAAACTCCTTTAATTTTTGTTTGTCTGGGAAATTTTTTATCTCTCCTATTTTGAATGACAGCCTTGTTGGATAAAGAATTCTTGGCTGCATACTTTTCTGATTCAGCACTTTGAATATATCCTGCCACTCCTTTCTGGCCTGCCAAGTTTCTGTGGATAGGTGTGCTGCAAACCTGATCTGTCTTCCCTTGTCGGTTAAGGACTTCTTTTCCCTTGCTGCTTTCATGATTCTCTCCTTGTCTGAGTATTTTGTGAATTTGAGTATGATATACTTTGTTGATGATTGGTTTTTGTTGAATCTAATGGGAATCCTCTGTGCTTCCTGGATTTTGATGTCTGTGTCTTTCCCCAGGTTAGGAAAGTTTTCTGCTATGATATGCTTACATAATCCTTCTACCTCTATTTCTCTCTCTTCCTCTTCTGGGACCCCTATGATTCTGATGTTGTTCCTTTTTATGAGTCACTGATTTCTCTAATTCTTAAATCGTGCTCTTTTGCTTTAATCTCCCTCTGTTTTTCCTGCTTCATTATTCTCCATAGGTTTGTCCTCTATGTCGCTGATTCTCTGTTCTGCCTCATCCATCCTTGCTGCTGCAGCATCCATTCGAGATTGCAGCTCAGTTATAGCATTTTTTATTTCATCCTGACTAGCTTTTACTTCTTTCATCTCCGCATAAAGGGATTCTAATCTATTTCATCTCCAGCTAGTATTCTTATTATTGTGATTCTAAATTCTGGTTCAGACATCTTGCTTGTATCTGTTGGTTAATCCATGGCAGTCGTTTCTTCCTGCTCTTTCTTTTGGGGTGAATTCCTTCATTTTGTCATTTTGAAGGGAGAAAAAGAGTTAATGAGGTATAAAAAATTAAAATTAATAAAATTAAAATTAAAAAATATTAAAATTAAAAAATTAAAAACAAACACAAGCACACAAAATCGAGTAAGTGATGCTAGATCCTAGGTGTGTTTTGGTCTGGGTATTGGATGTGGCTTGATAGATTAGAGAAAGGGGGTGAAAAAAACAAAAGGGAATCGTTTGAAAATTTGAAAAAATGAATACACTGAAGTAGACTGAAATGAATTGATGGAAATAAAATAGAATTTGAAAATATTTACACAAAAGTAAAAAATATGGTAGGAAAAATTAAAGAAAAAATATTTTTAATAAAAATTGAAAATAAAAATGAATTTTTTCTCTTTCTGTATTCAAGAAAAAGAAAAGAAATGAAAAAGAGAAAAAAAAGGAAGAAAGAAAATTGAATAGATGGACCAGCTAACTGACTGAAATATGACTGAAATTACTTTGTTTTCCCCTAGAAGTCAAAATATGAAGTGGTTTATAGTCCATTAACTAAGCAGACGGTGAGATTTGTGTTCTTGAAGAGCAAGGTTGGCCCAGTTGGGCAGGGCTTAGTGTAACGGCTCCATTCTCCACTAAATGGCATTGCTAGCCTACTGGGGTGGATTGTTGTGGTGCTTGTAGGTGTTTACGTGCATGCACGGGAGTGGTGAAAATGGTGTCACCCAGCTACCCAGTCTCTAGTATCAGAACTCTCTTCTCCCTGTTCAGCAATCATGCACCCCATCCTTTGTCTTCAGCCTCCATCCAATCCCCACTTCCATACTGTCCATGACCAAGCCCCAGGCAGCACCTTCCTCCTGAGTTTTGTCTCAGATGCAGCTGCCTTCCCCAGCCACCCACTTCTGAGGGACTGTGGCTTTGACCCGCTCCGCTCCTTTGTGGAGGGTCTCATCAAACAATGGCCAGGTTCTGGCCTCACCCAGGAACACTGGCAGGACCATACTGCTGTCAATGCCCAGAGACTGTGGCCAGGTGCCAGCCTGCCCCAGAAAAAGTTCACGAGACAGTGTAGCAGCAGCACCTCAGGGATTATGGAAAATCGCAACACACATCTGACACTAGGCTTCACTCCCAAAGACCTTGTTCTAGCACCAGCGAAGGTGGCTGTTCTCTGGGGTCTGCTGGGCCCCGGTGGCTTCACAGCCTCTACCAAATGTCCTTCCAGCAGTGGAACTGCTTCTCCCCTGTGTGTCCCAAGAAACTTCTGGACCCCATTCTGCTCCTAGGGATTCGCCCTTACCACCAGACACCGCCAGTTATCGAGCTGTGGAGTTTCAGACTCTGTGCTCCCCCTGTTTACAGTCTTAATGGAATTTAAACCCTCTCCTTTCTCCTTTATCCCTTTTTAGTTCAGTCCCTCCAGCTGTTTCCACTTTTCCACTTTCACTCCAGCTGCTTTTGGAGGTGGTGTGCTCCCCTGCCCCCATTTCTGTCCTCTCTCTGCATGCAAAAGGGGCTCCCTGCCCTCCATGGCTTCTCTCTCCCCAAGTTCACCTCTCTACTCTGTGTACCTGCTGAATTCTGTGGTTCAGGTTGTGCAGATTGTTGTGTTAATCCTCATATCAGTTTTCTAGGTGTCCAGGTTGGTTTAGTGTTCGTCTGACTGTATTTCATGGACAGGAGACACACAAAAATCTTCCATGCTGTTCTGCCATCTTGGCTTGTCCCCCAATATTACATTTTTATAGGATCTTGTTAAGAATAGAATCCACTACATCTTCAATATCCTTTACATGAATACATGAATATGTGTAGGTGGTGGGTAGGGTAAAGAGGAGTGGCGATTTTGTTTTTCCTAAGGGAAAGTTGTATTTTCTTTGTCTACACATGCATCTTATAATTGTTGTTTTTCTGTTTTCTTTGGTCACTGGGATTATTAGTCCAAACATAAGCTCACTCCTTTTAGTTGTACAAAATTTTATCATGTATATTTTATGCAACATGACCTCTAGATGGGCATTAGTTTTGGAGTCATCCAGCCAGGGATTGGAATCCCAGCTCTTGGGATTTACTAGCCCCATAAACCTAGCCAAGTAATTGAAAATCTCTAACTTTTCATTTCTTCATCTGAAAATAAGAAACTAAAAAATACATTCCTCATAGGAATGTGAGGATTAAATAGGAGATTAAATAGGAGAATTTATAATGTCTGACACCATTGGTGGCTTATGAAACACTTGCCATTAGGAAAATTATGATTTGAATGGTTCCCTTTTCCCTTGATAATTTTATTTTTGTGTGTTTTTGTTTGTTTTGTGTCTTGCTTTGTTTTTCACATTGGCCTTTTAGTGTCTCTTCAGAGAACCTTAAATACCTTTTAGGACAAAGTTGAACATAAATAAGGATCATATTGTGGCTGTGGGCTTTTTCAGAGTGGCTGAAGGAGACAAGCTGGGAGTATTAGGAGAGTAGAAATTCCAACGATGGTAAGTAAGCTGGTTTTGAAGGGACAGATCACATGCAATTTTGCAAGGTAAGTGAATATTGAAAAAAAAATCTTAGTATCCTTAATTTGTTCTCTTTAATTTCTCCTTTCATTTTTTTTCTTGTTACTTTGCCCTGCCCACCCCCAACAATATAAGAGTAGAATCTCCTTGCCAGAGTGTTAGAAGCTATTAAAGCTATCGAGTGGGCTATTAGGTGGGATAGGTTTGAGGCTGAGAGCACCATCCCTAAGGGAGCTAACGTTTGAGAACAGGAAAAGAGCTGCCAGCCCCCACCCCCATCCCACATGCCATCCATGAAGGCCTGATGATCCATGAGTATTCAGAGCAACCTCTGAAGGGTTAATCTTCTCCAGCTACAGCTAAAGTGTCCTCCATGAACATTAAATCTAAGAAGTAAGTCTTAATACTGAAACTAATATCATAGGTAGGCCTCAAGGTTGAAATAGGATTTTAGCACATCTTAATTAGAATAGTTCATTTCTTAAAGCTTTATGAATGGGCAGGGCCAATTGTACATTTGTTTTTCTTCTAATAACAATATTGACTAAGATCTTATGAGTCACATTGTAGTAAATCTGAATAGTAACAATGTAGGCATGGAATTTAGACAGATGGGTTTTTTTAAGTTTATTTATTTATTTTAAGAGAGGGAGGAGGCTAGAGGAGGGGCAGAAAGAAAGGGAGAGAGAAAACCCCAAGCAGGCTCTGCACTGTCAGCATGAAGCCTGATGTGGGGCTCGAACCCATGAACTATGAGATCATGACCTGGGCTGAAATCAAGAGTCAGAGGCTTAACCAACTGAGCCACCCAGGTGCCCCTAGACAGATTGTCTTATATTCATCTATCCTGGAGGTGAATGAAGTTGTATTTAGAGCCATTATGTAATTTAGGTAAATGTTTTCACAATATAGCTTAAGTGGGAATAAATAAAATGGAAGGTAATAACCACCAGAGGAGATCACAGGCAATAGAAAAACTTTTTTTTTTATTCTTGAAGTGATGGTCTTTGATAGAGATGGCTTTGTTCCTATATGCTGACAAAGCCATTTTTTAATTAATTAATTAATTAATTAATTTTTTTTTATGACTCTCAAATTTGTCTCTCTAATCCAGACTTTTGCCCTGGACTCAAGACTCTTAAATCCAACTACCTATTCAATGTCTTTCATGTCTAATAGACATCTCAGATCAACATGCTGAAATGGAATTTCTGTTCTCTTTCATCCTCAGACCTGTTCCTTCTGCCTTTTCAAGCTTGATTGACCTCAGCTCTACTCTTCCAGTTTCTCAGGCCAAAAGCCTTACAGTCTTCCATGACTCTTTCCTTTACTCCATACATCCAATTTGTTAAGAAATTCTACTAATCTTTTATTCAAAATGTTTTCATAATCAGATCACTTCTCATCACTTCCTCTGCCAAACCTGGTCAAAGACAGTATTATTTTAGGTCTGTACAAACATGATAGCTTCTTTTTTTTCATTTAATTTTTTTTTAACGTTTATTCATTTTAGAGACAGAGAGACACAGAGCATGAACGGGGGAAGGTCAGAGAGAGAGGGAGACACAGAATCTGAAACAGGCTCCAGGCTCTGAGCTGTCTGCACAGAGCCGGATGCGGGGCTTGAACTCACAGACCGCGACATCATGACCTGAGCTGAAGTCGGACACCCAACCAACTGAGCCACCCAGGCTCCCCTTTTTTCATTTATTTTTTTCAAATTCCAGTGTAACTAATACACAGTGTTATATTAGTTTCAGGTGTACAATATAGTGTCTCAACAATTCTATACATGACTCAGTGCTCACCATGACAAGTGTTCTCTTAATCCCCTTCACCTATTTAATGATCCCTCCATCCACCTCCACTCTGGTAACCATTTTCTCTCTATAGTTAAGAGTCAGGGCGCCTGGATGGCTCAGCTGGTTAAGTGTCCCACTCTTGATTTTGGCTCAGGTCACGATCTCACCCTATGCGAGGTTAAGCCCTGCATTGGGCTCTGCACTGATAGCTTGGAGCCGACTTGTCTCTCTTGCCCCTTGTCTACCTCACTTTTTGCCCCTCTCCCACTTGCACGTATGTGCTCTCTTACAAATATAAATAAATAATAACGTTAAAAAAGAGTCTGTTTTCTTGCTTGTCTTTTTCTGTTGTTCATTTATTTTGTTTCTCAATTCCACCTATGAGTGAAATCATATGGTATTTGTTTTTCGTTGACCTATTTTACTTAGCATTATATCCTCTAAGTTTATCCATGTTGTTGCACATGGCAAGACCTCATTCTTTTTTTTGGCTGAGTAATATTCCATTGTGTATATATATATATATATATATATATATAATATATATATATATATATAATATATATATATATATATATTATATATATGGATGGACATTGGGTTGCTTTATAAGAGCTTGTTTAACAAACCCCTCTGCTTCTATTCTTGCCACCAACAGTTTATTCTCAACAAAGCAGCTGATCAATACTGATAAAATATGTCAGACCATGTCTTTCCTCCACTCACAACTCATGTTTGGTTCCCCGTGCATTCCAAGTGAAAGTCTAAGTCATTACAGTGCCTCATAGGACTTCAAGCTCTGGCTGTCTTTTGCCTCTTTACCCACACGGACTGTCGCTTTCCCTTTTGTCCTTCTGCTTGGATCATACTGGCCTTTATGCTTTCCTTGACCATGAGAGACAAGTCCTTACTTAGGGCCTTTGCTGTATATGTCTATCTCTAGCCTGGAATTCTTTCTGTGAGTGTTTGTGAGGCTTTCTTACATGCTTCAAGCTTTACTCAGTATCTCTTTTTAAATGCTGCCTCCCCTGACTGCTTAATACTGCAGCCTTCCCTTTCCCAATATTCCCATTCCCACCTTACCCTACTCTACCTTCTCTTTTTTTTCTTTTTAGCACTTATCACCATTTAACAAACTATGTAGGTGACTTATATACCATGCTTATTATTTATTGTTTATCTCGCTCAAATAAATATAAGTCTCTGGGGACTATGTTGGACATTTACTATTCCTTCACCTATTGACTGCAAACTGGCATTTAGCTACCATAAACAGCTTTACCTGTTTAAAGGATTATTTTCCTAAAATAGATTGCCAGATTTAAGATTACTAGGAACAGGACGCTTTGAAGACTCTTGATAAATATTAGCAAATTGCTTGCCAAATGTATTGTGCCAGTTTATTTTCTCACAAACAATATACTAGTATTTACTTCATTACATCCTCATTAATATTGTGTTGAAACTTAATTGCCAAAAATTCTGTATGCTAGGTATTTAACTTCAATTTCTGTCACATTGAAAATGGCTCCTTTTTGACTTTTAAAAGTTGCCTGTATTCCTTTCACTTTACAAATTCCCTGTACTTGTCCTTCATCCAGTTACCTTTTAGTGTTTTATGTCTTTTTCTTCTTGTCAATCTGTCAATTTTTGGCTTTGTATATCTTAAAACTGATATTCATTTCGTTTGGGTAACTGTATCACAGCTATAATACATAAGTATACTATACGTATGATGTCATAGGTATAATGTACATATATTATCATTAAAAACTGAGTCTTTAAGGATGTAAACTTTCAGTGGCTTTTATTCATAAGTGCTACAGAGAGAAGGGGGTTTCCATGGAAAATTTAAATGTTTATAATTTTTTTTCCAGTTCACAGGAGCTTAATGCATATGTCCAAGTGAAATCTCACCAAAAGGGTTTTAAGTATATGTAGTAAAGGTTACTCTTGAACAATGTCCAATGTCCCTACAAAAATGTGGCAAAAGTGCAAAGCAGGTAGAACAGAGAGATAAACAAGGGTTTGGTGCATAGATGAGCATGACTTAGAAATGCACTTCCATTGATAATCTGTCAGCATCAATTGTACTTTTAAATTTTCCTCTTCTTAGAATTTATTCTCTGGTACCAATTTCTAGCCAAGGAGAATGACATTGATTGTAGATAATTGACACTGAACTTTTGGGGCGATTTTAAAGGTGACTTTAAATCTCTTCATATTTTGCTTGTTGGTATTTTAAAGATCTAATGATAATGATCTTACATTTACAGCCAGGGCAAGCTAAAAAAAAAAAATCTCCCATTACTGCAGAGACCCTGTCAGAGACAATTCGTTCTATTGGATTTTTTTTTTTTGTATCTTTAGTTAAGAATGCCATATGGTTTCTTTTTCTTTATTACATTACGTGTTCTAAAACCTTTACCGCAAAAATGAATTTATACTGATACTATGCAGAAGGATCATGTTCTCACCAGAGATGCTGCCATCTCCAGAGTTAACTGTGGCCTGTAGTTAGCTGTGTGCAGAAACATCACAAAACAGTGTGAGGTGAGAAATGAAGGGTCTCTTTGGACCCAAAGAGAATTTAAGTAGGCAGAATGTAATTACCCAAGTTGGACTGAAGCCAGAATGACGGGGTTAACATCCTTACTAACATCCATCCTAATTGAAGAAAATTGAAACTAACAACAGCTACTTTCCCAAAATGTGAGTCATACACCTTTTCCTAGTGTCTTCCATTTTCTCTTTATTGATGGGGTCTCCCAGGCAAGGACTGGGTTTTATCTAAGTCACCTGTGTATTGCCAGCAGAACTGCTGTTGTTCTTTAAAGATATGAAAATACAATCTAGTCATTACTCAAAAGATTTATGAAATGTGAGAAGAAGCATAATTTCTCTTCTGGTGTCTAGGTTAAAAAACAAAACAAAACAAGAAACGCTAGCTAGGCACATGGCATGGAGCCCAGGTTTGTAGAGTTTGAGATTATTTGTTTTGCTCTGAAGTAAACGCAAATAAAATGATACTCACTGGGCTGAAATTATGGAAATGTTAAAATATAGGATTCTAAATAAGCCCACCTTTAAACAAATATCTCATGCCTCATATAAAAGATGGTAATATCCCTTTGAGTGTAGTTTGATTCATTTGTTTGCGTTTCTGTCCTCCTACACTAAAATGTGAACTCTTGAAGGTAGGTTGGACTATGTCTTGTTTTTGTTTCTGTATTTTTTAAAATCTGAATGACATCATCTCATAGTACATGCTCCTGGCACAAAATAGATGTTCAATGCAAATTACTGAATGCTTCTTATTTACTTTATTTACATGCACTATAACAGCTAAGTAACCAGTTTACATAAAAGGAATAATGTGCAACTTCTCTCCTTTTTGCAATGTAGCTTTTCTTGGATTCATTAATCCCTACTTTCTCCTTTTGTTAGAATATTCCCAATTCATAGTCCTCCAATGTTCAAACATTTTTTAAAAATTTTTCTTCTACTGGAAACAATCACCATCCTATAATTAAATACACTTAATTAACAATGGGAGTTTCTAATTCTTACTCTCTTGGAAATTGTTTTTCATTTTAATCCCAGTTAAAAATATTGAATGCAAGAAAGACCTTGCTAATGCAGCGGCATATTAATTTACAGCCTAAATTCGCTTTCAGATATTTGTTCTCCAAATGACTCTGTAGCCAAACATCAGGGAGCTGCCCTATCATTGTGGCTGGGTATCCAAGCAGGGCAACACAAAGAATCTTTGAAAGTAAACATCAGGGGAACAGATATCAGCTCCCACGCTTTTTCTTTTATGTGAATATTACCTTTCCCATGATGCTTGGCAGTTTTGAAACTCTGCTGTAATACGGTTTGTAGCCCACAGCAGAAAGAGACAGAGATGTAAGTGTGATATGGTGTACAGGCCAAAGACAAAAAGAACGTGTGAAAATTGAAGTGACGAGGTTATATGGATCAGTTACTTATTTGAGATTTTTGAACTAAGTGGTTATACTGTAATAAGAGTTGAACAATTTGGCTTGACTAAAGGAGTCTTTAAATTTTTAACTTTTTTCAGGTCAAGTTTTCTGGTTTTTGTCTTTTTTCATAGTTCCAAACTTTTGAGGATGTATTTGATGCTCTACATTTCATGAAGCTGTGCATGTACAGCCTGGGATTAGGACAAGCGTCAGTCAGAAACACCGCACTACTACAAAAGTGCTGTTCTTGAGGAATTTCCAACCCAATTTAAACCTATTTATTCCTGATATCTTATAAGAAATATTTATTCTCATGGGATTTACAGGCCAATTTTCTGACCGAACAGGTTCAGATAATTTTTAAAAGCTTATGACAAGCAACTTTAAAGTTGTGCCCAAATCTCTGATTTTAGACCTCTTTCCAAACTACAGCAGAGTATTCTAGCAAATGCTCCTTAATCTTTGGTTAACCAGCATTTGATTATCTTTATGTAGATGGTTAATGACACCCAGAGGGCTTTTGAGCTACCTTTCCCAACTAGTAGATGGTATGGGCTCAAAGAATTACTAGTTTTATTTTACTTTTATTATTAGTTTTATTTTATGTTTATTACTAGTTTAAGCATAACCAGGGGGCAGATTTGCTATAAAAGTCACACAGTGCCTTCCAATGGCAAATGCAAATGGCATTCATAGTATTGGCAAATAATTCACTCCTACACACCCCTAGGGAGGAAGTCAGGTGACCTGTGTGTGTCTTCTAGTCAGGTGCTTCTACCTTACAGCTTGAGTCTGGAGGGCATGAGACAAAGGTATTAAGTCCTTTTGAGATTATTTTTATAGCAAAACTGTTGTAGTTGAGGATTTAGCAGTATGATCACCCTGGGGTTCTTAGGTGTCCTTAGGTGACATCTTAAATAGAGCGAGAGGGGATTTTGCTGTGTCTTTCCTCCTTTGCATTCTTGCCAGGCCTTGTGTTCTACATTGTTATTTATGCTAACTCATACCCTTCCACTAAATTTCTTTTCCATTTAAGTTAACCAGGGAAAGATTCTGTTGTTTGCAACTAAAAAGCCTAACCAATAGTAAAGAAATATGATGCCGTGGTGCTATGTTTACTTTACGTTTGAGATGGGCATTTTAAAACTATAGACATCAATCTAGATTGTCTATAATAATTTCCCAATAAGTATTAAGACTTCAACTAAGTGAAATTAAAATAAAAGAAAGCTTGGGGCACCTGGGTGGCTGAGTCAGTTGAACATCTGGCTCTTGATTTCAGCTCAGGTCATGATCTCACAGTTCATGAGATTGAGCCCTGCATTGGGCTCCTCATGGACAGCATGGATCTTGCTTGAGATTCTCTCTCTCTCTCTCTCTCTCTCTCTCTCTGCCTCTCCTCTGCTGGTGCTCTGTCTCTCAAAAAAATAAACATTCAAAAAATAAAATAAAGCTCAATAGCATATTTTTATCTACATCCATCTTTATGAAGAGTAATTGAACAACAGTGTCTAGAAATTAAAAAAAAAAAAACACTTTTAGGGCACCTCAGTGGCTCAGTCAGTTAAGCGTCCAAATTCTTGATTTCACCTCAGGTCATGTTCTCACAGAGTTGGGCTCTCTGTTGGCAGCACGGAGCCTACTTGGGATTCTCTCTCTCCTTCTGTCTATGCCCCACCCCTGCTCTCTCTCTTTCTCTCTCTCTGTCTTTCAAAATAAATCAATAAACATTTTTTAAAGACACTTTTGAATTCTGTTTTGGTTCTGGCTGTAAGGAGTTTGGAAGTACTCACTCTGTCGTAATGACAGTGGAAAAACAAAAAAACTCTTAAAACCAACAACTCTTTTTAGATCCATCAGAAAACAACTTCCCCTAAAATTTGGAGAAACAAATGAGTACAAAGAGTCACAACCTACCCACTAGAAGAAACTGCTATGGGAAACAGTGCTGGGTAAGCAAAGCTGTACTGCCTTTGGGGAAGAGCCAGAGACTTAGTAAGTTTGAGAGTTAAAAACCCAAGGGGGCCCAGTTCTAGAAGGGGTCCCAATATTTTTGCAAGTTTTACCAGCATAAACTTGACGAGTTTCTCACACTGAATTTTGAAGAGAAATTCTCTAGTCTTCCAGCAGGAGGAGAGGAAAAGGGACCATACTGAAATATATTCTGTTCTTAGCAAAGCCTGCCTTCAAATTTCTCTTGAAACTTTTCACCAGAGCCTAAACTCTTGTGATTTTATCAAAGCCTAACCGACTTAGGGGGAGAGAGATACCCAACCCAAGTGTCTCTAGCCATCTATGTGAAAGAAGTAAATATTCAATTCCAACTCTCTCTAGCCTTCCACATGGGAGGAAAAAAAATAACCAACTCAGCCCACTCTAGCCATCCTATCCCACCTAAGGTGATAAAAAACTGGGAAGCACTGTGGCGCCTGGGTGGCTCAGTCGGTTGAGCGTCTGACTTTGGCCCAGGTCATGATCTCAAAGTTTGTGAGTTCGTGCCCCACGTTGGGCTCTGTGCTGACAGCTCAGAGCCTGGAGCCTGCTTCAGATTCTGTCTCCCTCTCTCTCTGCCCCATCTCCACTCATGCTCTGTCTCTCTCTGTCTTAAAGATAAATAAAACATTAAAAAAAAAACTGGGAAGCACTTACAAAGTTTACATTCAAGAGGTACAGGATCACACACACGCACACACACACACACACACACACACACAACAGAGACTTAATTATAAAACTGCAGAATGTTTCCCTTGCATTAAACACCTCACCACATTTCTAAAGGCCCAATCACCTCAGTATCTTTCACTCAATACATCATGTGCAGCCATTAGTAAAAACTGCAAGACATAATAAAGGGCAAAAGACACAGTTTGAAGAGACAGAACAAGAATCAGAATCAGACTCAGATATAGCAGGGATGTTGGAATTGTCGAACTGGGAATTTAAGACAACTATGATTAATATGCTACGGGCTCTATTGGATAAAGCAGACACATGCAAGAACAGATGGGCAATGTGAGCATATAGATGAATATTCTAGGAAAGAATCAAAAGGAAATGCTAGAGATTAAAAACACTGTAATAGAAATGAAGAATGCCTTTGATAGACTCATTAGTAGACTGGACACATGAGGAAAGAATCTCTGAGCTGGAGGACGCATCAATGCAAACTTCCAAAATGAAAAACCAAAGGGAAGAAAAACTGGGAAAACAGAACAGAATGTCAATATCAAGGTCTGTGAGATAATTACCAAAGATGAAACATACATGTAAAAGGAATACCAGAAGCAGAAGAAAGGGAGAAAGGAACAGAAGCAACATATGAAGCAATAATGAGTAATAATTTCCCCCAATCAATGTGAGACACAAAACCACAGATCCAGGAATCTCAGAGAACACCAAGCAGGATAGATGAAAAAGAAACAAAAAGAAAAAAAAGACAATCCTACATATAGGCATATAATGTTCAACCTTCAGAAAAATCACAGATAAAATCTTAAAAGAAGCCAGAAGGGCGCCAGGGTGGCTCAGTTAGATAAGCATCTGACTCTTGATTTTGGCTCAGGTCATGATGTCAGGGTTGTGAGATCAAGCCTCACATCAAGCTCCATGCTGGGTGTGGAGCCTGCATGAGATTGTCTTTCTCTCTCTTTTGTCCCTTTCTCTCACTTGTGCTCTCTTTCTCTAAAAAGAAAGAAAGAAAAGAAGGAAAGAAAGAAAGAAAGAAAGAGAAAGAAACGAAAGAAGACAGAGATGAGAATTATATATCTGACTTTTCCTCAGAAGCCATGCAAGCAAGAAGAGAATGAAGTAAAATGGTTAAGATGTTAAGGGAGAAAAAAAAAAACACAACTTGGAATTCTGTACCTTTTGAAATTATTCCTCAAACATAAAAGAATAAAATAAAATAAAGTCTTCCCCGGACAAACAAAAATTGGGGGAATTTTTTGTAGTAGACTTGCTTTACAAGAAATATTAAAAAGAAGTTCTTCAGAGAGAAGGAAAATGATATAGGTCAGAAACTTGGATCTATGTAAAAAAAGGAAGAGCATCAAAGAGAAAAAGTGAAAGTAAAATAAAAACTTATTTTTCTGATTCTCAACTGACCTAAGATAATTTTTTTCAAAATGATAACGCAATAATATATCAGTTTAGTAAACACATGCATGCACACACTTATGTATGCTTGTGGATAGGTAAAATGCATGGCAGTGATACTACAAGAGACAGTATAGGAATTAGATTGTTTTGTTATTGTAAAATACACTGTTTGTGAAGTGGTATAGTGTTGTTTGAAAGTGAACTTGGGTTAGTTGTGAGGTATATTGCAAAGTCTAGGGCAATCACTAAAAAAAGAAAATGTAAGTGTATAAGCAATATGCTATGAAAGGAAAGAAAATTCAATCATATAAGATGGTCAGTTAAAACCAAAAAAGGCAAAAAGAGAGAGAGAGAGAAGACAGAAAACAAAAATAAAAATGAAGAGCAAGGGCAATGATTAGAAAACAGTGACAGACATGGTAGACATTAATCCAACAATATCAATTATCGCTTTATTTTTTAATGTTTATTTATTTATTTTTGTGGGGGAGGGGAAGAGACTGGGATAAAGAGAGAATCCCAAGCAGTCTCTGTCAGCACAGAGCCCAACGTGGGGCTGTATGCATCCCTATGTTTATTGCAGCTTTATTTACAATAGCAAGACATGGAAAGAACCCAAGTGTCTATTGATTGGTGAATGGTTAAAGAGGATGTGGTATATATATTCAATGGAATATTACTCAGTTATAAAAAGAATGAGATCTTGACATTTGCAACAGCATGGATGGGTTTAGAGGGTATAATGCTAAGTGAAATAAGTCAGACAAAGAAAGACAAATACCATATGATTTCACTCAGCTATGTAAATTAAGAAACAAAAAAGAAAAAAGAAAAAAAAAACGATAGACAAAAAAAAAAAAAAACCTCCCACAAAAACCCAGACTCTTGAATATTAAGAACAAACTGATGGCTGCCAAAGGTGAGGTGGGTGGGGAATGAGTGACATAGAGGGGATTAAGTGTACATTCATTGTGATGAGCATTGAGTAATGTTTAGAATTGTTGAATCAGTATATTGTGCACCTGAAACTAATGTAACACTGTATGTTATACTTCAACAAAAATAATGCATTTGATTAAATTATTAAATTATTATAATAATTCAGCTTTATTTTCCTCATTCTATTTCTTGCATCCAAACTTTAAGATTCCAGACTTCCATCACTTCATTTCTGGATCATCAAAGTAGTCTCCTAAATTTTTTTCCCCATTTTCACACTAAATAATTCTAAACCATCCTACTGATTGATATCACACTCCTATTCTTTGAAACATCAATCTTTTATTGTGCCCATATGTAGGAGTGTTGACAATACTGACCCCATCTTTGGCCCTCCATCTTGTTCATATTCGCTCAGTGATCTCTCCTGGGGCTATGTGTTCCAGACCCCTTGTAGATTATTACATATACCTTAGAAATGCCCACCAGAGCTAGGATGGGGGGAGCAGCTTATCTTGGCCTCCCATGAATCTGTTAGAGATAACATAGTCTTCCCCTTCCTGACATACAGGTGGTGCCACAGGATCTAATTGAATATTTGTTGTCAATTAGGTGCATGCAAGCCCTTTGAGGTGTGTACAAACCCCTTGATCTCACTACAGTGCCATTCTGTGTGTCCCATCGTTCTATAAAATCTGTGGACTAAGGTCTGGATTTTGTGGAGAATAACTATGTAGCTGCTGTGGATTGTCCTCCACTGGAAGCTCCCTGTCAGTATGTTACCAGAAACAAACTCTGTGTAAGCTACATGGACTGGCCTGCTTCATCTTCCAGTCTTAAAGTGCCTTCTCAGTTTGAGGGATACTCCTCTGTCTTCCACCTTCTAACGCTGTATTAGAAACGGATAATAGGCTTTATTCCTTCTTGGAAAAAAATCTAAGTTCTATATATTAGGAAAAGTTAATTGTGCTCTTTATTTATCCATCCTCATATTCCACCATAACCCTGTAAATTCATTACCATTTCTAGCCCAATGCCAAACATCTCCCTTTGTGATTAGTGTTTTATATTCCTCTGCCTCCACTGAATCTCTCCACAGGTTACTCAAGTCCCATCATTAGAATTCCCTGACTATTCTAGTCATGGAACACGAAAAGCACAGCATAGGGAATATGGTCAATACTATCATAATAACGTTTGAATGCAGATGGTGACTACGCTTTCGGTGATGAGCACTGAGTAATGTGTAAAATTGTTGAACCATTATAATGTCCATCTGAAACTAATATAACACTGTATGTTAAATATAATTTAATTTGAAACGTAAAATTAAAAAGTCGTTAAAAAAGTAAAGGGGTCAAGAAAGATATACCATATATGTAAATCTGCTCAGGCTGTCGTAACATACCATAGACTGGGTGACTTAAACAACAGAAATACGTGACTCACAGTTCTGGAGGCTGGGAAACCCAAGATTAAGTTACCAGCAAAGTGGATTTCAATCTGAGGCCTCTTCTCTCGACTTGTAGGCAGCTGCTACATTAGCTTCAAAGTCTACCCAGAATCACATAACTTCCCATTGCTTCGAGCTGTTATCGTCCCTCATGGGTCATTGCAAAAATGCCTTATGGGTCTCCCTCTTTTGCCCTTCTCCCCCCTACACTCTATCCTCAACACAGCATGTCCCTGTGATACTGAGGGAGAGCTGCTCACAAACTTGTCCCCAAGGCCCCAAGCAATCTAGCCCCTCTTCTATGTCTGCAGTCTTACCCCCTTGCCCACTCTTCTCTGGTTACAAGACCCTTCTGCTGCTTCACGCTCACATCACCCGTGCTTCTGCCCAAAGGCTTTGTTGTTAACTGCCCTTTCCTGGAATTCTCTTTGGCCAAATATCTGCCTGACTTTCTTCTCACCTTCTTCAGGTCTTTGCTGGAGTGTCATCTTCTCAGTGAGATTAACATATTTGGAAGTTGAGTCTCCATTCTCCTTCCCTGCATTATATTCTGCTTAGAACTTATAAATATATAACATACCATATACCACACATATACATGTTGGTTTTTGTCTTTCTGTCCACTAAGAAATAAACTCAATGAGGTCAGGTTTTTATTTTATTCTTTTATTTACTTATTGGACTATTTTATTCAGTGTTTTCTCTTCATTGCTTTGAATAGTGCCTGTCATAGAAGAGGCTTTTAATAAATTTGTGTAAAATAAATAAGGGACATATTTACCTTTGTGTATGTCTCCCATTGTATGGAGGTCAGGGACAATATAACATTTATCCTTTCCTCTGTCCTCTGCCCCATTGGACACCAGGGCATATAAAGTATTCAGTGAGTGAGGTTATGTGTGTGTGTGTGTGTGTGTGTGTGTGTGTGTGTGTGGTGCACACAACTAGTGAGTGTCAGAGCTGAGAATGGACCCTATGTCTTTTAAATTTAGTCTCTTATGGCTGCTTCCTTCATATGACAATGTATCTCAGCTTCAGAAGAATCTGGTTGAAGAGGCCTGAGTGTTGTCCTTTAATTTTTAAAAATGACTATCTCATTCACGCTGATTTCCTGACTGTCAAAAATATATTTCATGCTTGATTCACATGCAAGAACTGTGTGATATCGTGGAAATATTGTAATACATTTGGTGAAATTTAAGTAAATACAGAGTACATTATTGCAGTATAGCCCAGTTGTTTACCACGTTAAGGATGACATATCCTCTTTAAGAGATATGAAATGCCTTTTTGCCTAGCAATGTCCTTAGCTTTGAAGATTGAATGAAAAATGTGTGCCAACCTCCTACTCTATGCATTATTCTGACCACCTTGCCGCTTTTCTCAAGATTGTGTTTATTTTCTGATGGTCACTTACGCTAGGAAAATATTTTTCTATGTTATAATTATCCTTCTGAACTAAAAAGTTACAATATGGAGAAGTGCCTATACACACAAAAAAAATCAAGCAGAGAAAGTCTAACTTCTTTGATTAGGCTTTTTCCATACTTACCTCAGCTGAGGCTTAATTTAATATTTATTTTCCCTGTTTTATACTCTTTCTGTCTCCTGGGAGAAACTATTGCTGCTTACAGCACAGGGTTTTATACTTTGATTTATCTATCATTTTTCTTTAGTATTTACCAAATAAATACAACATTTCACAGCTTTACACTCTATGGTAAGAACGTTCTAAATCTTTCCCTGTTTTTGTAAAATCTGTGGCAGCATACTCTTACCACTTTTTCCTGTTCAAAAAAATTATAGAAATCAGAGGGTAAGGAAATCTTGTTTTTCTCTTAAGAGAATGGAGTGAGTGAGTAATCCTAATAAAGAGTTTTCAAGATCATTCAACATTCTTTTCAAGCATCTTCATCTTATTTTAAAGAGACTAATTTTACAACAACCACCATGATTATTAATCACCCTTACCTTTCCTACTGTTACCATTATAGAGCTGTCTTGCTTCTGTATCTTCTTTAATTCTCAAAACTCTGCTATGAAGTGGGTTCTATTTATTCATTATTTATTCCATTTTATGGGATAGGAAGTTGGGAATCACAGCAGTTAGATAATGTTCTTGAGGTCAAAGAACTATTAAAGACTGGTGTCAAGATTTAAACACAGACTTATCTGCTTTCTCTTCAAATGTGTCAAATGAAACTCATGACATTGTCATGAAGTCTATAACCTAAATCACCGAGTTCTTCACGAGCATAATGAATATATTTTAGCAATCTATTAACGAAAGTCCAATATAATTCAAATTAATTCAATGTGCTATGTCAGCATTTTTTTCTTATATTAAAATATTTTAGGAAAATTAAAAATAACTATAATAGGACTATAGGTGATAATAGGATTCTATATATTTTCAAATTATAATGATAAATTAAGACAATTCAGTGAATTTTGATGATAAATTAACACAAGCAACAAAGATTCCTTTTGAAATCTTATCTTTATATAGGACATTATATGAACCATGATGTTTATAAATTAATAAATATGAGGAAAAAATAATTGTGTATTACTTCAAAAGAGACCCTCCTTGAATTGGTTTTGAGAGTGATTAGTTGGGGAAAAGAATAAAATTTTACAGCATTTTTTTACATGGCAGATGTATTTCTTGTTACATATCTAGTTTCTTGACAAAAGCCCTTTGAAGTGGGCATTTTATCCTAGTCTTAAAGATGAGGAACCTGATGCTCAAATAATATCCTGATAGTCTCCATACTGATAATTATAGAGCTGGGATGTGGTCCCAAGATTCCCTTGGTATTAGTCCATTTGATTCTTGGTCTGTGTGGCTAAGTATTGAGTCTCTGATGAAGATTGTGTGTGTGGGGGGGGGGGGGGCTGGGGGATGAAATCAGATAGGTTGCCCTAGGGCGTTTAGTTAGGTAAGTCCTTGGAGGCCATTCAGAATTTTACTTTCCTTTGAATAACATGGGAAGGCAATAGAGACTTTTGTGTACAAACACAATGCAATCTGGCAGAGATGAACAGTAAGACTGTGACTATTCTCTTAAAAATAGACTTGAGGACACTAAGGATAGATACAAGGAGAATAATTAAGGAATAATGCAGTATTTCATGCAGAGAATCTGATTTCAATCATATTTTAATGATAGAACCAACTATCACCCTACATAAACCAACATAAACCCTACATAAACCAACTACACCTTTGTCATAGTCAGATGTGTATCTTAGAAAGAATACTGGGGAGGAAGCATTAGATGATAATATGACTGGAGGCAAGGAGACCAGATAGAAGTCTGTTGCAATTATCCTTAGTCTATCCTAATGATAGACTATGGTGGCTTGACCAAGAGAGTGGGGATGGAGACAGAAATACATCTGTAGAGTTAGGATAGGAATAAGTCACTGATTGGAATCAAAGCACAGAAGAGAAGAATGATTCTTACCTTTCTGATATAAGCAAGAGATGGTGATAGTATTCTAAGATAAAGAATCACAGGAGACAGAGAATGGGTTGAATGTGGAAGTTATGGGAGGATAATATGAATTTATCTTTGGACACACTTTATTTAGGGTTCTTGAGGGGATCCAGGTGGTTTTCAGGAGAGAGTGGATTCCAAGAGGATAGGCCCAGAGGAAACATGAAGGCTTGTGGAGAGTCAGTCTCATCATTATATAGATGATTAAAGTTATGAACATAGTTGAGATTATCCAAGAAGGAGGTTTAGAATGAAAAGAACAAAGAGTTGAGAACAGAACTAAGATGAACACCTCCATTAAAGGAGTGGGCTGAAGCAAAGCAGTCCAAGAAATAGGATAAAAAAGAGTGGCTAGAAGGGTTGGGGCAAATTGATGAAGGTTAAATGTGAAGAAGCCCAGAGAAAAAGAGTGTATGGTTAACAATCTCAAATGTTGGCAGCTGTCTGGTGGAATTAGCAACATAGCAACTAATTTCAATGGTGAGGAGGGACCATATTACTATAGTTTGTCTGTTGGCCTGTTCACTAGACAAAAAGCTTCCATAGCATGGTGCTGAGTTCTTGAGTCTGCTCAGTTCCTGTTCCCCTCCCCTACATCATGGCATATCACACAGTGGAAATTTGAGATTTCACTACCCATCTGAAAGAGTGACTTAGAATGTGACAATAAATCATGGGTTCCATGTTGTATGTGCTATGCCCCTTACGCCTCTTAAAAAATATTATCCTCAATTAATTTTCACTGAAAGACTTAAGACAACTGGATTATATAGCATCTTGAATTGCATTTGTCATTTCCTGCTTAATTATAAATGTCTCATCTTATTTTTAGTGCCACTAAGAATTACTATCTTTGGGAGCTAATTTCTATAGAGTCACAGAGTGTCGGTTATTTGCGACTTGTACAATCTATTCTGAAGACTATACAACTTACATCCAAGGAATGCCACATTCCACAGTCTGCTGTGTTGGATAACAAGATCATTTTACACTGAATTCCAAGTTCTCTAAACTCCACCACTAATATATCTGGATGTGAATACTCTAATTTGTGCGCTACATAACTCCTTTGTTCCCTGGCAATAGATGTTGTATTAAAATGTCCTTCATACCCCAAAGACAGCGTTCCTTCCCTATGAGGCACCCCATTATACCCGAGAGCAGTGTAAGTCTTTTGTAGCCACACTCAGAACTCCATTCATGCCCTCTCTAATAAAGGCCTCTTTGTAACATGCACATTAGTAGAACTCCCTAAAATCTCAGGTTCTCTGGAAGAACTCTAAAGAGAAGAAAAGGGAATGTTAGGAGATGTACTTGGTGTAAATATAAATAAAAGACTGGTCCATTCAGGATACTTTTCCCTTTGTAGTAATGCCAATGAGATGACGAAGTTGTGTGCCTGTTTTCATCACATTATTCTGATGATAGTGCCTCTCTTCTTTGCCTGAAATACTGGTGTTTACCTACTAATTTTTTATACCTTTCACCTTTGGCCTTGCTTTTTCAATGCAAGAAACGTATGCATACCCAGAGACCAAGAATTTCCACAAGCTGCATTTTATCAAATAAAACGTTTGTACAAATATAAAGACTTTTGGATTTCGGGGTGAAGTTTCCTACTCCTACCCATATAACATTGCAAAAGAGATCAAGTTTGACTTTGAAAGCAACAGCATTTTTCTCCCATTTTGTGTAATATCTAATTTGATTCTTTGTCATTTTTTTTCTATTTGAGAAAGAAGGAAAGAAAGAAAGAAAGAAAGAAAGAAAGAAAGAAAGAAAGAAAAAGAAATCACAATGGAAGAAAGTCAGACCAGAGATTATATTAGGCTGAAGCAAATGGTATTCACCTTTTATAGTCCCTATGTTTTATAATGAAGATACTTCATTGAAACAATGATGCATACTTCAAGGGTTCCCTGGAGAGCAGTGAATCCTGTTTGGAGAGATTCATGAATATGTGCATTAGCACAATCCAACTGGAACTTGCCCTTAAAAACGAACCACAAGAGAAGCTGATCAGTTTCTGCTTATGTATATAATCAGAAGGTTATCATATTATCTCCCTCTCCACGGGAAAAGCAGATGCGTATTTTTCTACCACCTTAAGATGAGAAATGCCAAAAGAAACAACAATTTTCCCCCCTGTGTGATGTTCATTATGTGAAACCCCATAGAGGCCTTTTAATACCGGGTAAAAAGAGCAGAAAATGAATACCGGCTCAATTTTTCAAAATGAACTTTAGTTGTTGCATAAGACGAATTGTAGAACACACCTTCAAAATACCCATTTCTGCTTGAATTTGCTGAAGGTCATTAATAAATCTGCGTTGAGTTCAAATATTGCTAGAAATTGCGTATATGAGACAACTTTCAGGGTCAAAGCTCCCACAAAGGTACATGACACTCTGTGTTTTAAGGATGAATGACAGGCATATGGCAGATTTTGAAGGAATAGTTTGTTGAAAGTACCACGAATTCCATGAAAGATACTAACCAGCAGCTGGTGACCAAGGTTCAATAAAAATGGCAGACCGCCACTAAGTTAGCAACGATGATAAAGAGTATCCAGGTATATGTGCACATTTATCTTTGGGGTTTTTAAGAGTATTTCAAAATGTGGGGAAAACCCCCAAACTTTGATCATCTTGTAGAAACAATAGAGAAAAAATTGTTGTTACCTAAAGACGGAATGCTGTTAAATTATCATCTTCTATGCTGTGCCAAGCAGAGATATCATTAGCAAATGGAGATAAATTTGAAGTTTTTCTCCAGATTTGGGGGAAATGTTACTTAGAGAAGACCTTTTGTAATTTTTTTTAACGTTTATTTATTTTTGAGACAGAGAGAGACAGAGCATGAATGGGGGAGGGTCAGAGAGAGAGGGAGACACAGAATCTGAAACAGGCTCCAGGCTCTGAGCTGTCAGCACAGAGCCCGACGCGGGGCTTGAACTCATGGACCGTGAGATCATGACCTGAGCCGAAGTCGGCCGCTTAACTGACTGAGCCACCCAGGCGCCCCTGTAATTTTTAATGGTGGTTATTCCTACTTTAAGTTCTGTGTTTTAAGCTCACCCATCACCCATGCCAGTGTTTGCAGCATGTTGTACAAACATACAGCAGAGTAGTAACTGTCTCAAAAAGAAGAGTACAATCATATCAATGTTAAAAACTACTTAATTCCTGCCTGGCAATTTCTTTTTTAACTTGTCAGTTAGTCATTACTTAGGCATCTGGTGATGAATTGCCAGAGATGGTTTCCATTTATCATTTCTAGCCCCTGTGTTCGTGGAGAAAACAGTATTTGGACATGTCCAGTATTGTCCTCAAATCTCTGGATTCAAAGCTTCCTGGACACCTTCAGCTCTCCAAATGTGATTTGAGAGTCTGCGCCGTTCTCAGTGTGCATCATAGGGCTGAGGGAACATTGTCAATTTGAGAGGGTACACTGGTGTAGTCATGCATTTAAATTATTTCTAACTTTTCACCAGAAGTCGTATTCATGTTTTGGAAAATTAGTACTTAGCCAGGCTCCAAGGAAAGAAGCATTTGATTTAGTAATAGTTCAAATAATGCAGTAAAAATGTCTCTCTGTGCATTTGAACTGGCCCTGGTGGCCTGATTCAGTATTTTGCCCATTTTCTTGGCTTTTCGAGCTTCACACACACAAAAAGAAATTGTACAAAACACTTAGCACTATTTTTTCATGGCTGGTAATGGGGCTTTCACTGCACAAAGGCGAGGAAAAATTATTTGGAAAGGTGAACAGGTTTTTAGAAAAACTGAAAAACTCTCCTCATATGCTTTAGACTCGGCTTTCTGTCCCTTGCCTGCATGTTTTAAATCTAGTCACTAGAATCCCTGAAAGAATTATGCTTCCTAATGTTAAATGCTGGATATGATCATCCACCAAGGCCTTAAAAAAGCAAATTTCGTAAAGAATGATGTTAAAAGAAAGACTGCTGTTTACCTACAGTTTTCCTTTTGTGCCTATGCATATACAATCTATTTATATCTATCTACCTCTCTATTCCCAAACTACCTTGGAATTCACATATGCAGCACAGGAAATGTGGCTTTGAGCTCCTTTTGCAAATAGGTCCTATCATAGGCTCTCAGAAGTTTTATCTTGTCCAAAAAGGCAGTTTTCACCAGCGACACAGCCATCTGTTTAGTGAAAACAGCTAGCTAGTGAATTGCAGCTTCTGTGTGTGTGTGCGTGCGCGTGTGTGTGTGTGTGTGTGTGTGTGTGTGGGCGAGGTGGTGGTGAGGGAGTAGGAGGTCAAAGGGTAAATTCCAATTGCTGTGACATATTTTTATGAGCTGAATCATACCCAGCTTTTAGCCTTGAAAGGGGAAGAGGATCTTAGAAAGGGAAGTAACATGAATGGGCAGGTCAGGAAAATCCTCAAGAAGTGCTCTTCCAAATTAGCAGTTAATTGCTCCCCAACCTGCCATATTCATCCATTTGAATTTTATTTTATTGTCCCAAGATTTGAAAGGATCCGTTTCTCTTGAATGAATCCCAGGAAAACTGGGATTGCAAAAGACGAAGTTCTCTTGGAGAATTTACTTCCCTTTTATACCTTTGGTATTTTTCTCCTTGTTGGAGGGGTGAGGGGTGAAGCATCCTTGAAAGTCAGAGAGGAGGAGGAGACTATGCAGGGAGTTCGTTCCCAGCCCAGGGCTGACAAAGCATTGCTGCAGCAGGAAGGAAAATGCTAACCAGAGCGGGGAGAAAAGACAGGAGGGGCCCCAGGAACCAAGCTTTGTTAGAAGCATTAACTACCCCACCCCAGCCTCCTTTCCCTGCGCCCTTGCTCTCTGGCAAATGTGGAGGCTATTTTCTGCTTTTTACAAGAGGTATTGCCAGGAGAAAAACAGAAAAAAAAAAAATGGTGTGGGGGGGAGGTGGGGACGCCGATGCTGAAATCAAGGAGGAAACGGCAGAAGGGTCAGGGGCAACAGTCAAGGCAGCAGCAGCTGCCGCGGCCGGCCCCGCACCGGCCATCGCCGTCCCGGCGGCGCGGCGACAGCCCGAGTGGCAACAGCTGTGGGGAGGCCCGGCTTCGCGCCCGCGCCGCCCGCACCGGGGCTCGGGGTGGGGGGTCCCTATCGCTCCCATCTTCTGAGCAAGCACATTCCTCTCATTCCTTCACTGCGTCAGCTGACCGGCTGCTCCCTCCCTTGCTCTGGGCACTGGCGAGGCCGGTTTTGCTTCTCCGCGATGCCCGAGACTGACACCCGGTTTCTTCTGGTGGGTGTCCCTGCGGTCTCACGAGGGACTTCGCTGAGCCGGTGGGACCCGGGCCTCTCCCGCAGCCGGCTCCCCGCAGGCTCCGCACCCCCTGGGGCATTTCATTGGTGAGGCTGCCAGGGACGAAACAGGATCTTAATTTTCAAAGTTGATGGGGAGACCCCCAGCACAACTTGCGAGGGTGCCCAGCTCCAAGGCGTTGAACGAAGAGGAACAAATTAGGCAATTTCAGTAATATCAGAGACAGCATTCTGACCCTTTTTGTTGTAAAAGGAACATAAATGTAGCTACAGATTGAATGAAGTTATAGGCCATAAAAGGGCAGGAGAGAAAAAGGAAGAGATAATAGGCACTGTCCATTTGAGCCTGTTACACTTACTGTTTGTTTCAAATCTATTCAGACAGTGTTGGTGGCAGATACATAGTTTACCGGCGGTAATAAACGAGGGAAGTAGTGGAGATAAATACCACGGAGCGTCGCGGTGCGTTTAGAGTAGTGACAATTGCTGTTTATTTGCTTTGCATTTATGAAAATGACACAGGGCAAGGTTATATGTGAGACACATCTTTATATTATTTTTTCTCATTTTTGGAAGTCTGGGTGAGTGGAAGCATGCCAGTTCATTTTCCTTATTTAGATAAACTAAACCAAAAAATCAATAAACCTTTTTGAGGATGGATTTCTGCCTTCTATTAAACACTCGGGCAAAACTAATTGTACATTTTTGGGGCATTTTTAGCCAATCTGTTTGTCTTCATGAAGCGTACCCATAGGATCATTATATGCTGCCTAAAAGTTTAAAGTATTTCACATATATGAACTTTAACTCTGCCACGTAATAACGTGTTTCTTTATACACTTGGGAAGTTACCCATTGAAGACTTCAGGCACACTGTTCATGTGATGGAGAATTAAAGAAATTTATTTTGTGTTTTTAAATAGAAGCTCCTTATGGGCAAAACTGGGGATTTCTCCATAGTCTGGAAAGTACCAGACTCACAATTAGCCTGAGGTTAGGTGCATTTTCTTTTGCAAAGAACAAATAAGCCAAACTTCAAATTTCAACTTGTATACTTATGGTAAGTGGTTTCAACTAAATGGAGAAAGGACTTTTTTTTTTTTGAGTGAAAGAACTTAGTGCCTTAAATTAGAAGATATAATTGTTTGATGTGGAGACAAAAGTATATAAAAGTATATAATTACCTATTTTGAAATTTTAAAATGCATTACATTTTTTTGTTGTTATTTGAAATGGAGTGGAATAATTACAAGTAAGCTCACATTTGTCACATAAATGAATGTGATCAAAATATCCATTTGTATTACAAAAACAATTATACTACATTTAGATAACTTATTTTACATAAATTTCAAGAACATGACATAGCATTTTACAAATACCTGAAAAGAATTTTCTTAAGGACAACTGAGAGAAATGACTATCAGAATACTATTTCTCTATGTGGAATTGAGGGAACGTTTTTCAAAATGATATGTGAGATTACATGAAAACTAGCATTCCATTAAGAATATTCCTTAAGTAGCTTTAAAGAGAGAAAGAAAGATGAAGCGTTACTATTTCTGTGGGGAGCTGAGTTAAATAGAATTTTTATGACTCTGATTTCATTTGAACATTTTATATTTTTATAGTGTGGTTTTCGGATTTTGATGTATTTTTTGATGTGCTACTTAATCTGTACTTGGGGGTTTGTTCTCCATTGGCTCTTTTAAGTAGAGAAAAATCAATGATTTCTTCATTCATAGATTGATCCTGATTTGTTTGTTATATTATCGTATCACTGATCTTTTCTAGACACAGTGATATTGCATGATATTTCTATTTCAGTATTTTTATAAAATAATATAAAATGAGGAGCAGATTTCACATAATAAAAACAAACTTTTGCACCACGTATTATTAAAAAAAAAGTGTCATTTAAAATGTACACTGAAATTGCATTTTATTTCTTTAGAGTCAAACAAAAGCTCTCTGAATGAAGATTCAGGGATTTCTTCGGCTTTGTCTAAATTCAAAGTGCCCTCTACTGTCAGAAATGTGTACTGCTCAGGAAGGGAAAATTTGACAAGTCTGAAATCCAAATCTAGACAGTGAGAGACAGATGGAAGAAAACCAGGATAGGTAACAGCACTGCCACTCAGCCCTGGGGCAATTCAATTTGGAATGTTCCATCAGTCAATAGGCTCCCATTCCAAGTTAAAAGTTACATTTACATTATTTGTAATTTTACAACTGTTGCTTCATATTTCTTTTCTTTTTTCTTCACTTTGGTTTTAAAACTGAAATTGCACTTTGGTGCCATTGCCTGCTTTACTAGAATGATCTGAACAATGTATGTTATGACCGCCAGACTAAACTTTAAAACTACCCATGCCCCCGCTATTTTTATTCTACTCTTGGGGAACATTATTTAGAGGTTCTTCTCATATTTTTTTGTTACAATATTTTCACTTTGGTTGTGGATTATGTATACTTAGAAAGGCAAAATATTTATCATGACTCTGACAGAATAGAGCTAAGTAATCAGTTGAACCAGACTTTTAAAAATCATGCAAATAAAGGGTTGCCCATTTTGTTCACTGTTAAGAAGGTGTTTAAACATTATCAAGACAGTTGTAGCATGCTCTGTGTGTTTGTGTAAGCTTATTATAATCTTTCAATTAAATTCAGTGACCCAAAGAAAATTTCGCCATAAGAAATTCAGGCTATTCCATAATGTTAAGTTGTGTTTTATAATATACTGCAAAGCAGTGAAACTTGAGGTATGTGATAAATATAGGTGAAAAATGTTAGAAATCATTACTGAGATGCTTTATTAAAGCTATAGATGGTATTACAATATATTTAAAAGGAGAGTATTCTGATTGAATTTACTATTTTTTTAAATGAAATCAATAATTTGAAGTTAAAGAGGCATTGCCGTCATTGAGAGATGGGGAAGCTCACAATTTAAGTGTCCAATCTGTAGAACAGACCTTGGTTAACCAGCTCTTTGAAGTATTTGGTCTATATTTCAAGCTGTAGCAAACTAGAGATTTAGATAATTTGGGGGAGGATTTTGTATAAAAATCAACAGCTACCACTTTTCTGTCAAATCCATTTAGAAATAGCTTTTCAGTGTTTAATCAAACACTAAGGATTTTAAGAGTGACTGTTGGTGGAGAAAGCCAGAGAGCTACTGTTTCCAGTAGAACGGGCCTCAGGCAGCAGCCCTGTTTCCAGTGTTTTCTTTCTCTGTGCTTCTCATCTGGTTTCTGACTTTGCCACATCCCAGATGTCCATGCTGCCTTCTGGGAGTAAGAAGGACATTTAACTAGCACGTATCATTGATGTTTTCCTGATATATGGAAGGTTATATCTATCAGGAATATTTGTGTGCCACAAACAAACGAATGAACAAATGACTAAATGAACACAGGAATAAAAAGAGAGGCAGAATTCATCCCCAAGAAGTGCTTCTCTGGGGTTAGAACTTAGAGGTGATTCAGAGAAGGACAAGGACTTGAGGGCAAATCTCTTAACCCAAGTGTGTACTTAAACCTAGTTTTTGTGGAATACCATTTCTCTTAATCAGTGCTCAGTTATTTTCTACTCCTTGGAAAAGAACTGCATTTGTAATATTAATCCTAAATCCTATAAAATGTGCCCACATAAAAAAGTCAAATGCTATGATATACTAGATGACCAACTAAATGTTCCATGCCTCTGTTTCCTTTGCTTTTTAGAATCAACTCCCCTCTTCTGAATTCAATTTCAGAAGGTCATTGAATTTCTAGGTAACCTAATCTAATCTGATAAATAATGGATCCCTTTTCTTTGGCGGAAGTACTATTCATCATTAGGAGTCAGTTGAGGAAAACTTTAAATTAAGGGACTTGACATCCTTTAGCCAATGATGAGCTAAAGTAGACACGTGGAACTCTTTCTTCTGGCAAAATGGATTTGGAAGTAAATGTGACAAAGAGAAACAAACAAACAAACACACATTGGCTCCCTGAAGAGATTGCTCTTTATTTCCTAGTTGGAACCTGGACGCTGCTCCTTTTCTTGACTTTTTAATTTTTTTTATGTCATTATTATTATTTAGCCTGGTTGTTCAACTGTCTCATAGTGCTCTATGGGCTGCACAACATCCTTCTGATAAACTCCATTTCCCTGCAAGGTGGCCAGTCAGCTTCTTTTCTTTGCAGCCAGTCTAATTGAGACGACTCACATCTTTCTCAGTGAGCAACTCAGATTCATAGTGATATTTACGGACATTTCACAAATTTTCATTTCATGATCTGGAAGCTTGGTTGGATAGGGAACTTAGCCAATGTCGCATAGCATGTTTGTGCAAGAGACTGGGACTCAGTCCCAAGCCTCCTGACAGCTACAGCACTCTACTGAAGCACTGACTGATCACTTCCAGGTTCATGATCTGCTGGATTTTATATATGGCTTTGTTGACAGAAATTCTCATCTTTCACATCCTTATAATCTAATACTGAGAGCATTGGTTTAGGTACAGAAGTAAAAACAGCGTAGGTAGTGGAGATTAAACAGTTTTGGGAAATGGAATATTATGACAAATTGAAATATTTGTAGTATATGTAGGGCTCTAATGTTACACAGTGTAGTACAAGGATTATCCTCCCTAGGAAAAAAAGTAAAATCTAGTGCATTGAAACAGTGGACAGAACATGTTTGGATTGTATATGTTTATGTAACTGTATAAATAACAACTGTCTATTTCCAATTTGGTAAGATGCATGGTGAAACCCTTCTCTTTTTCTTATGAGAAATATTACAGACAGAAGCAAATATAAATTGTGGAAAATAGTCTTTCTTTAACACATCAGTAGTGACAAAGCATGCCACAAGCATTTAATAAAGGGATTATTGTGGACTTTCTTCATTCCTGGGAACCAACAGAAAAATCTCAAGGGACAGATCATTAAATCTTCTTCCTCAGTGTTAACTTGGACAACAGCTCAGGAGACATCTCTGAGGGTGCAAGGCACTTATTAGAAGCATGTTTAGGAATCTCTGACTGTTTTTCAAAAACCACTTCCACAGCAAACAAGAGGATAGTTACCAAGCATTTCTGGAAACCATGTATAACTGAGGAGATTCAATTCATTAGAAATATGATAAATTATAAATGGTAAAGGCTGAAAAAGGGTAAGTTGTGGGGGAAATATAAATTAAATATGAGAAGTATAATGTAACCATGAGAGATCACTTGGTATATAGTGCTTTATTATATTTCATAGTATACTTTTTGAGATAAGGCAATTTACCACAGTATTATTTTATGCTTTACTTACTTCACAGGAGAAAAAACAAAGAAAAAAATTTAGAAACAAAAATGTACAAAGTGTGTTTTTCTCTTACTGCTATTTTTTTCCTCTTATGTTATCAAATATTCTCATATTCACAACTGTAATTAATTCCCAATACTTTTTTCTTCCTGAAAGGGATTATTATTAAAACCATGATTTTTCTCCCAAATCTTCATCTTTCCTTGACCCAGCACTTTGCATTTTTTTTAAATGGATTTCAAGTAATAACTACAGTGTCTTTCATTTGTGTACTGATTCAGACTTAGTAAGTATTCTGTAGTCAAAGTTTTATTTGCTTCTCCTAAAGGCTCTCTTTCATAGTTGGCAGGTACTTTATTGATTGGTAATTTATTTGTTTGACTTTTTAAAAAACGAGGTTCAGTGATTATCTCAAGATAACCCACATATTAGGAGATTAAAAGAGGTTTAAAGTTTAGACCTTGGGAATCACAGCCTTTACTCATTCACTCACTCATTTATGTATTTATGTAGTTTTCAACAAGGATTGGTTGAGCACCAAGTTTTATTAGATGCTCTTGCGAACACTGTTCATTGCTGCACTCTGCCTGAATCAGCTTTTCCTTGTTTACAAGGAAGACCAGCGAGTTTATGTGGACAGGTTACTCCTCAGGGGATCCACCGAGGCTCTATGTTTGGACAGCCATTTTATGACTAATTACTTTTTTTGTTTTAATGTTTATTTTTGAGAAAGAGAGACAGAGACAGAGAGAGTGGGGGGGGTGGGCAGAAAGAGAGGGAGACACAGAATGTGAAGCAGACTTCAGGCTCTGAGCTGTCAGCACAGAGCCCGATGCGGGGCTGGAACCCACCGACCGTGAGATCATGACCTGAGCCGAAGTCGGAGCCTTAACCGACTGAGCCACCCAGGTGCCCCAATGACTAATTACTTTTAAATACTTTCCATAAAAGATCATTTTTATTTAGTCCCTTTTTAGTTTTGAAAAATACTGTTTTGGACTCTCCACTTCAGAATCGATGTTTAATATCATTGCTAACATCTAGGCCCAACTTTGCTCCAGTCCCTCCTAGATTTCCACATCCGGCTCTCGGGAACCGGGGGGTTTGGACACTCCCACCATCCTTCTTCTCCACTTGTCCTCATATCGTCCCACACCAACCTCATGCATCTTGTCTGGGAGGGGAGTTGTCTAGCTAAAGTCAGACCTTATGGAAAGCCATAATTCTGAACTCCAGAGCATGTCAGCTTCATTTTATTTCGCTTTTTTCCCCTTTTTCCTCTGTGCTTTTCTGCTTCAGTTGCCCTTTTATTTCCTTATTTATAATCCCTTCTTCTACTCACCTCTGCCATTAATTATACCACTTCTATGTGGCATTGGACAAGTCACTTAACCTCAGTGAATCTGGTTTTGTTATCTGGATAAATAGAAATAACTTTACTGATAGAGCTATGGAGATGATTAAATAATGCATTTAAGAGCATTGAACTAAATCCTTTTTACATAGTAATTGTGATTGGTGAGAGACTTACGAACATTTGTCTTCTGTGGATTTGTGGATAAAACCCGTAGACAAAATTTAAACCAGTATCTGAGGTTATTATAACACAATCAAGAGTTCAGTGTATGTAGATAATTTCTCTATTCTATTACATTATTATTTATACCTCTCTTCTGGGATATCCCTATGAATATTTGCTATTATTATTGTTGTTTTTGTGATTTCTAATTGGCCATTTCCCTTACATCTTAAAAACATTCAGTAACCAAGTAAAAAGTTGTATTTTTTCCCTGTAAACTAAATCTCTAAATTAAGGGGGCTAAGCCTCAGTACTCTCTATTTATTAGTCACTGGTTTGGAGATCTTACCCTTTGCTCTAAATTCCTTTTATATGCTGATCATTACAAAATTTGTATCCCTGGTTTGATGTATTCCTGAAACTCCACACTCATATATCCACTTGCCTTTGTGATATCTTTACTTCTCTACTTGCATGTCTAATGAGCATTCCGAACCTGTCTGTATAAATCTGAATTATTGATACTTCCCAGAAATCTTCTCCAAGGTTTGTTTTGTTTTGTTTTGTTGGGCCTAGTTATGCAAACATGTTGGACCAATTCTTAGACTTTTTTCTCATACCCCAATCTAATCTACACGTAAATGCTGTCAGACTCAGTCTTCAACTATGTCCCAAACCAAACCCTCCAATGCTACAAGCCTGGTCTCATCCACCAAGTGGAGGCCTGACCTCCACCCCTACAATACTCCCACCTGGTATCCTTTTGCCCCAGTGCAGTCTGTTTTTCATCTAGCAGCCTGAGAGATATACTTAAATTGTAAATTAAATCATGCCCCTCCCCTACATAAAACTTTTTCAAAAGATTCCTCTTACATTTAAAATAAAATCCAAAGTTTTTATGATGGCTTAAAAGGATCTGTCTACTGAGCAGATATTCTAAATTCATGAGAAAAACTCCTGGCTGCCTCTTCTAACTTATTTCTTACTGCTTTTTCCACTTTTTCCCACTGATTTCCTTACAGTTCTTCAAAAACATTCCAACTAGGTCCATTGTTCTTATTATTCCCTCTGCCTAAAATGCATTTCACCTGGATGTTTGCATGGCACCTTTGCTTCATTACAGCTTCTGCTCGAATATAACTAGCTTAAAGAAATATTCTTTGACTGCCCTGACAGTCAAAGTCCTGACATATATCTTATTTACAAAAATAGTCACCTTTTTTGTCTTTCTTGCTTCAATCTTGATGTTTAAGTTTTCCCTCTTTTTATCTCCTTTCCACTTGAAGAACTTTCCTTAGCATTTCTCTTAAGGAAGGTCTTTGGTGACAAATTCTCTTAGTTTTCCTTCATCTGAAAATGCTTTTATTTTGTTTTCATTTCTGAAGGATATTTTTAAAGGGTATAGAATTCTGGGTTGACAGATTTATGACTCTCACTACTTTCTCAATGTGCCATGGCCTGATGGCTTCCATGCTTTCTGATGAGAAACCCACCATTATTTAAATCATCATTCCCTTCTTTGTGTTCTGCTCTGGCTGCTTTTAAGGTTGTTGTTTTGCTTTGCTTTGTTTTGTTTTGTTTTGTTTTGGTTTGGTTTAAGTTTATCTTGTTTGGAGGTTAGGGTTTACCGAGCTTTTGGATCTGTGATTGGATGCTTTCACCAAATTTGGAAAATTCTCAGCCATTATTCTCTCAAACACATTTTTATTCCAATCTATTTCTCCTTTCCTCTCCCTCTGGGACTCTTATGACACAGTTATGTCATAAGACATAAACCTTTTGCTATTGTCTCACAGGTCCCCAAGACTCTGCTCACTTTTTTTTAAATTATTTTTTCTCTATACATTTCAATATTTGATAATTTTTATTATTCTATCTTCAGGTGTAGTAATTCTGGTATTGAGCTCCTCAATGAATTTTTAATTTTCATTATTGCATTTTTCAGTTATAAAATTTGCATTTGGTTCTTTGTATGGTTTCTGTTTCTTTGCTAAGAACATTTTTACCCATTTGTTTCAAGAGTACTTCTTCTTACCTCTTAAATCATTGTTATAAAGGCTGCTTTACAGTCTATATCTGATGATTCCAATGTATAAGTCATCCTATGTTTGGCATTGGTTGATTGCCTTTTCCTTGGGAGTTAGTTAGGTTTTCTCAGTTCTTTGTATATTGAGTAATTTTGGATTGTATCATGAAATTTGGATATTTCTTTTTTTTAAAGTTTATTTATTTATTTTGACAGAGAGAGCGCGCGCGAGAGAAAGCGTGCAAGCAGGACAGGGGTAGAGAGAGAGGGAGAAAGAGAATCCCAAGCAAGCTCTGTACTGTCAATGCAGAGCCTGATGTGGGGTTCAAAGTCATAAACCACAAGATCATGACCTGAGCAGAAGTTGGCTGCTTAACAGACTGAGCCATCCAGGCACCCCACAAGTTTGGGTATTTCAAGTAGTGATTTCTATTATGTTATGAGATTCTAGATTCTGTTAAAATCTGGATAAGACTGATCATTATTTTTTTTTTTAAGAAGTCTATCTTGTTAGATACAAACCGCAATTCCTGACCTTTCCTCTGTGGGCCATGGTCTCCATGTCAGCTCAGTTTTCAAAACCTTTGTAGTGCTGTTCTGGTCTTCCCCAATTACACGTCAACCAGGACCAGTCTGGAGCCTGTGCCGTGATTTACCCTGTGGTTTGGTTTTTAAGTCTTTGCTGTATTGATTCTAATTGGTTTCATTCACGTACAGCTTATCTTGGGAGTCACCTGAGAACTTAATGAACAGATTCAAAAGGTCCCTTTCTCTAGCTCCCTCCTCTTAGTGATCCCACCCTTACACTGTTGCCTAGAGTTTCCCCTTCCTGGTGTCCTGATTAGAAAGTTGGGTGGTAGGGTCCCCGTGCTATTGTGCATGACCCGCCAGTCGGCCTGCTTTGTGGCAAAACGGCAGGACAGAAGAGTCTGAGGGTCTTCAGTGTTGCCCCTGCTGCTCCTGTTGCTACTACAGGAGTTCACTTGTGTTCTTGGCTTTTACCTGGAGGTGGACAGAGAGACTCAAAAGAACTTTACCCTTCAGGTGATGCTGCCACAGGTGGGAGTTGGGGACATCACCTCTTTGTGGTTGGCATTTACCTAGAGTAAGACACACTCCAGAGTGCTATTCTGCTGCCCTGGTGGGAGGAGGGAGGGTGCTGCTTTGTCGTTAGTTCTCACCAAGTGCAGGGCAGGGGGAGGCGGTCGAAAGGGGTTGCCATTGCTGCGACCACAGCCACGTGCCAGTGAGAATGTGGAGGGGTGCATGACTGTCCTTGTCCTACCTAAAGCCTCTCTGTAGTTGTCCTCTATCTGCTTATTCTCTGCTTCACAGTGTTTATTACTACCAGGTGTGTGTGTGTGTGTGTGTGTGTGTGTGTGTGTTTTATTTTGTAGAAGCAACTAGATACTAAACAATAAAGGTACACAAGGCCTACCAAACAAACAACAACAAAAAAAACCTGCAGGCAGTGCAATGGCTGGCTGTAGCTCATGTCACCGCCATGTGAGGAGAGGGAATAAAGAATACATAAATAAAAGAGAATACAAAGTCTGCCCGAGTGTCCTGACAGGAAGGTTGGGAGACTCTGCTCTCTCATTTTTTGCCTGTGTATTTGGGAATCTAGTAGGGAGGCGCCCCCTGTTTCCTTTGGGAATTCTGAACAACTGTTTTCCTCTCCACTGAGAATTCAGGACACTAGTAAGTGGGGATTATGGATTTGGAGTCCAACAAGAGAATTAAAACATAAGGTCTGGCTGTACTGGTAGATCCAAATGGTCTGTTTGGAAGACAATTAAAAAGAATGGATTTTCTTTCTTTTTTCATTTCTTTAATTTAAAAAAAAGTGTTTATTAATTTTGAGAAGGTGCATGCACAAGCAGGGGAGAGGCAGAAGGAGAGAGAAAGAATCCCAAACAAGCTCCACGCCCAGTACGGAAACCCCGCGCGTGGGGGCTCGATCCCACCACCTTAAGATCGTGACACCTCAGCCAAAATCAAGAGTTGGGTGCTTAACTGACTGACCCACCCAGGCCCCCCAAAAGGTGGATTTTCTACACAACAAGAGTGCTCAGGTTAGTGAATGGAGGCATTAAGCAGGATAACGTTGCTGAGGAGAGGTGTGCGCGACCGAAAGCACCACAATACACGTGTAAAGCACAAAGGGCCACCATGGTCCATATGTGGGCACCCAGACTGAGACTTTTCCACAAGTCTTTCTCTTTTCTGTGAAAATGGAAACTTATAAAGTTAAATAAGCATTTTCCCCTATAGGAGGATGTTGAGGTGGTCCCCATATCATAAGAGCATGCATATCTAGTTTTTAGCATGTAAATGATGGCAAAAATGCATTTTTAAACACGCACGTGGGGGATCGGTTGCCCTTTTGTTTTCTTCCACTCTTTGCTGTCCATTTCTGAAGCTGTGCTGGTTTCCTAGGAGACTATTAAGGAATGAAACTCGATTGGCTATATTGGCAGAAAGATTGTTGGTGGACATTTGGAGAAACATTTACATATCAGCTACGCACACAAAAAAGAAATGCTTGACACGTGGAAGATTTTTCTTTTAATTGCACTATGAAAAACCTCCTTGATAAACTAAAATTAGAGATGGGAACAGTAAGCTAGCGGGTCATCTTGTCAATCGCCCCTCCAATTATTCCTTTAAATATCCTCCTCCTTGTCCAGCACAGTTACAGTAAGGTCTTTATTCTTTTAGCATAATTTCTCCACTAGACCATTCCTTTTACCAGTTTGCTGCATATTCTGTATCTTTCCTTTTTCAACCAGTTCCTTGCAAGACTATCAAAGGGTGAAGAAGATGTACAAAGAGTGTCTCCATCAGGATCTCTCTGAGCAAGAAGGATACACAAAACAGAGTAAAAGCAAACAAATAACAAACACAACTCTACTATTCATGTTATACCACGTTCTGCAAGACTAGAGGCACTAGTCTTGCAATTTATTTATAGGAAAGTTGAGTGAAGCAAAGGAGAGCATCAAGAGATTACCAAGCAGGAACCACCTTTATTTAAAGCTCACAGATGGGACTGAGGATGCAGTTCTATCTGGCCCTTAATTTGAAAATATATATAAATAAGTGGGCTTTGTTTCTGCAACTTTATTCCAAGATTTTGGTACAATATTTTTTTTACTGCTATCTGTATCTATCCACTTCATTCCAAAACACATTTTCAGTTAACAAGAAAAGATCAGCACGTTTTTCTTGAGTAAAGAACTGTGCCATGTGTTGGTAGGTATAGTTTTTTTCAAGGGGAAAAATGCAAAACAAAAAACCTAGTGAAGGAAAAATTTCCCTATGGCTTGATCTTGAAATTGGATTCTGTAAAAGATTTGAGGAATGTTTTCTGCTGTGTACATTTTCCTCGCTTCAATCAGGTTTTAAATTTAGGTCCGCAATTATTCGAGAGAAGTTGATGTTTCTTGCCGTGATCTAAGTGCAAAGAAAGAAAAAGGCGAGGGGGACGGTGGTTGGTGATGCTCTAAGAGAGCATCTGAACCAAAGGAGATTGTTACCTTGTTGGTAAATAAAAAAGACAGGGACAGATAGAAAGCAGCAAATGATTACTAGGAAAAACAACCTGGCTGTATGAGAATATCATTGTAGCCAAACTGCAGTACAGTTACAAGTCACATTATGGAGTGGCACCTGGGTGGCTCTGGCGGTTGAATGTCAGACTTTGGCTCAGGTCGTGATCTCACGGTTCGTAGGTTCGAGCCCCGTGTCACGCTCTGTGCTGTCAGTCTAGAGCCTGTTGCAGACTCTGTGTCTCCCTCTTTCTCTGCCACTCCTCTCTCTCTCTCTCTCTCTCTCTCTCTCTCTCAAAAATACATAAACATTAAAAAAAAGTCACATTATGTAATATTAAAAAAAAACTAGCAAAAATAGACAAATTTCTGACTGCAAAAACTACCCCAAAGGACTTTTTTTGAACAAAATTTACTTTGGTATCTATACAGGGGTAATGATTTTTGTATATTTTGGTGGCTTTGTTTTTATCAGCAAGTTATATTATAAATTCTGTCTGAGAAAATATTCTGTTTCTTGGATGTTACTCTTAATGTGGAAATATGAGTTAGAGGAAGACTGTTCTAGAGTTGATGGTGAGTTGTAAGACATAAAAGTTTATGTTGCAGTCTTGGAGCTGTTCATAAAATAGAATGGGCATGAGCTAGTGAATTCTTCATCACTGCAGGTATGGAGGCAGGGAACGAAAGACCACTTGTTGAGAATGTTGTAAAGGTATTTCATGCCTTTGATAATGGTTGGAATGGATGATCCCTGATGTCCTTTCGAAATTTATGACCTTATGAATCTATAATAGTCTATGACATCTCATATATATATATATATATATATATATATAGATAGATAGATATATATACACATACATATATATACATATATGGCATTTAAATAGGGATTTTTTACTGTGGACTGAAATAGTCTAGGAAATCTTAGGCAAATATAAAACATAGGCTAGGTTTTGAATCATGGGTAGGATTTAGGTAAGGCAAAGAGAAGAGTAATCTCATTATAGTGAGAAAGAAAGAAAGGAAAAGAAAAAAGAGAGAGACAGAGACAGAGAGAGAGAGGCATAAGTGAGCTTGGTATCTTTGGGAAAAATGAAACAAAATTGGCCTGACTAGAATATAGGATTGCACAGATAACAAAGGTATAGAGCAGGTCTAATTGCAAAGGGCTTTCAAGTACTAATCATATCGAATTAATAGCTCCACAGCAACATTTAGACATTTGGCCAAACAAACTTGGCACCATAGTTAACATATAAAATTAACTATCACAGCACACAACATTATACGTAAGAAGTGAATTGCTACTTTGGCATTGATGGACAACAATATTTGTACAGATCTACACACATACAAACAAAGAGTGCTTACTAAAAAGAGCTGTAGAGAAGACATATGACTGATGGGACAGTCTGATTTCTTTAACCTTCCACCATTCTAGTTCACTAGATGTAACTTCTGATAACTAGGTTAGTCGTTAGCAGTATCACCTGAAGCCCAAAATAACCACTCATTCTTGCATTTTACAGAATGTGCAATAACAGGAACTTAATACACACCTCATAAGAAAGGAAACAGCTACATTCTCCCTTCTGATAACTTTCTCTAGACCCTGTATCTTGGAGAGGGGGAAGGGGAAAGAAGATAGCATTGGTCTCTCCAGTGACCTACAAGCCATGTTAATAGTGCTTTTTTTCCATTGTGTCTGATTATTTCTCCTTTCTTTATTGAATTCCATCTCTATTGCATACCCTCAAAAACCCTCTCTTATATAGAGATGAAAGCGAAGGAAATAATTTTTTTTTCCCCAGAAGACCCTTTTATTAAAACTGGGTGACATGGATAAGGGGACAGTACAAAAAAACTCTTTGGTCCATGAAAAAAAACGTAATAATTCAGTTAACAAAAGCAGTTATCTTCAACAGGGGCTATGGAAGAGCCCTGAGCTTCCTTCTCATGTTTCCAGCCCCAAGAACAGAGGTGGTCCAGTGTCTCTTTTAAGGGAGGGGTGGGATAAGGCCAGGAAGGGGACGATGGGGAGAAAATTCTGCTGTCCCCATTGTGGAACAGGTAGGGATATGTGGCTGGAGGATGTGTTCATAGGAGCCTGAGGAGGAGGTGGGGAAGCAGGGGGTTGTGAGTTCTGTGCATTCAGAGCCCAGGCTGAATGGAATTCCCCCCTCTGTGCCCGGCTTTCTCCGACCCTGCTATGTTGAGTCTGGGAACCTGGAATGTGCTAACTTGGGGTGATACATCCTGAAAGAAGAATCTGAGGCTCCTGGAAAGAACTTTTTTTTTTTTTTTTTTTTTAGTTCTCTCCAAGTTTCTTTATCTTTACAATTATATGACTGAGTGCAATTAACAATGTATTGATAGCGAAAGCTTTGGAATGGCTTGCTCTGATTATTCAAAGAAGGGGGAAAAAACAAAAGAAAGTCTTATTTGGCTAAAAGTTAAATTCATTTGTAATTCTTCTCCAGGGACCGCTTTAGAGAAGAAATTGAGAAGAAAAATAGAGAATGAGTTTGACATATGAAGGAGTAATCAGAGTATTTCAGCTGGAAAAAAAATCAAATTGGCATGCTAGTGGACTAGCGGGTTATGCTCTAAAGGCACATCTTAGGCAAATGGTTTGGGGCAGATGATTTCTCCTTAAATGTAACCTGAATGAGTTTTCACAAGAAAAAAAAAAGGAGAAAGGGAACAGAAGTGGCAGTATTAAATTTCGTGACCTCTGAGCAGAGACAATAATTTAATTTTAAAGTAAAATTAGCCGATATGGAATAAAATTTGATATTACCTAATAAGATACACAGCCTTGAAGGAAGCATTCAATTTGTAATAATACTAACAGAAAGCGTTCAGCGGGGAAGAATGTCCAAGGAGAAAATTTTGGCAATGGGGTGACCCAGAAAGAAGCCCAATAAACAAGTTATGAAAGAAATATTGCTGACAGAGTAAGAAGGGAAGCAAGATATAGTCTGCTAAAAAACCAACAAACAGCTAAAAACAAAAAACGTCGGTCAATTTCACTTTCTCAGAAATTCATTCACTGAGTAGTAAAATGGTCTTGGTAAGGACTGAAGAACCAAAAATTGCTAGTGTCCTCACCCCCAAACACAACAAGAATGCCAAGTCATTTTACAATGATCTTTTAAAAAATCAGCAAAACAAAGTTAATCAGATTATTTATACCACAGAGAGGATGTAAGGATTAATGAGTTAATTATTGTGAATATTAAAACACTTAGGGATATCTGAGTGAAAAGTGGAAATAGTTTTTTATGGCTTTGCAAGAATGTCTCAATAATCATAATTACTTTTTAGAATGGAGTCCCTCCTTTGTAGTTACCTTCTATTTTCCAGTAAAAATTAAATTTGTGGCATACTTCGGCCCCAGAACAAATATTTGGTAGAACAAAACTACTCAGGTAAATAACGCTACAAACAATATGCCATTGATTCTCTCCTGATAAATGATCATTTTCTACTATTAACCTAGTAATTTTCTTGTCTAGGATTGCATTTAGATGATTAGACAGGGAATATATAGACTGGTACGTGCTTCTTGAAATGGGATACATTTGTGGGCATTTGGCTAGTTCATCCTTCAGGCATGCTCCAAAACACTTTGAGACAATTTGACGAAAAAAAAAATAATTGAACGAAAATGAGTAACAATTACTAAACTTAACAAAAATGCAGTACGCTTGGTATTTGTTGAGTTGAATGCAATAGGAAAAGACAAGTTAAGCCTTGACAGATAAAAGGAGAAATAGAAGAGTGTACAGCCATAAAATTTGAGGGTTGGAAAAGACATGGAGAGGTCAGGCAGGTTACCACCTTTCTGGCAGGACCACACTAAAAACTACGAAGCCCGTGAGAATTCAGCTGAATGTTGCAAACAAAACAAAACAAAGTTAAAAACTAAAGTCCTCTAGCTTAAGAGATAGATTTGGCTCTCTTGAATTCACTTACTTTTTTCCTGGAAATTTTTAAAGATCCTACTCTTGATTTTAACAGGACTTCTTAGGACGTACTGACCACTTTCTCGCAAATATACCAATTATATCCTGTTGCAGCATTCATTGCACTGATGAAATAAAATAAAAGCTTTGGGTATTGAAGAACAGCCTTCGTGTCTCTCTAGTTCACATTGGCTCTTTGATACTAAACTCTGGCAGGTTCTAACATATTAAAAAAATCATTTGATAATATTTTCTAAATAGGGGAGGGGTAGGCATAGGGAGCTTATTAGAAATGCAAAGTCTGGGGCCCTACCCCAGGGCTTCAAAAGCAGAATCTACCTTGTAACAAGATCCACAAATGATTCACATTAGCACGTTGCAGTTTATGAGGTGCTGGTCTAGAGTACCTCAATATGCAAGAGATACGGCAAACCTCACACTCTCCTCCTTAGGTAGGACTGTCTTTTCTCTGCATTCACCACTCAAGTGAGGAAACCATATACTTATGAGAGAACTCAAGTCAGAAACCCAGGGAATCTATCTTGGTCGCTTTCTCTTTTCATCACCCATACACAATATGTCCCCAATCTTATCCTTTCTATTTTCTAAATATCTCTTCAATATATCTTCAGTATACCCCCTACCAACTGTTACTTCCATCGGCCCCATATTTCTCACATGGATTTGAGCATCATCTTTTAACTAGTCTCATTGCTTCTAACTTCACCTTTCTCCAGTCCCATCTCATTGATCATTCAAGGTCTCTCTCTCTCTCTTTTTTGTATATATATATATATATATATATATACACACATATATATACATATACATATATACACATATATATGTATATGTGTATATGTATGTATATACACCTATATACACATATATACATATGTGTATATATGTATATGTATATATATGTATATATAAGGGAGGGAGGGAGAGAGAGAGAGAATGAGTGGGGGAGCAGGGCAGAGGCGGGGAGAGAGAGAGAGAATCTTAATCAGGCTCCGTGCTCAGTTCAGTGCCTGAAAGGGTGCTCCACCCCACAAATGTGGGATCATGACTGGAGCTGAAATCAAGAGTCTGACATTCAACAGAAAACTCTGGTTCATGTAGAACCTTTTAATCAATTTCATCTTCCACAATAGCCAACTTACTCCTTTTGCTGTAAGGAGTCATACCAAAGACTTGCAGTTTCCTAAATATTTCATAATATTTGGTGCCTCTACACTTTGATATATATATATATATATATATATATATATATATATATATATATATATTTATTTATTTATTTTGAGAGAGCAAGTGGGTTTGGGGCAGAGAGAGAGAGAGAGAGAGAGAGAAAGAGAATCTCAAACAGGTTTCATACACTGTCAGCTCAGAGCCCAAAGTGGGGCTCGATGTCACAAACTGTGAGATCGTGAACTGAGCCGAAATCAAGAGTTGGCTGCTGCACAATATACTTTTTCCTGGGACTGAAATGCTAACTTCTCAACCAGATGCATTGCCATGCTGTATCTCAAGATCAGTAGTGCATTCCCTGGTCACCCCTCCAGGCATTGCTAATTTCTCCCTTCAGAACCTCCAGCCTTATTCTACCTCACTGCAGTGCTTTGTTTCCATCTCTACTCTGATATGGACTAAGTAGCTAAAAGATATCATGTATTAGACTGTTCTTTGGTATCTTTGGTATTGCACTTAGTAGATGCTTAATCAACATTGTTGAATTGATATCAAATATAGTCATTATTTTTGAAATAAATGCCGTTTGATCAAAATTATTCTCCATGTGACCATAAATCACACATTACTCAAACCAAATCTTTTATGAAATATATTTTGACCTCACTGAATTTCATGTGACAACTGTTTTTCCCCCTTGGGAGGATTCAGATGATTGATAAAAATGATGAAAAAGCCATATAAGAACTGGGTGAGATTGTTTTTGGACTTAGGTTCTAGGGGTGGGAGGGGGGAACACATTAAATCTATTCTAATTTCTGATTTTCCTCAAGACCAGAAAAATACAAATACAATAAATCTTTTATGAAAATATGCATACAAGTTTTGTGTAAGCATATGGTTTCATCACTCTCACAGAAATGCTTAAGTGTGCAAAAGGAAAAATTGATAAATTGGATCTCATCTCAATGAAAAACTTTTGCTTTGCAAAATCCCATGTGAAGAAGATGAAATGACAAGCTACAGAGTAGGAGAAAAATATTTGTAACCACATACCAGATAAAAGACTTGTGTGCAAAATACAAGAGGAGCTCTCAAAACTGAACATTAAAAATCAAACAATCCAATTAGAATATGGGCAAAAGACATGAATAGACATTTCACCTAAAAGAATATACAGATGATGCAAATAAGCACATGAAACGATGTTTAACATCATTAACCATTAGGGAAATGCCAATTAAAACCTTAAAGAGAGATGACTATACACCTGTCAGAATGGCTAAAAGAAAGAAAGAAAGAAAAAATAGTAACAACATCAAAAGCTGGTGAGTATGAGGGGAAGTTGCATCACTCATACATCGTTCGTGGGAATGTAAAATCATGCAGCCATTCTGGAAAAGAGTTTGGCGGTTTCTTATAAAGCTATCTGTATTAGTTTTTAGAAATTGACTGCAATCATCATCACGAGAACACTCTTGTCAAAAATGCTGTAGCTAAAAATAATCTAACTTAATGGATTGACATTGAATATCTGTGCACTGTAGATGATAAACCACGTTCAGTAAAATAAATCTGATGCACTGGTATTGGAAATATATTTCAGTTAGCAGAGAAACCCCATAACTGAGCAATACGATGACTGATGGAAATATGGGCACCAGTAATGTAAGTGATTGTGTTATGCAATCTGCAAAGTGCTAGAAATATGCTGGATATCACTACAATAATTTATCTCACGGAATCAATTGTGAGAATCAATTAGGTAATATACGTAAAGTCACTTTGAAAACTGGGGAAGTATTGTAAACATAGTAAATATTAAGAATTATTTTGACACCACTAAGTCAAATATCAGTGCATAGACGTACATTTAAACATCTTAATTTTCCTTAGTATACTCATTAATCTTTCGATATTTTGTAAACTGATCATTTTAATTAATTTCTTTTACCTTGATTGGATAAATATATTAGTATCTATTTTAAAAATATGATCGGGGCACCTGGGTGACTCAGTCAGTCAGTAAGCGTCTGGCTTCGGCTCAGGTCATGATCTCGCGGTTTGTGAGTTCAAGCCCAGCGTTGGGCTCTGTGCTGACAGCTCAGAGCCTGGAGCTGTTTGGCATCCTGTGTCTCCCTTTCTCTCTGTGCCCGTCCCCTGCTCATGCTCTGTCTCTCAAAAATGAATAAATGTTAATTTTTTTAATACGATCAAGTTTCTGGTTATAGTAAATTAGAGTTATCATGAAGATTTGAGATTTTGGAGAATATTAAATTTTTCCAACATCACTAAGGCCAAGCAATTTTTATTCAAATAAGCTCCTTTTTTTTTGAATGCCTTAGCTCCTGCCCTTGTCCTGACCATCATCCTATCAGAATAACATTTTAGCTACTCACTTTCCTTCTAGCCTCTTTTTCTCAAGTCCATCCTTCCCCAAACTGCTGAAAAACTCACTGTTCTAATGGCTTCACACAATTTTAAAAGAATCACTATAACAGCAACTATGATAACACATGAAAAATACATAAGTGGTTAAAAAATCTTTATCATTTGTGGATTAAAGAATTTATACCAAGAAAACCTAAAATAAACAACTATAAATACCTAAAAGGAAAAAAAAGGAAAAAAGAGAAAGAAAAATCTCCAATTCACTTCTTTTCTATAGGACATATAATATTTAAAAAAGAAAGAAAGGAAAGAAAAAGAGAGATGCCATGTAAAATGGCCTATCACCACCAAGGTGCTGGAGCAGAGGAGGAAAGACTAAACATTTCTTTCCTTAATTCTGTGCTTCACTTCAGAGGCTGTACTTTGAAGAAGTTCTACTTCTGTCTAAAGTCTCACAAAATCTCTTATGATGACAGATCCATCAACTTCTGGCCCTCACCCTTCTTAAATCCTGTTCAATAATGTCATGACATCTCCTCAACACTTTCGTGCCTCCTAGATAAGACATATTTCCTCTAAAGTTCCTTTGGTCTCAAATAGACAATATTTATATTCTCATACCTGAAGGAGTTCTTGTTTCCATGTCAGCAGATGGTGTTTGGTTTTTGTTTGTATCTCTAAAAGAACCATTTGGGTGGATTTCTCAGAATGAATCTGCCCTGGAACCTTTATCTCTTGTCAGATAAGAACTTTTTGAAGTTTTAAAGTGAATTTTAAAAACTTTTTTTGGTTTATACCTACCAAATTTCCAAAAATTATATAGACTCCCGGCTTCAACTAGGGTATCCCAGATGTTTCTGTGGGACCCAGTGTAATTTACAAATTGAATACATTGCTTGCTTTCATGACAGAAACTAGAGTGCGGGATTCGTGTGTGAACTTCTCATCAGCATGCCTATAAAACTGATCCTAGGGGCGCCTGGGTGGCGCAGTTGGTTAAGCGTCCAACTTCAGCTCAGGTCATGATCTTGCAGTTCGTGAGTTTGAGCCCTGCATCAAGCCCTGTGCTGACAGCTCAGAGCCTGGAGCCTGCTTCAGATTCTGTGTTTCCCTCTCTCTTTGTCCCTCCCCAGCTCTCACTCTGTCTCTGTCTCGCTCTCAAAAATAAACAAATATTAAAAAATTTTAAAAAAAGAATAAGATATTTTGAAAAGAATAATGAGTGAACACTTGCTCTAACAGATAGCAAAAGAGATTAATTAAAATAGCATGGTATTGGGGCGCCTGGGTGGCGCAGTCGGTTAAGCGTCCGACTTCATCCAGGTCACGATCTCGCGGTCCGTGAGTTCGAGCCCTGCGTCGGGCTCTGGGCTGATGGCTCAGAGCCTGGAGCCTGTTTCCGATTCTGTGTCTCCCTCTCTCTCTGCCCCTCCCCCGTTCATGCTCTGTCTCTCTCTGTCCCAAAAATAAATAAATAAAAAAAAAACCAACAAACTGATCCTAAGGAATAGGGTCTATTCCTGGGATGTCAGCCTAACGGTATTAGAAAGATCTTTCTTTCCTTTTTATCTTTTCTTTTCTTTTCTTTTTTCTTTTCTTTTCTTCTTTTCTTTTCTTTGTTTCTTTCTTTGTTTCTTTTTTTTCTTTTTCTTTTCTTTTCTTTTTTCTTTTTCTTTTTTTTTTTTTTTTTTGTAGTCTAGTCGAGGCAGTAGTGCATAATGAAAAAGAGAAAGGGTTTAAAGTCAACAGATCCAGTTTGGCTTTCTAACTCTACCACTCGTGAGCTGTGTAGCCCGACTTAACCTCTCTGAGCTTCAATTTTTTTCATTGGTAAAATAGAGATAATAGACATATCTACCTCATAGTTTACTGTGAAGTACAAATGAGATATACAAAGCACTTTGCACGTAGTGTCTGGCAAGTAGTAAATTCTAGGTAGCTTTATTAATATTTATATTAGGCCTGGGAGTCAGAGCTGGTATGTCGAGAAAACTATTTTTAGCAACTTAAAATTTGAAGGTCAAAGAGAAGAGTTGTAAATATGACATAGAAGGCCTAAGGGGTGATCAAAAATGACCCCTCTTCCTCCAAATAAATAAATTAAAAAGTAAGTGTGTTAATGGCTGGCTCAGAAACAATTCTGTTAACTTCAGCTCCTTTTATGTACTATTTTGTGTACTGGGCTGATCCTGGGACTTGTTTATAAAATACTAGCATAAGATCAGGCACAGATGACAGATGAGAGAGGTAACAGATGATAGAGAGGAATCAACTTGACTGTTGGTATATTTCTAGTATGTTTATTCCGAATTTTGGCATAAAGCTTTAACAATTAATTCTGAACTTACTGAAGTGCTTAGTGCGTTGAGTCCTCTATTTAAACATCTGGGGGCTCCTGGGTGGCTCCGTCTGTGCTGACGGCTCAGAGCCTGGAGGCTGCTTCAGAGTCTGTGTCTGCCGCTTTCTCTCTGCCCCTCCCTCACTCACGTTCTGACTCTTAAAAATAAATAAATGTTAAAAAATATTTAAACATCCGTGCAATCTGTGACTATCTGCAACAATGATATCTTTCTCCACTTGGATTAGAGAAGGGTAGAACAACATTGTAATGAAGGGCTAGATAACCACATAGAGAATGCATCTACCCAGTGATTATCTGGTTACCTTATTTCTTAAAATACCAGTTATTTACCTTACGGGAAACAAGCTTTTTAATTATAATCATTATAATCCTACAATGTATTGCCATATGCTCCAAGATCTAGCATTATTGTATTAACTCTATTATCCTGGACTCTGCTGTCATGAATAGCTCATCTTATGCCAAAACATAGAGATCAGTTTGAGGTTTCCATAGAAAAACCCTAAAGAGGTCCTACCTTGTGACTGGAGGACTTCTTTTGATTCAATTTTATACAGTACTCTGATAATCAATATATGCCACTGGTTTTATAAAATTTAGAGCAATTGTTACTATTGTTACTATAAACAACAAATGTGCTATTAAAACATGGTACATTAAAAAATTAACATGCTGTTGGGGCGCCTGGGTGGCGCAGTCGGTTAAGCGTCCAACTTCAGCCAGGTCACGATCTCGCGGTCCGTGGGTTCGAGCCCCGCATCAGGTTCTGGGCTGATGGCTCAGAGCCTGGAGCCTGTTTCCGATTCTGTGTCTCCCTCTCTCTCTGCCCCTCCCCCGTTCATGCTCTGTCTCTCTGTCCCAAAAATAAATAAACGTTGAAAAAAAAATTAAAAAAAAATTAACATGCTGTTGAAAGTAAGTTCTCATAGTAACATTTAGGGTTTAGCATTCCTATTTTGCAAATGATAAATCAGTATCTTTCCATGTATTTAACATTAAGGGTAGGGGTATTGATTAATAGCCAAAGTAACAGTTATGTATCACTCAGTGGATTTTGGATTTCTAATTAAGCAAATCTACTGCACAGCTATATGCTTAACAGTGAATTCACAGTGATGCTAGTTCATCTATCCGTTTTTTCAGAAACTCAAATCCTGTAATTGTTACAGTTCTGATAAATTCAACTATCGACATACAGTACTCAGAAAACTATTTTGGTTATTTGAGCTCTATGAATTTTGAATTAATTTGAATTGAAAATGTGGCTTAAGGAAGATGTCTATGTGAAACTCTTAAATTTTGTTTATGCCTTTTATAAATGCTTTCATAATCAAACTGAAATACTAGAGAATGCCTGCAATTTTGGAGTCAGATAGGCCAGGGTCTTAGATCTGAGCTCCCTAATTTGTCAGCCACGTGACCTTGGAAAAGTCACTTGACCTCCTGAACTGCAAGTTTTTCATCTCTCAAATAAGAATAATTTGATTCAGTGATGTGTAGAAGCTTGGAGATAATGCATGTAAAGCGTCTGGCACAAAGCCTGGCTTACAGCAGGTATTCACAATTGGGCGCTACTGATATTAACAATAATAACATTAATAAAGAACCTAATGCAACATAACAATACTAAAACTGTTAATTAAACTAATCATAATATGTCAAGATTAAATAGTTTAGCGTCAGTAGGTAATAACTACTCCTAGACCGACACTCAATCTCACCATAGAAAATAAATGGAACCCTTTTTCTTTCTGTCAACATAAAAGTATTTTCTTGCATCGAGAGTCCCATGTTTAACAACAAGGTTGTATCATTTATCCACTCATTCACTTGCGCACCCTGGCATTTGCAGCCCTCCATAATTGATGTTACTCTCTCTTCCACTTCTCTGAGTTTGATTTTCCTCTCCAAAGGGATGAAAAGGATTGCACGTGAGATTCTTATTTAGTAGATGCTTATCTATCTCTTTTATACATTCAAAGAATACTCAGTAAAAATAACAAGTTTTAAGATATGGGAGATTTCCAGGAGGATAGAGGGAAAAAAATATGATGTGTTTAGGACAGTCTACTGAAGGGAGTGCAATTCTTACAGCTATATGCAGAGAGAATGATGAAATTTTATCAATTATCCTCATTTTTGAAATGGAGACAAAATATTAATCTCTTGAGATTATTTGAAGAATTAAACTTCTAAGTAATATAGGCGATGTTTAGTTCCTGGCAAGTAAAAAGTACTTATGAACTATTAGCAATTATGATAATTATAGTGGTGGTAATGATGATGATGATGAGAAGTACCAGGAAAGCTGTGAGATGAGAGAGGGGTGATTTGATAGGATATATTTAGGGCTTTATAAAAATTTTTCCTAAATAAATGGTGTCACGTTCTGGTATTCCTACATAGAACAGATATCCAAGATAAACATTCTGTCTCCAGAAGATACATATTTTAACATCTAATTATTTAGATGTACCACATAATTAGGAAGCAAGAAGAACAGATCCATAAGTGTGTAAAAATATAAGGCAAATTATCTTCTGAGATGCAGCACATATAATACTCATACAATTGAAACGGCATAAAGTATGATGTAAATCATTTTACTAAGTCAGATTAAAGGTGCTATTACTCATGGTTATGTAATACTATCTGTAATTTCTGTGTTAAACTTGACATTATAAATCCTTTAATCTGCGTATTTAAAAGCCATTCTATGGCTCATTTTTCAAACAGATTCCCGTTAACACATTTACTGCTAATGAACCACTAACGTGTTCTCTCTTTCTTAGATAAACGCTGTTGACCAACATTATTATTTGCTCCTCATATAATTATTTTTTTGGCTTTTTAATTTAATTGCTTCAATAAAAAATACACCAATAATGCATTTTTAATTACACTTCCCAGGTGACCTATGTAAAAAGAGGTTTTCTAATGAAGCCACAATAATTAGCCTGTCACAGTCCAGTTTGGGGCTATTGTCTGGTTGTCCTTTCCATGGCTTGTTGTGGCATGACTAGAATTCTAAAGACCTTGTGTATTATCTCCCATAATACTTAGGAAGGTATTAAAAATGTGTGCAATACTGGCAGAAGCAGGCTTTCTAATTATTGTCAGCTATTTCTAGTGTGACGTGGTAAATTCCCTCGAGAACAGAAACAACAACCCACTCCAGGGTTTGTAATAGGCCCTAGAGCCTAAGTAGTTGTAGACAGAGCTGTTTCCCTCCGGATAGATAATTGGTTTACACAGCAGCTCAACATCTGAACCAAATCCTTTTTTTTTTTCCTATTGTGATTTCACTGTTTACTCTAATATACATAAACTATTTTGATATATTAAATAGCATATGACTCATTCTTTAACAGCTGAGTAAATTTGCATGTTCTGCCTCACCTGGAATACTAATGGCTATTATGTTGGCCTATTTTTCATGCATGAAATATTAAATATTTGGTTTGTTAAGCATACACGCTTACTGTAAATAATGTGTTCTGGCAACTTGTTAAGTACGATTATCCTTGAGTTTCGTTTTTTCATGGATGAAATGTGGCTTTAACTTAAAGGGAAATGCAGATGATTTCCGAGAAATTTAAGGACGGTTGTCCTTATTAGTGCAGTACAACCAATTATTGAGAAGCATTTGTTAATGTTTACATAGTACTATTAATAGCAACCTAGTGACACTTTTCTGCGCAAACAAAGATAGTATATCAGGTTCTCCTGGGTATGCGGATACCTTGCTTCACAGCAATAAGTAAATGGATTGTGGCATATTCAAGTTTCAGCTCGACTTGTTTTTAATATTTCTCATCTCTAGCATGTAAACTGCTATTGATATGTGTTGTGAGCAAATCCTACTGTAAATGCTTTTCTTTTAAAATTATATCAGATCTTTAAGTCACCACTTTCCCCCTCAATCCCAAAGTGGCTAGATGTAAAGAGCATTATGACCCATAAGAAGGCCAGCAGAATCTGGAGCAGACTTTCTACTGTTTTATACAATCCTTTCCTCCAACCCCTTTTCTCTTCCCTCCCACAGGACAGTATCATAATCATCTGATGCTTTCTGTCTTGCCCTGAATATGAGCCTTTTCCGTGTGTGCCCAATGGAATTGTCTGTGAGGCATCTGTTACTGCTCAATAGGATAGATCCACTAGCCTTCACTATTTGCTTCTCTGCTACTAAGGAGACCCCGTTAGATAATTCTGGGGACTCAGAATGATAGGGTTATTTGCGAACTGGTGTTTAATGTCACGTGAAGGGGCACAGAGATGATATGTTACGACATTCTGGTTTCTATTTTCACAGAAATAAACAGATTGAGAACTAAAATACTATGCTGTATCCCAGCAAATTAATTGTTTTCCCTGTGTTTTACCGGCATGTCTCACAGAAAGGTACTCTTCCCCACCTCAGAGCAAATGGTACAAAGTAGTTCCAAGACTTCAGGCAAGCTCCTAATCGCTCCGAGCCTCAGTTCTGTCACCTGTAAAAGAAGAAGAAATGACATTGACTTCATAAAGAGGTAACAAAAGGTATTGAAAGGGCATAGCATAGTGCTCAAAAACAGGACACTCAATAAATGTTTGGTTCTTTCTCCTTCAATTCATATTTTTTTAATGTTCAATTCTTTCTTAATGAGGTTAAGACAAAACATTACATAAATTGATATATGAGTATGATTTCAATCAGAGATGCAGAATTTGCCCTTTGGAAAAAAAAATGTTCCAAATGCTTTACCTCTACTGTATGCATTTGACATTGTATGAAATGTACATACCTACCTGCCACTTTGAATTTTTAAATACCTGTTTGTATTTTAAGAAATGTTCAATGAGGATTGACCCAAGTGTTTTAGCAGTTGATAAATATCTAGAAAATGGCAAAAAACACACTGAGATTAAAACACTTTGCTTCATTAAAAAGACGAATTTCTTAGAAAAACAGAAAAACAGAGTAAAAAAAATCAGACATGTGAGTGGTCAAATATCACCTTTTGGCATTCTAATAAACTGTTGCTTAGATAGAAATATCAAGCTATTACTAATGGCTATTAATGTGTACATGCTTCATGTAATTTTATAGTATCTTATTTTAATATCTGTAATTTTAATGAATTGCAATTTAGGAAAGAAACAATTTTCATTTACTTTATATAACATAATTATGGATCAAATTAACCCCACACTAGTCTTAATTACATTTAGTTTCATTTGGCTGATCAAGCAATTAACATGCCACTGTATTTTGGAAGTGAAAACCGAGTTGTTATGGTCTTTCCTCCAAAAAACATGGACTTGCTGAAGTGGAGCCACCATGTGAAATTATTTTGGAGAGAGATAGAGAGAGAGAAAGAGAGAGTATATATATACATATATATGAAAATTTGTTTTTGGTTTGCTCACGCTCAATACTTAGTATGTCCCTGCTCAAGAATAGGTATAATGAGGACGTACGGCACCTGGGGTCCTGTTACATGCTACTGCTTAATAATCTCTCCTTCATGCCACCCTTTATCGGCTACATTCACACTGGTTTTCATGCATTTCTTTTTTAATTGGAACTAATTTTAGGTTTGCCATTACTTGTGATTAAACATCCTCTTTACCACACATATATTTCCTTCCATTTACCTATTGTTACCTTCACAATCTTCTTCAGAAGAGAATGATTGGTCAGGAAGAGACCATCTTTTTACTCCATTAGCTAAGTTATATCTGTAAGAAGCATAATTTTAACAGCAATAAAAAATATTGGGTTTAATAATAATAGCATTCAGGACCATATGAGTATCACTGCAACTAATCCTTTTCAACTAATTGAAAATGAAAATGGCCCTTTGCAATATGTGTGTATTGTGAATAATCCTAATTAGGATAATGCAAGGTTATTTTAGCACAGTTCAGAGGCAGGGTACAGTCTCAGAAAAACAGCTGAACTGAAGCGTAGTCCATTTAGAGTTGCCTTGGAGCCTATGAGAAGGCACAAACTTGGGGCCATGAACACCACGGAAGAGAGGTCCTTAAAAGCATCCGTTCCCAGCTGTATTTAAACAGGCTTAAAAATGGAAAAGGGCCCCACATTGTGATGTTTCTAATACTTTCCAGTAGGAAAAAAGAAATTCTGAAGTCTCTGACACCAGCCTAATATCCATGATAAAATAGATCTCCAAAGGGCTGTATAGAAGATATTTGAGCAAGCTCCATGCTGGTGTATTATTGGCTTATGTTCTGAAAGCTTTGTTTTTATATTTCATGGTAAGTATTTTTTTTTTCCTCTTCAGTCTGGATAAAGATAGTAGCTTTCCCTTCTTTTCCTGTGACATTTCATATTGTGACTGGATTTGTCAGATTGCATCAGTCACATTTGATTACATTATATCATGTCAAGAAACAATGAAAAATAACGTATGTTTCTACTTTTTACTGAAAGAAGCAGGATTCATGGTCCACCGGATTTCTTACATAAATATTTCCATTCACATAAATGATAAAAACAAAAATATATTAGTGTGGGAAAAAATGAAAGAAACTAATAATGACTGACAATGTAAGTAAGACACGCTCATTGTAACTAATTTATTTCACTTGTATGACAAAATATTATAGTTCTATGCATGTCTAAATCTATTTGTGATTTGTTGCTTTTTAAAATTATGGTTAGAGTTTGGGTGTTTGCAATCAGTAGTGACTAAGGATCAATATTTTTGTTATTAATTTGAACAAACATTTTTGAGAAGTTACGTCATATTCACAATAAGATTTTCTACTCTTTCCACTATTCTCATTTTGCTTTTATAGTAATCATCCAAATAGATATTCCATCAGTGGAAAGGATGTTTGGCTAATTACTGCATACTATTTTAAATCAAGTCAAACAACAGTAGTGATGTAAAATGTTCACTGATTTCAACTTCTTAAGACAAAACAAAACAGATAAAAGATGGGGAAAACAAACCTCTAGGAATTCTCTCTTCTCTCAGTGACCGCCAGCCAAAGACCTCCAGGAAGACAACTGTGCTTTACGAGTTCTGGTTGTTACTTGTTTTGACAGGAGAAAACCTTTGCGTGTATGTCTGTGGAAAGGCTAGGGTGGGGGTGCTGAGCCTCGTATATAGGCTGTTTCTGCTCAGCTCTTCCCTCCAGGCCATGGTAGGGAGGGGTCAACACTACGGCCTAAGGGCTTACATGTGCCAGCTGACTTCTTTACCATTTTCTGAAGTCTTATTTTAAACTCTAAACAACCCTCTGAAGTTGAAGCTGAGAGGTCAGGCCTGTTGCCCGGGGTCACACAGTCAGTAAGTGGCTCAAAGGGTGCTCAGGTGATTAATCAGAAAGCAGCACTTAGGGAAGTCTTGGACTGGACGTGGGGCATGGAACTCTCCAGGGTGAGGGTCCTGAAAGGGAAGTTGGCAGAGAAGTACCGGAGAGGAGGGGGCACCTTGGACATTTGTTCCAAGCATCAGACCTGGGCTTCGCAGACACAAAGGCATGGCATCTGTGCCTAGCCCATGAGACGTTTCTGGAGCTCCATCTTCCTGCAGGGCTGCCCCGAGATCCCATCCTTCCAAACTCGGCTTCAATGCGCTTGCGGGTGATTCCGCGGCTTTCCGTGATCAACTCTTTCTGGGAGTAGGCTGGGACCTTTTTGGGCAGGGCAGGGACACACAGATTGGCAAGCCCCAAGTCCCCCATTAGCCAAGGAGGAACTCAGGCCTGGGGTGAAGTATCTCAGTAAGAAGTGTTAGAAAGGTCTTATTATGTATAAGTTTCAGGCTTTGGCTGTGTGATTTCTGGGTGGTCCCAAGTAAGGGGTAGTTTTCTATGGATTGGGTGCTGTCAGTAAGAGGGGACAGTTCTATGTTTGGGTATTCTAATTCCTGGTTTATGAGGGGAGAGACTACAGTGAAGCTAAAGCTGTAATGGTAAAGAAACAGCAATCACTCATAATAGCCAGGAAGAGGAATGTTTGAGCATTTTTGCGATTTGAAAATGTTCATCTTTTGTCTGTGTTTGGGTGTGATTACAGAGCAGTCCCGTTTTTGTCTTGTCTGTCATGATCACAGAGTTGCCTTGGCTGATGTTGATGTCCTGTGAAATCCTGTATTTTCAACAGAGGAAACCAAAGCCTGGCTGATGGTACCAGGCCAGCTCCTAGCAACACCAAGGCCCAGCTATTAAACAGGCTACCAACTCCTGGATGTCAAGGCTGCTTTGTCCTTTCTCAGTTCTATGCCTTTTCATCTCAACTACCCAGTTGGTCTTTTTCTGCCCAGAAGAGCAAGAAAATTCCATTTCTTTGTCTCTACATATTCTTCCTGGGATAACGCACCCACTCCTGTGTAATTTCTGTGTTGGAAATTTCAAAATCTATGAAACCATTGTGACTCTTATCCCAAGTCTAAGCCTTTAATTTCTTTTAGTCGGCTGCCTACTTCTCATCACCCACTCAGAATGAAATGATCTGACATGAATTTCCCAACCTACCTGCTTAGATCTGCCCCTCCACAGAGCCATTCTGTGCTCCTATCTCTGGCTTCCACATCTCATCACTAGGACCTGTTGATTCTGCTTCCAAAACTAAAATTTGTACCTTCATTTTTTTAGATCTTCTCTGATTTTCCTAGGCAACGTGAATCGCTACTTTCTTTACAGTAGATATATCTTTACAAGTGTGTTTATCGCATTTCTTCTGGTTCTCCATTTTCCACCACCTAGACTCTGATCTCCCTGCCTGTCTTATTTCTTTTTGTTTCTCCAGCTTCCTCTACATGAGAAAATGGTTAAGACCATGGGCTGTAGAGCCTACATAGGTTCTCTCCTTGGCTCTGCCGGCTCCCACCTGTAAGATCTTGGCCATGCCACTTAACCACCCTGGGCCTCAGTTACATTGTGGTAAAATGAGGTCGCTAATAATAGCACCCACCTGATAGAGTCTTTCTGAGAATTAATGAAGCATATAGTATGCATGTGAAACAGTACCCAGTACCCGGTAAGTCCTTGATAACTGTATTAACTCTCATTATCCCATGCCTGCCACACATATGAGGTTCAATAAATCTTTGTTGAATTGGGTTAATATTGGATTGCCAATAATTACATATGAAAAGTGAAGTCAGTATACGGTATGGAGATAATGTTTCATCTTTACCTGAGTTGAATCACTGCTGGGAGATTTCCAGTCAGGCTGGTGTCTGTGACCCGGTGCTCCACCCAAAATACTAAATCTGTAAATGCATAGATTTTGAAATCAGGTAGAACTAGGTTTGAATCTGAGCTCTGATTAGAGTAAATTCCTTCAGTGTGCTGAACTTCTTCTGTTAAATGGGAATAATATATCGAATGCATGGGGTTATTTGGAAAATTAAATGAATTAGTGTGTGCAAACTAATGAGTAAGTTACCAACCAGTTAATATATTTTTGTTGTTTCCCCTTAATCTCTCCCCCACCATTCAAGGACATATTCTCCCACATAAACCTTCCAAACGTGAGGGGCGAGAAAGGGCTACAAAGCAATTTTCTGATAAATGTCTTTGGAAGTCCCCATAAGATGTTTCCATGCCTAGATCAGAAATGAAATCCATCAAGCTCAAGGTAATATGGCTTTTGACAGAAACAGAGGATCTAAAGTAGGATTAACTAGTAATGGAGACAAGCAAGTCAACATCAGGCATAGGTTAGGAGAACTGGTCAGGATCCAGACTGAGGTAGAGAGGACTTTTTAAGGCAAGCAGGGTAGCTTTAGTCACAGTGACCAAACAGGGCTTGCCCCATCCAGTGTTAGAGTCTTTGGAATTTAGACAGGCAGAGGAGGTCTAGCAAAGCCTGTCCCTGTGGGAAAGGGAAACCAATGAAAATTTCAAATAGAGAACTGGTTGTACTGGTATTGGAGAACTGATAAGATGACAGGATGACATAGAGGAAACAGAGAATAAGTGTGGGAAGCAGCTACTTCCTTAGGGGTGGGACGGGAAGGGGAAAGAGGTTGCAGGCAAAATACCCTCAAAGTGAGCTGTTACTTTTCTAACCCTCAGGTCCTTGCTGTTTGGTTTCCCAGTGCTAATTCTGAAGCTCTTCTCTTTTAGCTACAAACCCACTCTTCTACATTATGCTTTGTAATACTGGGGCTAGGACCCTGCAGACTTCACCTCTCTTTTGCTTACTTTCTCCATTAAGTTCTGCTAATAGGGGACTCTATGGGGGACCGTATTGCTGGAGGAGGAAGAGTAGACTTTCTCCTCTCTGTTTTGTATAATGTTTCTATTAATGGTACTTCAGCCTTTCCTGAGTATTGGTAATTGATTCCAGTTTCTGTCCTTTTCTCCAGGCTCTGAGAACCATGCTCCTAGACCCACTCAGAGGTCTCAACTCTGGCTGTAGAGTGTTCCTTCCTCAGAAGGAGTCAAACTGTAGGATTCCTGATCTGAACTTCTAGGGTCTGATACCCGCAACCTCTTCCCCCTGCTGTCCCATCCCTAGGGAGGTAGCTTCGTCCTGCAGTTACTATCTCTGTGCTAACCCTATGTATTCTCGTTGCCTCTCAAGTCCCTCAATGTGTATTTAACCAAGTCTCTACCTGAAATTCTCTTTGCCTCCATTTCTCTGACTAGTCTCTGACTGACACACTCTCTCACAACCTTATGAGATCTACACAAAATGTAGATGAGGCATCCTTTGTGAACCAGGTGTTCCAGAGAGTCAGGAAATCTGGGAGTTTGGGGGTGTTATGTTTCTGATGCCATCTTGGAGGAAATCATCCGAGCTTCTCATGCTTAACCTTATCGTGGCTGGTATTCTTTGTTCACTGTCCATCTTTCTATGTAGTACATTCTAGGAAGACGTAGATAACATGGAGCATCTAGCCTGGCACGCAAGCAGGACAGAATAGAAATATATTCAACAGAAAATTCAAATCTAAATGGAAAAATCACTACTTATTTTACCAAAAAATAAAATTGACACCAGACTCTTTTTAAAATTTAACTGATACTTTGTAAATTTTTTTTAAGGCTTATTTATTTTTGAAAGAGAGAGACAGAGCGCGAGCAGGGGAGGGGCAGAGAGAGAGCGAGACACAGAATCCAAAGCAGAGTCCAGGCTCTGAGCTGTCAGCACAGAGCCCCACGTGGGACTCAAACTCACAAACCACAAGATCATGACCTGAGCTGAAGTTGGACACTTAACCAACTGAGCCACCCAGGTACCCCTAACTGATACTATTTTAGACCAACAGTATAGAAAGTGGGTTTGGCTGTAAAACTGTTAAATTTGAAGTTCATGATTTGAGAATTTGTTAAACTTCAGGAGCATGCCTTGAAAAGAATTATGCTATTGGTGATATATGAGTTAAAAGCACATATTGCATATACCGTGTGAAGATTTTTCTTCTAGTGACTTACAGACTGAGAGAGAGGTTAAATTATTGGTCCCACTCAGGGCTTCTAACTCTCAATTCCAATTCCAGATTTTTTTCTTATATCACATACCCCATCAGAGGAAAAAACTGCTAGGAACCCACCCTTATTAGTACTCACATGAATAATAGAATAGGTTAAGTGATTGTGCATAACAACATACGTACATAGGCACATACACTGTTTTTAAGCCTTGTTGTGTCACTAAACGAGGTAACATGACAGGATGAGAAATGTTATCCCGAACTTGAGGAATAAATGCTTTGGGACTGAGTCTGAAGACATGATTCTGGAGTGAGGGACATCGTGGGAGAATGAGGAACTATCAAACATGTAGTTAGGATATTTACAGGGATTAAACACAAAACATGAAAGAGTAAAGGCATCATTGATTTGGAGGCGATAGGCTAACAATCCCTCCCCCTCACACTGCAGACTAAGGGACGGCAAGAAATTCGTTCTGCAGTGACAGCCTGCACCGAGTACTGAGCTTGTTTTCCCGGTCAGCCCTTGACCAGAGCAGGTGGATTAGTGAATCCTTTAACAATCCTAACATTAGGACCTGGGCATAGAAAAGCAGAATGGTTCGGGCTCCTGGGGGGCTCAGTCGGTTAAGTGTCCGACTTCAGCTCAGGTCATGATCTCATACTCCGTGAGTTCGAGCCCTGCCTGGGGCTCTGGGCTGACAGCTCAGAGCCTGGAGCCTGCTTCAGATTCTGTGTCTCCCCCTCTCTCTCTGCCCCTCCCCTGCTCATGCTCTGTCTCTCTCTGTCTCAAAAATAAATAAAAACATTAAAAAAGAAAAAGAAAAACGGAATGGTTGAGGGAATAGAGATGCTGTCATACGAAGTGGTTTTACCAGATAGTCAAAAAGCGTAAAAATGTAACAAGTTCACATTGATCATTTATAAATATTTAAAAAATAAATTGCAAGGTTCATAAGGTCATTAGGGTGATGGTGGTAGGTCATTAGGGTGATGGTGGTATTTTCATCTTCAAAAATATATGTGTATTTATAGTTATATGATATCTTATAAAGGTCCATGACTTTATTTGCAGTAGAATTGAGGACACTATTTTCAATTCTCTTATTTGTGGAGACAAATGAAGCTCTTTCAGACTTTTAGGGTGAAGCATTATTGAGATTTTCTACACAATACAAGAAACACAGATAAGAATCTATCCTTGTTAATCTGCATGGGTAGATGTGCTCTGTGAATGCCTTCTGCATTCCTAGTGTTCACCTTGTGAAAGCCACTAAACCATTTTTGAAGAAGATACAAAATAATCCAATTTGATACTTTCTTAACAATCTCTAAGAGAAAAATGTACGACTAGTTTGGCATGGCGATTCTGAGCAAGAACAGATTGTTATAATCTATAATCTTAAAACCAAAGACTGTCAAATTTGGAAGAGTTCTTTAAAGTATTTATCCAACCAATTGTACCCTTACCTTGCTATAAGGTAGTCATTCAGTTTATGGGTTTTTTTTTTTTTGTTTTTTATTTTTTTATTTAAAAAAAAATTTTTTTAACGTTTATTTATTTTTGGGGCAGAGAGAGACAGAGCATGAACGGGAGAGGGGCAGAGAGAGAGGGAGACACAGAATCAGAAGCAGGCTCCAGGCTCTGAGCTGTCAGCCCAGAGCCCCACGCAGGGCTCGAACTCACGAACCGCAAGATCGTGACCCGAGCTGAAGTCAGACGCTTAACCGACTGAGCCACCCAGGCGCCCCTAGTTTATGTTTAAATATCTAGAGTGACACGGAGCGCCTGCGTGGCTCAGTCGGTTAAGCGTCCAACTTCGGCTCAGGTCACCATCTTGCAGTTTGTGGGTTTGAGCCCCACGTCAGGCTCTGTGTTGACAGCTCAGAGCCTGGAGCCTGCTTCGGATTCTGTGTCTCCCCCTGTCTCTGGCCCTCCCCCATTCGCATTCTGTCTCTTTCTCAAAAGTAAACATTAAAAAAAAATTTTCTTTAAGTGACAGGAATTTCATCACCTTTTAAGACAGTTTATACAATAACCATAATTATTGTGACTAGTTTGACGTCCTGAGGTTAGAATGAGGCTAAGGCATCTCTATGAAGAGATTGGCATATTGTATCACCTTGGAGTTAGCATTTCCAGGAAAAATGCCCACTTTTCTATTAATTGTTGGTCCTGTGACAGTTTCAAGTTCCTTTCTCATCCTAGCCAATTGTGTCAGAAGTAGAATAGGTAAGCTTTCCACTTACCAACCCCTCTGCTGGCCTCCCCTATTTAAAGATGTACCCAGCAATGACTTTGCAGTTGCTTACTTCAGTGTTTCCCAACATGGGTTCTGTGGAACATTATTCTCGTAAGCATACTGTATGAAAAAAGTTTCAAAGGACAAACACATTCAAGAAACGTTGCAAATCTATATGCTTCTCATTGTAATTCACAGTGAATAGTAACATACTAAAAGCTCTAAGAAGCCCTTGAGAAAAGAAACCTGTTTAACTTTCCATAGTTTAGTATTCCCCAAACTTCTTTGATCTTAGAACCCTTTTTCAAGTAACATCTGCTAGCATTTCTTCGAGCCAACTGTTCTTTAGAAATGCATGTTGAGAAATGCTGGCCGTAAATTTACTGAGATGTCAAATCATAGGAGGAGGACGGAACAAATATTTGGTCAAATAAGCTTTTAGTAAGAGGGGATGTCATGTAATAAGAAGAAAAGGCAACATCATAACTGCAGGATCATAGTTTTCCGCCTTTGCTCTCCCTGGTTTTGCCCAAGCCCTCCCCCGGGTCTCACTGTTTGGCCTGTTTGTTTTGGTCTATATGTGAGCGTTATAGCGTTATACAGAACTACAAGTCAGAGAACATTCATAAGAGTTACGTGAAGCCTTAAACCATCATAAATAAGACTACAACTATAAGGTACTTTTTAAAAGAAGGGCAATGGATTGGGAAGAATTAGTCAGAGAAACAATTACAAGCATTCATCTTTCTGCGTTATGGAGACAAGTGATTAGATGGCACAAAATTCCTTGCCAGACAAAAAATGAAATGACCAAAACCCTCTATGAATATTTAATGACTAAAGATAACTTATTCTCAATTGGAAAGACCAAAAAAGTTCCTAGAAACAGCTATTCATTTGTTTGTTAGTTTGTTTTAATTTGGATGGCAAGATATGGAAGCAATATAAAATCTTAACAAACCACGGCAAGAAGGAAAAAAAGGGTCCTGTTATTTAAACTATATTTTATAGGTAAATGCTAGGAATTGTGGCTTTCAGTTGATATTTCCTTGTTATGATTTGGTGGTATTTGCAACAAGGGCTTAATACTGTGACCTGTGTTTTATTACTTATCAGTAATTTTATAGCTAACAACCAAACTAAAGTAAAATCAGAAAATGGACACAATTGCAGTAGAATTTACAGAAAATACAATTCATCTCCTCTGACAAGGCAATATAAAATCCCTCCATTGCTAGAAGGGTCACTCTCTTAAACAGGGGTCTCTAGATAGTTTGATTAGGCAATATTTTAAAAATTAAGAGAAAACATTCCTATTATAACGTAGTGATTTCGTGACAAGAAAATAAGGTTTCCTTTTTTAAATCTCCTTTTTTTAGCATATGATAATTTGATAATTACTATATTTCTAAGTTGAGGAAACTGGTAGAAAATAAAATCTCCTTTGTTGGCAGTCAGTAAATGTTAAAAAAACAAAAAACAAAAACCAGTCCTGAAAACAGAATCAGCAGGGCTCTTCTGAATGTAAAACTGAGAAAATGAAATTGATTGATATGTTCCCCAACAATAATTTATGAATTATAGTGTTGTATATACATAATGTATACATGTAATATATACATACATATATTTCACACACACACATGCAAACACATACGCATACATACAAGACTTCCAAGAATGCATATGAAAATTTGATAGGACAAAAAAATAAACGGGGTCTTCCTTTATTTCATGGTTTTTAAACTTGGAATGTATAAGAAACGAGTTCATATAAAATACTAAGAAAAGCAAAGGAGAATGTGTCTGCCTTTCTTTCAGTGCTTTTTGATTATGAAATTAGCAAGTATTGATTAAAAGATGTCATTATGCTGATAGGCATTCAATAAATCACGTGGAAAGAGTTAGTATTTTTAGATCGTGGAATATTTCTGTAAGTTTTCCCGAACATAAACACTACCTCATTACAGCCACCACCTTCCTGGGGAGGTCCTGAGAGACACAGACTGGGGTGTTGAACCCCGGTTCTGCCACTTATGTGACCATAGGCAAGTTATATACACCTCTGAGCCGCAAGCATTGGTTACTGTATGCAAAACGTACGGTGCATCCTCACTGCGCCGTGATCATGATTTCTACAAGACCCCAGAGTGTCTTCACTTTAGTAAGTATGCAATAAGTCTTATATGTCTTTTTGTCTCCTTCTCTTTCTGCTCCTCTTGTCTTCCTTCTACTTTTCATTTTCCTCCTCCATCCTCTTACTATTATTAAGCTCTCTGCTCCTGATATCTCATTTATGATTACCGTATTTCAGCCCTCCAATGAATCAGACTTCACTCGGTTAAAGGCCAATGTGCCACAACTGCAGTAACCAAAAATCCAGTTACCTTGATAGATTAATGAGAAGGAAACATAGGGAAGAGACCTGTGGGGCCTCCGCTCCCCAGACTAATTCCTTCCATTAACTCCACTTTAAAATGTGTCCAGTGATGCAATGGAATGATTCCTAAGGAGGCTCCGAGAGCGGCTGGCTTGAGCATAAAGATGGGAAATGTGTCTCAGTCTGCATTGGCCCTGCCCTAGCAGAGCTACATGCCTCCAGCTTCTCTCTCCAGCCTCCCCACCCTCACAGGCTTGGGGGTGGGGAGGGTGGGGAGAGGTGGAATTGGGGGGTAATGTGTGGGGAGGATTTAAGAATTCAGTAGCAAACGTTGAAGAAATTATGAGGATTCTGACATTTAAGAATTTCTTTTTGCAGTGCCTTATAATTTTTAAATGTCAGAGAGAATTGGAGTGGCTATTAAGTCTGAGATCTTAGCACAGTTAGGTCAGTTTTATTTTACTAAAATTGGCTTGTTTACCTCTCACAAGTAAACATTGCACTCCAATGTGACCACCTCTTTTCCTCATCTGTAACTACTCTCTCACTGGTTTTAAGATTAAGGGCCACAATTTCAAAGACAAAGCAATAAAAACAAAAGCAGATTCACTTTATTGGCTACATTTTTTTTTTTTTTTGGTCTATTAGGGCAATAAACTAAGAAAGAAGCTAACATGTTTGATGTGTTTCACATCCAAATAGTTTTATTATCAAGAGTCTTATCAATAAACAGCATAAGAGCACCTATTCAGAGACCCCAGAGTCACCTTTAGAGTAGTATTGATATTTAGATTTTCTATAGAAATCAATTAGGCTGTAAAATAGCGTTCTTTCAAAAGTAAACCCAAAGAAAAAAATCCAGGAAATTACATTCTTACTTAATTTACTGTCAATAAAAGGCAAGAAAGTTTTAAAACCTATAACAAACACCAAGTTACTTAGTGTGTGACTAGCCAGTAAGAGGAGGAAATTCTGGATGTATAATTGATTCCACTCTTGATTTTCTTTCTGTGATTTCATTTGTATACAAATAATCTTGGAATGATTGGATCCCTATCCTTTTAAACATTTTTTTTTCAACGTTTATTTTATTTTTGGGACAGAGAGAGACAGAGCATGAACGGGGGAGGGCCACAGAGAGAGGGAGACACAGAATCGGAAACAGGCTCCAGGCTCTGAGCCATCAGCCCAGAGCCTGACGCGGGGCTCGAACTCCGGACCGCGAGATCGTGACCTGGCTGAAGTCGGACGCTTAACCGACTGCGCCACCCAGGTGCCCCTGGATCCCTATCCTTAAGACTTGGTTCAAAGGCCATACTCTTAATGAAATTTCCAGGACTCCTCCAGATGGGAGTATTTTCTTTGTACCCTGAATTTCCAAAATGTTTTTTATTTTTCTATTCTTCTTTTTCATTGCTCATTAGTTTTTACTTTATGTTGTCCTTATTTCATATAATTTGTGTCTTTCCTATTTAAATATTAGTCCAGGAAAGCAGGGCTTTTGTCTTATTTACTTTTATATTCACCACACTGCCTTACATGAAATAAATACTTGGATTATTAAATATATGAATGAAAGAATGAATGAAAGACTCCCCACTTCAGGTCCATTACTTTGAGGCAGACTGCCAAAGTGATACACTCACACACACACACACACACACACACACACACTCAGTCAAGTGTGATCCCAGAGATCATTTTCTTTCACTATCTTCCCATATTTTACTCATTAAGTTGCTGAAGCTCAGAGAAACCAAATGCTAAAAGAAGATAAACAATATGTCCAAGAACATGGGTGAAAGTGTTTTTCAGCTGGAAGAAAACTTAGAGATTATATTGTTTGATACCTTTATTATGTTCTCAATTATTTATATATGTTCATACTTACGTATGAATGTATGTATGTCTGCATCTGTGTATGTATGTGTTTCCTATTTTTTTTAATTTTTTTATTGTTTAGTTATTTTTGAGAGAGAAAGAGACAGAATTCAAGTGGATTCGGGCAGAGAGAGAGGGAGACACAGAATCTGAAGCAGGCTCCAGGCTCTGAGCTGTCAGTACAGAGCCTGATGTGGGGCTCGAACTCATGAGCTGTGAGATCATGACCTGAGCCGAAGTCAGATGCTCAACCGACGAGCCACCCAGGAGCCCCATTTGTCTATTATTTTTAACCAGATACCTGGCTTAGAAAGGAAAGTGACTAATAAAGGCCATATCAGGAATTGCTGCAGAACCTGGACTGGATACTATTTTCCCAGTTACACATTGTACTGCCTAGAAATGATATTGCTTCTGTGATACGTGACCCCACTAGTAGCTTCTCCATTTGGCTTGAGCTAACCAGTTCATACGTGTTATGCGGGAACTAGACCTGTATGAGAAGGTCTGGAAGACTTAGGTGAGACCACACAAATCTGTAAATGGCAAAAAAAAAAAAAAAAAAAAAAACCATTGAATCATATAGCTACTTTTTATCTTTTTTTTAAATATGAAATTTATTGTCAGATTGGTTTCCATACAACACCCAGTGCTCCTCCCAACAGGTGCCCTCCTCAATACCCATCACCCACCCTCCCTCTCCATCTCACCCCCCATCAACCCTCAGTTTGTTCTCAGTTTTTAAGAGTCTCCTATGGTTTGGCTCTCTCCCTCTCTAACTTTTTTTTTCCTTCCCCTCCCCCATCGTCTTCTGTTAAGTTTCTCAGGATCCACATAAGAGTGAAAACATATGGTATCTGTCTTTCTCTGTATGACTTATTTCACTTAGCGTCACACTCTCCAGTTCCATCCACATTGCTACAAAGGGCCATATTTCATTCTTTCTCATTGCCACGTAGTACCCCATTGTGTATACAAACCACAATTTCTTTATCCATTCATCAGTTGATGGGCATTTAGGCTCTTTCCATAATTTGACTATGTTGAAAGTGCTGCTATAAACATTGGGGTACAAGTGCCCCTATGCATCAGCACTCCTGTATCCCTTGGGTAAATTCCTAGCAGTGCTGTTGCTGGGTCATAGAGTAGGTCTATTTTTAATTTTTTGAGGAACCTTCACACTGTTTTCCAGAGCAGCTTCACCAGTTTGCATCCCCACCAACAGTGCAAGAGGCTTCCCGTTTCTCCACATCCTCTCCAGCATCTATCGTCTCCTGATTTGTTCATTTTAGTCACTCTGACTGGCGTGAGGCGGTATATGAGTGTGGTTTTGATTTGCATTTCCCCGATGAGCAGCGATGTTGAGCATCTTTTCATGTGCCATCCGGATGTCTTCTTTAGAGAAGTGTCTATTCTTGTTTTCTGCTCATTTCTTCACTAGATTATCTGTTTTTCAGGTGTGGAGTTTGGTGAGCTCTTTATAGAGCTAATATATGACTAGAAGAATGCTGGTGCAATTTTGATTGGGATTACATTTATGTATAGATAGCTTTGGGTAGTATTGACATTTTAACAATATTTATTCTTCCAATTCATGAGCACGGAATGTTTTTCCATTTCTTTATGTCTTCTTCAGTTTCTTTCATAAGCTCTCTCTAGTATTCAGCATACAGATCATTTACATCTTTGGTTAGGTTTATTCCTAGGTATTTTATGCTTCTTGGTCCTATTGTGAATGGGATCAGTTTCTTTATTTTCTTTCTGTTGCTTCATTATTAGTGTATAAAAATGCAACTGATTTCTGTACATTGATTTTGTATCCTGCAACTTTGCTAAATTCATGTATCAGTTCTAGCAGACTTTTGATAGAGTCTATCAGGTTTTCCATGTATAATATCATGTCATCTGCTAAAAGTGAAAGCTTGACTTCATCTTTGCCAATTTTGATGCCTTTGATTCCCTTTTGTTGTCTGATTGCTGATGCTAGAACTTCCAACACTATGTTAAACAACAGCGGTGAGAGTGGACATCCCTGTCATGTTCCTGATCTCAGGGAAAAAGCTCTCAGTTTTTCCCCATTGAGGATGATGTTAGCTGTGGGCTTTTCATAAATGGCTTTTATGATCTTTAAGTATGTCCCTTCTATCCCGACTTTCTCGAGGGTTTTTATTAAGAAAGGATGCTGAATTTTGTCAAATGTTTTTTCTGCATCGATTGACAGGATCATATGGTTCTTATCTTTTCTTTTATTAATGTGGTGTATCACGTTGATTGATTTGCGAATGTTGAACCAGCCCTGCATCCCAGGAATGAATCCCACTTGATCATGGTGAATAATTCTTTTTATATGCTGTTGAATTTGATTTGCTAGTATCTTATTGAGAATATTTTCATCCATATTCATCAGGGATATTGGTCTGTATTTCTCTTTTTTTGCTGGGTCTCTGTCTGGTTTAGGAATCAATGTAATGCTGGCTTCATAGAATGAGTCTGGAAGTTTTCCTTCCCTTTCTATGTTTTGAGAAGGATAGGTATTATCTCTGCTTTAAATGTCTGGTAGAATTCCCCTGGGAAGCCATCTAGTCCTGGACTCTTATTTGTTGGGAGATTTTTGATGACTGATTCAATTTCTTCACTGGTTATGGGTCTGTTCAAGTTTTCTATTTCTTCCTGTTTGAGTTTTGAAAATGTGTGGGTGTTTAGGAATTTGTCCATTTCTTCCAGATTGTCCAGTTTGTTGGCATATAGTTTTTCATAGTATTCAATGATAATTGCTTGTATTTCTGAGGGATTAGTTGTAATAATTCCATTTTCATTCATGATTTTATCTATTTGGGTCATCTCCCTTTTCTTTTTGAGAAGCCTGGCTAAAAGTTTATCAATTTTGTTTATTTTTTCAAAAAACCAACTCTTGGTTTCATTGATCTGCTCTACAGTTTTTTTAGATTCTATATTGTTTATTTCTTCTCTGATCTTTATTATTTCTCTTCTTCTGCTGGGTTTGGAGTGTCTTTGCTATTCTGCTTCTATTTCCTTTAGGTGTGCTGTTAGATTTTGTATTTGGGATTTTTCTTGTTTCTTGAGATAGGCCTGGATTGCAATGTGTTTTCCTCTCAGGACTGCCTTTGCTGCATCCCAAAGCGTTTGGATTGTTGCATTTTCATTTTCATTTGTTTCCATATATTTTTTAATTTATTCTCTAATTGCCTGGTTGACCCACTCATTCTTTAGTAGGGTGTTCTTTAACCTCCATGCTTTTGGAGGTTTTCCAGACTTTTTCCTGTGGTTGATTTCAAGCTTCATAGCATTGTGGTCTGAAAGTATGCATGGTATGATTTCAATTCTTGTATACTTATGAAGGGCTGTTTTGTGACCCAGTATGTGATCTATCTTGGAGAATGTTCCATGTGCACTCAAGAAGAAAGTATATTCTGTTGCTTTGGGATGCAGAGTTCTAAATATATCTGTCAAGTCCATCTGATCCAATGTATCATTCATGGTCCTTGTTTCTTTATTGATCCTGTGTCTAGATGATCTATCCATTGTTGTTAATGGAGTATTAAAATCCCCTGCAATTACCACATTCTTATCAATAAGGTTGCTTATGTTTGTGATTAATTGTTTTATATATTTGGGGACTCCCATATTCAGTGTATAGACATTTATAGTCGTTAGCTCTTCCTGATGGATAGACCCTGTAATTATTATATAATGCCCTTCTTCATCTCTTGTTACATCCTTTAATTTAAAGTCCAATTTGTCTGATATAAGTATGGCTACTCCACCTTTCTTTTGACTTCCAGTAGCATGATACATAGTTCTTCAACACCTCAGTTTCAATCTGAAGGGGTCCTCAGGTCTAAAATGAGTCTCTTGTAGACAGTAAATAGATGAGTCTTGTTTTTTTGTTTTTTTTTTTTTTTATCCATTCTAATACCCGATGTCTTTTGGTTGGAGCATTTAGTCCATTTACGTTCAGTGTTATTATAGAAAGATATGGGTTTAGAGTCATTGTGATGTCTGTAGGTTTCATGCTTGTAGTGATGTCTCTGGTATTTGTAGTCCTTGCAACATTTCACTCACAGAATCCCCCTTAGGATCTCTTGTAGGGCTGATTTAGTGGTGATGTATTCCTTCAGTTTTTGTTTGTTTGGGAAGACCTTTATCTCTCCTTCTATTCTAAATGACAGACTTGCTGGATAAAAGATTCTCGACTGCATATTTTTTCTGTTGATCACATTGAAGATTTCCTGCCATTCCTTTCTGGCCTGCCAAGTTTCAGTAGATAGGTCTGTCACTAGTCTTACCGGTCTCCCTTTATATGTTACAGTGTGTTTATCCCTAGCTGCCCTCAGAATTTTCTCTTTATCCTTGTATTTTGCCAGTTTCACTATGATATGTCGTACAGAAGATTGATTCAAGTTACATCTGAAGGGAGTTCTCTGTACCTCTTGGATTTCAATGCGTTTTTCCTTCCCCAGATCAGGGAAGTTCTCAGCTCTGATTTGTTCAAGTACACCGTCAGTCCCTTTCTCTCTCTCTTCCTCTTCTGGAATTCCTATTATACGGATAATGTTGTGTTTTGATTGCAGCACTTAGTTCTCTAATTCTCCTCTCATACTCCTGGATATTTTTATCTCTCTTTTTCTCAGCTTCCTCTTTTTCCATAATTTTGTCTTCTAATTCACCCATTCTCTCCTCTGCCTCTTCAATCCGAGCTGTGGTTGCCTCCATTTTATTTTGCACCTTATTTATAGCATTTTTTAGATCCTCATGAGTATTTCTTAGTCCCTTGATCTCTGTAGCAATAGATTCTCTGCTGTCCTCTATACTTTTTTTCAAGCCCAGCAATTAATTTTGTGACTATTATTTTAAATTAATTTTGTTATATTGCTTACATCGTTTTTGATCAGTTCATTAGCTGTCACTACTTCCTGGAGTTAGTTTTGAGCAGAATTCTTCCATTTCGTCATTTTGGATAGTTCCTGGAGTGGCGTGGAACTCTTCCTCTGTGCTGTCTGTAGTAACCTGCGTTGGTGGGCAGGGCCGCAGACAGACCTGATGTCTGCCCTAGCCCACCGCTAGGGCCACAGTCAGGCTGGTGTGTACCTTATCTTCCCCTCTCCCAGGGGCAGGACTCACTGTAGAGTAGGTGTGGCCCCTGTCTGGACTACTTGCACACTGCCAGGCTTCTGGTGCTGCTTCTATGGGATCTGGCATATTAGCCATAGTAGATCTGCAAGGTGCACAAGGGCAGGAGGGGCAGGTTCAGCTTGCTTTGCCTTCAGTGGTCCACTTCTGGAGGGGCCTTGTGGCACCGGCACCAGGACGGAGGCAGACCCGTCAGAGGGATGGGTCCACAGAAGCATAGCATTGGGTGTTTGCCCGGTGCAAGCAAGTTCCATGACAAGAACCGGTTCCCTTTGGGATTTTGGCTGGGGGATGGGTGAGGGAGATGGCTCTTCCCAGCGCCTTTGTTCCCCACCAAGCTGAGCTCTGTCCTCCGGGGCTCAATAACTCTCCCTCCTGTTGTCCTTTAGCCCTCTTGCTCTCTGGTCTCCAAGCAGAGCTGTTGACTTATAACATTCCAGATGTTAAGTCCCGCTGGCTGTCAGAACACACTCCGTCCGGCCCCTCCACTTTTGCAAGCCAGACTCAGGGGCTCTGCCTTGCTGGGCGGGCTGCCCCTCCACCACCCTGGCTCCCTCCTGCCGGTCCGTGTAGTGCCCACTGCCTCTCCGCCCTTCCTACCCTCTTCCATGGGCCTCTTCCTTGTCTACGCTTGGCTCTGGAGTGTCCATTCTGCTAGTCTTCTGGCGGTTTTCTGGGTTATTTAGGCAGATGTGGGTGGAAACTAAGTGGTCAGCAGGATGAGGTGAGCCCAGCATCCTCCTATGCTGCCATCTTCCCCCTTGTCGATATCTTACCTTTATCTTAGTATATCACTTTTCTCTGTTTTGAATGAAAAAATCTTTCTAGATGCCATTGCATCTGGTTCTCAGGACTATGACAAAGGTATGCACTGTCCCATTTCTCCTCTCAACTTTGATGAGGAAAAAGAAGTGCTTAAGGTTATAAACTGAATTGGAGATAGAACCAAGGCTTGAATCTAAACATGTAAAGTCATAGCTTATTTTCCTTTTTTCATCTTCTGCTGTGGTACCCACACATATGTGAGTAAAGGGCATATAAAACAAAAAATAATTGTGTTTCTATGGAAATGTTAACCATTGTCCTAATAAAATACTTTTCAATCAAGGAAATCAAAATATTTTGTGAACTTGCAATATGTAGGGTCTTTTCTAACTTTCCTGACGTGTAAAGTTTGGCCACTGGGGTCCTTTATCCATACAGAGACTCAAGCCTAAACCTTTAGCCCATCTTTGTTTAGTGATCCTGGTTTTGTTGGTTACTTGGGTTTTGTTTATGATTTTATTTGACATATCAATCAAAATCAAACAGAGAAAGATGGTACATAAACACCTAGATAAATACGGTCGAGGGTTTGAGGTATCCTTCCAAATGTTTTTATGTAATATATAAATATATGATCTAAACATATCATATAGGTAGATTTAAAAATTGAACCATATGTGTGTCATTCCATAGCTGGCTTTTTAACTTCATGGTATGGTTTTTAAACTCTATTTAACCATACTCTTATTAAGGATAATTAGCTTACTGTTTGTTTGTTTGTTTGTTTTTATTGCTTTGTTCTGTTTATAGAGTCATTTGCCATGGGTATTCTGCCCCTTACACCTTCATATGCCTATGTTGCCATTTTCTTATGATAAAATCTTAGATGTAGAATAGATGGGTAGTGGTTGAGGTCTCCCAATAGCAGACTGTGAGATGAAGATTGCATTTAGGCATCTTATGATGTGTCCGTGGGGTCAATACCTGTGGAATGGAAGGGAAGGAAGCAGGACCGTGAGAAGTTGACTGTCATGCAGTCTCAGGGAAACCCTCAGCAGATCCTCCAGGGAGATTTTAAGCTGGGGTGGCCTCTTAGAGTTGCCTGGAGCTGGACTGAGGTGGACGGTCCCAAAATTGATTAGTCACTGGATGTAGGCTGCCCCAGGAAGGAGGCTGGCTTGCCCTTGAGCAAGGTGGTTCTCTTCAGCCAGAGTGATTCCTGAAGCCTGTTGACAGCTCAGGGCTGTCTGCCGGCAGCACTCCCAGCAGCTGGGGGAACTAGTCCTGCATTTCTGAAAGGGGGTCCGGGTGGTGCATCACGGCACTGTGTCAAAGGCAGTGCACATGATATACACTGATATATTTATAAATTGACAAATTGTGCCAGATTACATTCCAAAAGTTTGTTAAAATGTACTAATTTTACTAGCAGTATGTGAGAATGCTGGTTGCCCTAAATCCTTAATACTAACAACTATCACTCTTTATAATATTTGCCAGCCTGATAGACAAAAATCCTCATTGTTGTTTTAATTTGCATTCATTTATTAGTGAGATTAATATCTTTTCATACATTTAAAGGCCATGCATCTTTCTTCTTTAGTGACTTGCCTGTTTATGCCTCTTTTGCCATTTTCTATTGTGCTAATCTTTATGCAGTAATGATATTAACCATTTATTTGTCACATATGTTGTCACATATGCATTTTCCGAGTTTGCAATGTGCTTTTTAATACAGTTTATATAACCTTCAATGTAGTCTTTTATATAGTCAAATCAGTTGTTCTTTTCTTAATTTCTACTCTTTATTGTAAGCACCTTTCTTATTCAAGATTATTAATATATCTTAATATAAACTTTACTTCTAATCCTTCATAGTATATTGAATCCATTTTGAATTGTTCAAATAAACACGCATACCGTGATACCACAACTGAAGTTTGTGTTGAGGCACCAAGAAACGGATACCTTAGTCTAAAGTATCTAGAACAAGATGCAGCCATTACGGTTTTATATCACGAGGGTTGCAGGACTCTTAAACCTCTCAACTCTATCAAGGATAGAGGAAGGTCAGCAGCCATTGATTAAAGGGGTGGATGTTGTTGAGATAAAGCTCTCAGTGTCCCGTGAATCTCGCTATCATCTTCAGGGGGAGGAGTGGCATGGTGGGACTCCCTTCATTTTACGGAGACCACTTAACTAGTACTTCAACTGTCCTCTGAAGTTTCAGGGCACAGTGGGTAGGTGTCTGGTGCAGGATGGAGAACTGAAGGGGCAAGTGACTAGCTTCCTAGCTTCTTTGATGTTAGAATGAAGGGCAGATTGCTACTGAGTGGCTGATCTGCATTCCCAGAATTTCTCAGTACAGAGGTTTCTGAGTGTTACCTATGATCAGAAGCTCCTTACCCCGTGCCCCTCAACACAGAAGCATAGAACGTGGGGTCAGCTTAGGTCCTGTCCCAAAGGGTCACCAATGGGGGTGAGCAGATATCAGCAGAACTCAGATTATATTTAAAGGAAAAAAAGAGACAAGACAATGTTTATAATTATAGCCTACAAGCCCTGCTTCTTCAACCTAATAGCTATAGTGGCATGAGGTAAGGATCTAATTTTTTTTCCACAAAAGTAGCCAATTCTTCCAATATCATTTATAAAACAATGCACCCTTTCATTCATGGATTTGAAACACCACCATTTGTTTGTATGTTAAATTTAAATATGTATCTACTTGTTCTTGTATTCCACAATGTTCCAAAAATATGATCATTCCTCTGCAGCATCATATTCTTTTAATAAAATGAGTTTATAAAATATTTCAATATCTGGTCAGAAAAATTTATTATCATTTTGGTCTAAACATTTTTTTTGTTTATACTTTAGCATTTATTGTTTTTACATGAATAAAATAAACTTTAAGCAACCTCTCAAATTGTAGCTATTTTATTGGAATTGCTACGTACAAAATGATTTTGGGGGAGACATCTTTTATAAAATGTAGATTTCCCACCAAATATTTGGTATGTCTTCCCTTATGTCCTTCAGTAACTTTTTATGGCTTTTTTCTATATGTCCATACACTGCTTATTATATCCGATCTTAGATATCTTATATTTTATTAATTATGCTGAATTGGGTCACTTATTCTCATTCTTTCAAACATCATAAAATTATATATATAATAAATATATTATATATAATATGTATAATTATAATTATATGTCCTGATAAATGTTTAATAGCTCACTCTCTGGAAAAATAACAAAATCCTTGACTTTTAGAATTTGTCACTTTTCAGTGTGCAAATATTTCTGCCATGGCCATGTTTAAGCTATGGACATCAATGCCACCAGGTGTGTAATTAGGAAAAGAATGCCAAATTTACCCTAGCAAGCTGTTATAGGCCAATTCTAGTATATCATTGTTCCTTACATCTTTTCTAGTCAAATAATTTTAAAAGATTATAATCAACTGTGAAGTTCAAAGTAAACTTTATGAATAAGAATTTAGAAGCTAATAATTAGAATCTAAGAACTTAGAAATTAAAATTTAGAAAACAATATGATATATGATCCTTAAATGTATTTTTTTCCTTGCATTTACTACTACTCATCACTGCTTCTGTTATGCATTAATTGGGGAAACATTTTTGATGATTTCTCTTGGTCTCCCTCTCAGGGGCTATTGATCGTGTGGTTTTTCTTTTCCTTTTGGTGCTTGGTCTACACTTGGACTTGTAGATGTGAGAAGTGCACTGAATCCGATATGTGAGTCTACCACACTCAACAGGCTTGAAGTCTCCCCTTGACTATGTCAGTTCTCTGTGCCAAGTAGACTTCGAGAGAAGCAACTTTAAGCACAGGGTTCTTATGAAATTCCCAAAGCTTTTCAACGTGTTCTTTGTTGGGGCAGCTCCCCAAAGTTTCTTCTGCATCTGCCGGTTGGATTTTACAAGTGCCTGTGCCAGGTCAGAGTTGAAATTCGCAGTTAGAATGCTATGGACTGCTGTGGAAATTAACTGCACTTCTGCATCTTTTTTTTTTTTTTTTTGTCTGTTTAAAGTCATTTTTTGTTGCGAGTCACATTTATCCATTAAGATGCTAGCCTCATTCTCGCATGTCTTTATCTCTCAGTCAGGAGCCATCAATGTTTACTTTAAATTAAATGTAGGACAAAGGCTGCATTCGGTTGCTTGGGGTTCAACTAAATTTGACTTCTCCATCATCTCTCTCTGCTTCCACTCTCCCAAGCTGGGATTATAGGCATTTTTCCAGCCACTATTTTGTGCTTGAGAGTTTTCCAGACCTTTTTGGGGAATATACTTCCAATTACTTTTGAAGTAGCTCCTTTCTTTGTCAGATTAATCTATTAGGGCCCCCATAACAAGCTACCACACGCTGAATGACTTTAACAAGGAAATTCATTTCATCCCATTTCTGGAGATGAAGAGTCTTTTCTTGGCTTGTAAATGAGCATCGTCTCCCTGTGTCTTCACATGGTCTTTTCTGTGTGTGTGTGTGTATGTGTGTGTCCTCATTTTCTCTTCTTATAAGGACACAAGTCATCATATCCTGTTAGGTCCCATGCAAATTATCTCATTTAACTTGAATTACATCTTTAAAGACACTGTCTCTAAATACAGTGACATTGGCAGGATTAAGGGTTGAACTTCAACATATGAATTTTAGGGGGACACAACTCAACCCATAACATGCCAGGGTTGACGTTTAATATTGTATATCCGTTGGGACTTTACTTAATCTGCTTATTTGATGATACCTAATCTGGTTTCCCATCCTAATTCTATCTTTCTTATTTTCATATTTTCTTGGACTTTTCAATAAGATATGGAGAAAAGAGGAAGATAAATACTCAAATTGGCATCTTTATATTGAAGTCTTCTGATTTTTTTCCAACGTTTGTGGAGGAAACAAAGAAGAGAAAACATATCATTAGTGATGACTATAGTGTACTCTTTCACCCTAACCACGAAGGGCATGAGCTATTTGTGTGCCAGTACATGAACCTTCAGTGAAGAATAAAACTGAAATGCTATCTCACTTAGTATTACTTTGAATTGCTCCAAAATGTTTACAAACCACATTTTAAAGTTGTTGATTAAAATATAATTAAACATTAACATGACTTATAAAGATAAAATGAAAATATTTGTGAATTTTCTGAGACGAAAGCCAGTAAGGCTTATTTTCTTGGAATAATTTATATATATATTACTATAATGTATATAACGTATTAATTCACAATATTTCTGCCTACTTGTATCTAATTGTGATCTTATTTTCCAGTCATATCAAGACATGAGTCTTTATAAACTACACAAGCATTGTTAACAAGGAGGGTTACAAATGATTTTTAAGGTTTCATGTTGTAAGAACATTTCTTATGAATGCATTCCATTCTACCCTCTTGAAGCCTCAGCCCACACAACTAATACAACTGCTTGCTTTAATTAAAATGAGAAAATATATTACTTACAAAGCTTGGTCTTAAGCAGAGCTAGATACAAAATCTATAGTTCCCATAATGGGAGAGACACTATAAAATGGGATAAAATGATAAATTGATAAATACATTGTATAATTATTTGTTCCCCATTGTTATCTATCTTTTATCACTGGCAAAATGTGAAAAAGAATTATAAAGCCTCTGTTTAATAAAAGAAAAACTAAGAATTATATAACTTATGAGATCTTACAGTTTAAAAAGGTTTTGAAATTAAAATTCTCCTTAGATCTTTCTACCCTCCACATAATTTTTTTCTCTTCTTTTTATAATAATTAAAAAAATCCTTCCAGATAATTTCTCCAGTCATTTATGTCAAAGGAGCCAAATGATTGAGGGGAAAATAGTTTTTAGTGGCATGTCTTATTTTGTATTTCTCCATGGATGCTTTGATCATACATTGGGAAAATGAGAACAAATGCAGCTATCTTATGAGATGAACTTAGATACCAAATAAGTATTTCCTACAGGGGAAGAAACATAACTATGAGCTGCTTACTCTGGGAGCTTTTCAAGTCCTCTAACTTGTTTGAAATTATTTTGATGTGATTAATTAAAGACTAGAATTTTCTTGTTTTTGCAAGTAAACCTCAATTTGACATTTTGTACCTGTGCTATCTGAACAGTTAGGATTCTGGAAACAGGATTTCCCTTTATTGTGCCTGAGGCACAGTTGGGTGTTTTTACTTACCATTACATTTTGACTGAAATTAAATTTTCACATTTCTGGTCATAAAATAGATATTTCCTGAGAGGGGGAGGAAGGAATGTGCAGATTGGGGGAATCAACCCAAATGGGCCACTACGCTCACATATATTTGGTCATACAGATTGATGAAAATACTCTATGCCTCTATAGCTTTGCTTGTAAGTTCCATATTAAATGAAAGAGACACAGTAATGCAGAGCTATATTTAGAAAACTATTCACACTCAAAGCATTTTCAAGATGTTTCTATAATAATATAAAAACAGAAGAATTGCACCATTGTCTTCTTGTGTTTATCCATAGGCTAGTGTGTAGGAATATAAAATCAAATGGCTGCCCCTTAGGGAAGTAGAGAATCTAATATGTATTTCATTTTAACTCTGTTTAAAATAAAGTCTCAAGGTGCTACTCGGCTTTACTGGACTCTCAGGTTACGCCTCACCTTTTAAGGCAGTTTTTAGAACTCCAAGATCTCCAAGTTAGGTCCAGGGAAACAAAGAGACTAGGTTGAATTCATCATAACTATCCAGTAATGAGAAGCAAGGTAACCAGAATAGCACTTAACTATTAAATGTCAGATACATTTCTCTATTTCTTATAACTCTCAACTATTCTGTAAAGTAGTGGTTATTTTAACCACACTTGCAGAGGAAAAAAAAAAAAAAACAGGGCTCAGAGAGTAATCATAGTACCCAGGTTTGAAACACACAACTATCTTACTCAAGAAGCTACATGGGTTCCACGTCATGAAGTTGCTTCCAAAATATTCACAAGCATTGTTAACAAGGATGGTTACAAATGATTTTGTACTGATTCCAAGGTTTATAGTTACGGCAGTGCCTATGAAGTCACAAGAATGGAGGTGAAGGATAGCTGAGGTGAATCACAATTCACAAATTTTTTTGCTTCCACCCAAGAGGTACAACCAAGGAGGTACAACCAAACTAATGATGAATGTGTATATATATATTTATACATTTATATAGACACACACATAACTGCTATCATCCATTGCTCAATGACTTCGAACCAAGGTGCCTTGGAAATACCTTGGATGAATTACAAACACACTGAGATTCATAGGTATGGAATATCCGAGTTCTTGATGTAGTGTGTATACTCCCCCACACCCACCCCCTTGTCCAAGCTACTTGTCTGTTCTCCTCCCCAACTACCCTGCCATGTTTGTGAGTACAGGAATCTTTTCCATTTCAAGAACATCCATTGCCTAACTGGTGCCGTTCTGTCTTCTGCCACTCTTCATTTGGCACAGCTATATTGAGATGCTGGCCTTTCCAGAATACACCATCTTCTTCCAAACAGCTATGTCTTTGCTCAAACTGAGCTTACCATTTGAAATGCTAACACCACTACCGCCTATTTCCTAAATCCAGCTTGTCTACCTGGGGTTCAGATCAAAGGCAATTGTTTCTGTGGGTCACCCTGTAAGTCTCCCCCCTCCCCACCAAACAAAAGTGATCATCCTAGCCTCCTATACAACTTACATATATCTTCATTATAAAGGTAATTATTCAGATTAAAATGGTTTGTTTTTTTTTTTTAACTTCATCACTATCTCATTGTACTCTAAAACTCATTCTGACAGAAACAATGCTCTCCATGTCTAAATTGGTGATAGGATCAGCGTCGACCCTCAGTAAAATTCGTTTCATTAATCGCTTAGTAACTGATATAGAAAAGACCACAGGGTCCCCTGCCTCTTAGCTTCTCTTTTACCAGAGAAGCCAGTATATATCCCAATTCTATAATACTTAATGATGAAAATCCATTCTCAGAATTATGCATACTATGTATATAAAAAGGGTACACCACAGTTTCAAGTTTCCATTTGATAAGAAAATTAAAGAAGAAATTCTACTATCAAAGAATCACCTTTTTTTAAGTTAAAAATTAAAAAATTCTAAATTCATCAAAAAAATTGTATCGATTGTTTCCCTTTCAATATTTAGTTTCAGTGCTCCTGCTAAGTACTTAGAATGAAGTGACAACATGAATGTAAGGTAAATGGACAGGATTTTTTCCTACTTTATATTTAACAGTAGAATCTACCAAAGATAATTACCAAAGAGCTAAGCCAATTTCCATGAATTACCACCAAAGGGTCTTTTGTATACTACTTTCGATTACAGTTTTAAAATGCATATTCAGGAAATACTGATGCACCCTTTACTTTTTTGAATAAGTTAAAACTTGAATTTATTTAAAATAACATAATCACGATGAAACATTATGAATGTGCCTCAAAAGATATTCATTCAGTGACTATATCATATGCATCTGAACATAAATATTTTCTTGAAATGTCTTGGAGAAACAAAGCCCTTTTAAGAATTATTTCATAATGGCCAATTATACAGCGTTTGCTACATTGTACATAAACTTTCTCTTTCATTATTTTTAAAGATAACATGAGAGTCTGACAACATAAAATTAATCTTATAAAATTAAGAGAGAGAGTTTCATACTCAAGATTGTAAGTCTAGAAGTGTTACTGGATGATTTATGTAGAAATAGACAAGTACTCGGAGCCATCAAGAAGTCACTGGGAAAAATTCATCAAAGTTACCTCACTTTGCTTTTACATAAATGGTACTGGAATAAATATCCTTGTATCTTCATTTTTTTTCAATCATAATTGCTTTCTTTAGAAAATTAATGGGGCACCTGGGTGGCTCTGTCAGTTAAGCCTCCGACCCTGGATTTTCAATATTATTCATATTGATTCCTAACAAATAGAAAGTAAAAATTTTAATGTAATAAAAAGCAATATTATTTCCTATTATCATTTCTGGGTTTGATTTCCTGCTTAGTTTTTTTGAGTAGTAAGATACTGTTATTGTTCACCTGTATTTTCTTGGAGTGTGTTTTAGCTCATTACTACATGGATAAGGGTTTGGGTGTTCGTGTTCTCATATTTGCCTTAGCATTGAGCATGCAGAAGCCCATGCTACTGTTTTTCAACCACATGAAGCTTTATGCTTAAGGATCTCTAAAGTTTCTTCCAATTGAAACATTCTGATTTTATGACTCTGCTTTGTGACATTATTCCTGCCAGCATAAATCTTCACAAGTTACTAAATGCATTGGATATTTGTTCTGACTCTATACACGTTTTTGTAAAAACTCCTTTTTTTGGGCATCCATTCCATGATGAGACCATAAAAACTCAAAGGCAGACTGTGCTGTTACAGATTAGAAAAAAAAAATTCTAAAAAAATCTTAATGCTTTTGACAGAATGGCACGTGTCTTGCCATTGCTTCCCTAGACAGAGGCAGCAAATGTACCAGCAGAATGCTATTTAGTAATATTTTTCAGCTAAAAAAGATTTGCTTTCTTCTGTGCTACCATGTAAGTTCTAGTAGCCCTATTTTATTTTGTCTCATGAGTTTTCCCCCTTTGATGTTCACCTTACCTCTATTTGCTCTCATGATTATTTTACGTGAATCATAGACATAGGGACTATGGGGAAAATGACAGGTCATTGTATTCAGACCTCTGTACCTAGTACATGTTATTGCCAGACACTTATATTATTCCCTTTAGAATTATATTTAATCTCTTTCTGAATGTCTTATTGATGTTTCTTCAATGACCTCTTTGGGTGGCTATTCCATTGTTAAATTGCTCTTGCCTTTAGGACACTTTCTCTTATAAGTAATTTAAACATGCCCTTCTTATTTCTTGTAAAACATTCTAAGTCAACCACAAATGATTCTTCCCTCTACTGTATATTATTTCTTTCTTCTCCAGTAAAATACCACATGTCATGGGAGGCAAGCTTTCCATTCAACATGTAAGCCATTCAGAAGAAACCTCAGATTTATGACATTTCCTCATCTCTAAATTTTTTTTCCAGCTCTAGTATTCCATGATTCTATGATTCCTACATTTGGTTGTGGAATTTCTAAATCTCTATCCCATTGTTTGTTATGCCTGTGAACTTTTAAGTTTTGTGTTCTTAAGTCTATTATTTTTAACTTTTAATCATCTAAAAATATAAACTGTATCTTATAAAATTAATATCTGATTTTATTTAGTACTTATGTACTACTTTATATTACTGAAAGATGTATATATTTAAAACTTCTCTCCTAATGATATTAGTTTTTTGTTCGAGTTAAATATATGTTCATACACATACTCACATATTCATAATATATATTTAAATTTATTTCACTGGAACCATTACATCCAACACATCTTTTTTTCTACACTTTTCTTTTTGTGCCTTCATATAATTTTTCATTTTTCATTATAAAGAATTTCTGAGGACATTTATCCCAGGAAGACACTTGCTAGAACTCGTCCTATTCTCTACAACACTATTTTTCCTTTTTTAAAAAAAATTTCTGTGGCTACTGCAGAAGTTCTCATCCATATATTTTTAAGAACTCTAGAGCTAGCTAATATTTTCAAAAATATATATATTTTTTATTCCTTTTAAAACTCAGTTTGGAAAATTAATTGTTTGGTTGATAATCTCATACTGAATACTTTCTTTGTTGTATGAAGTTTTCTAGTGCAGACCACATGTTAGGCCACAAAGCAAATTTCAACAAATTCAAGAAGATTGAAATCATGCCAAGCATCTTTTCTGCCCATAATGGCATGAAAGTAGAAACCAATCACAAAAGGAAAACTGGAAAATTCATGAATATATGGAAATTATTATATCTAATGAGTGAATTCAATAAAGTTTCAGGATATGAAATCAACATACAGAAATCAGTAACATTTATATACTTTTTTTTACTGTGTATAAAATGCTTTATTATTATCATCACTGTACATCTAACAAGTATTGATTGTTATCTCAAGCTCTTTATATAGATGATACATCTTCATATATGTCAAGCAGGAAGTTTGGTCAATATTCACTTGGTTTCCCAGTGCTATTTCCAGATTATTATCTTTTACACTGTTGAGTAGAAACTAAAGCTCTCCTGAGGAGAAACTTGGGTTCTCCTGAGCCTCTGTTGAGGCTCATGGCACATTCTTACACCACCTCTATTTTCCTGTTCAACATCAACTGCAGAACTCTTGGGTGTTCCCATTTAGTCAGTGAACACTTTGATATCTCACCAATTGTTATATTTCCAACTGAAGTCCTGCCTTCATCCTAAATGATTTTAATATGCAAATGACCCCTCTAGAATCTATTTGTTAAAAGAATTCTCTTTCCATTGAATTGTCTCAGCATGTCTATACATTAACAATAGAATTTCTGAAAAGGAAATAAAGAGATTGATCCCATTTATAATAACATCAAAAGCAATAAAATATTTAGGAATAAATTTAACTAAGGAGGTGAAAGATCTTCAGCATGGACGTAGAAAACTACAAGACATTGATGAAAGAATTTGAAAAAGACTCAAATAAATGGAAAGGTATCTCATGTTCATGGACTGGAAGAATTAATATTGTTAAAATGTCAATACTACTGAAAGTCATCTATAGAATCAATGGCAATCTCTATCAAGATTGCAATGGAAATTTTTTACAGAAGTTAAAAAAAAGAAAAACATCTTAACATTTATATAGACTCATAAAAGATCCCAAATAGCTAAGGAATTCCTGAGAAAGAAAATCAAAGCAGGAGGTTATCCGATTTCTTGATTTCAAGCTATACTATAAAGCTATAGTCATCAAAACAGTATGGTACTGGCATAAAAATAGACAAATCAATGAAACAGTATCAAGAGTCCAGGAATAACCCCAAGCATATACAGACAACTAATACTTGACAAGGGAGCCAAAGATACTCGATAAAGAAAAGATAGTCTCCTCAATAAATGTTGCTGGGATAATGTGATATTCACAAATAAAGGAATGAAATCAGACCCACATCTTACACCACTCACAAAAATTAACTCAAAATGGATCAAAGATTTGAATGCAACATATAAAAACATGAAACTCCTAGAAGAAAATTTATGAACAAAGTTTCTTGACATGGGTCTTGGTATTGATTTTTTGGATATGACACCGAAAGCACAAGTAACAAACTAAAAAAGAGACAAGTGGAGCTAAATCAAACTAAAAAGCTCAGCCCAGCAAAAGAAATCATTAACAACATGAAAAGATAGCCTATAGGATGGGAAAAAATACTTGCAAACCTATATCTGATAATGAATCCCAAAATATAAATAACTCTTACAATTCAATAGCAAAAAAAAAAAAAAAATCCAAATAACCCAATTAACAGATGGGCAAAGGCCTGAATAGATATTTCTCCAAAAAAGATATGCAAAAGGCCAACATGTACATAAGAAGAAGCTCAACATCACTAGTCATTAGGAAAATGCAAATTAAAACCACAATGAGATATCACCTCATTTCTGTTAGAATGACCATCATCAAAAAGACAAGAGATAAATGCTGGCTTGGATGTGGAGAAAAGGGAACACTTGTGTATTGTTGGTCAGAATGTAAACTGGGGCAGTTACTATGTCAAACAGAATGGACAATTGTTAACAAATTAAAAATAGAACTACCATATGATCGAGCAAGAAAAACACTAACTTGAAAATATATCTTTACCCCCTTTTTCACAGCAGCATTATATATAATAGCCAAGCCATGGAAATGACCTAAGTGTCTAACAGTGGATGAATGGGTAAAAATGTTGTGGTTAGACATACAATGGAATATTATTCAGTCATAATACAATAAGGAAATCTTACCATTTGTGACAACATTGATGGAGCTTAAGGGCATTATGCTAAGTGAAATAAGTTAGACAGAGAAGAACAAAGGTATGATCTCACTTATATATGGAATCTAAAAGAAAAAAAAACAATAAATCTCATGAAAAAAGAGATTAGACTTGTGGTTACCAGTAGCAGAGGGTGGGAGGAGGGGGAACTGGAAGAAGGTGGTCAAAAAGTACAAACTTCCAGTTATAAGATAAATAAACGCTAGGGATATAGGGTTCAACATGATAACTATGTTATCAATATGATAACTGCTATATAATATACAGAAGTATTGTTGAGAGAGTAAATCTTAAGGGTTTTCACCACACAGAGATTATTATTCTTCATTGTTTTCTTTTCTATTTCTTTTTATTGTATCTATATAAGAAGATAGATGTTACCTGAAACTATTGTAATCATGTCATGACATATGTAATTCAAATTATCCTGCCGTATGCCTTACACTTATGCAGTAATGTATGCCAATTATTTCTCCATAAAATGGGGAAAAAAGTTACTTTCACCAAGATCAGTTTTCCATGTATGTACTCAATCATCTTTTGCATTGTCAGGAAGATGAATAGTAGGATATAACCAACAAACTGCAAGAATGGGTCAAAGATAATGAAGAAAAACATTTCAGTCATTGGTGAAGTGTTTCCAAAGTTTAATTAAACTTCTGGAATTTGTACTTACTAGGGGTTATGGGAAAATGAAACACACGAGTTAGATAGTTCCCCACAAGATGATTTTTATAGCACCTGCAAAATACAGCTGTGGGTTCTTTCTCAAGGTAACGTACGTTTCTGTGTTCCTGAACTGATGACCTGCTTTGCACTTCTCAAATAGCAGCAAAACAAAATTCTCTTAGAATCGAAGAAATTTTAAACATGTCAAATAGCATGTGAAGCTGAGAATCCTCTAAGGCAGAGGAATCTAGTTTTTAAGAGAGTAGAGAAATAAGCAAAATGACCCAGACAGAAAGCTTACCCTAAGAGAGAAAATAGCTGGGAGTGGAAAACCAATTCTTCAGAGGACAAAGATAGGAGGATAATTGGTTCAGAAGAAAACTTCTACCTGAAGTAGAGAAAAAGCAGGTTGATAACCCTTGTGGAACTATGAAGGAAGAGAACCAGAACTGTCTTCATAATCATGGAGGCTGGGATGGCCCCCAGTATTAGAGATTCTATTGTGGAAGTTAAAAGATAGAAGAAAGGAAGTCATTGTTCACTTGGAAAGGAACTAAAATGTTTTCAGGCCAAAGAAAATTCAATGCTGGGATTGAAACTATGAGGAAATAAAAAGATAAATGAAAGACTAGATGGAAAACTAAAAATCAATAACTTTTAGAAGGTTACTGAAAAAAGGATAATGTATATTCCCCCAAATTATTGGATTCATTCACATTTCTGTTTTTATTAAGCCTGTGTATCATTCCAAAATAAATGAAGCCAGTGATAATTTTTCACTTTCCTACCCATCAGTTTATAGGTACGTATTGGATATTTACACATATCAAACATGATGCCTGCAAAGACTACTCAGTGCTGTGTAACATGACTATGCAGTTAATCTTTGAGCAAGTAGCATTGGAGTAGGGAGTGTGCTTATTTTTAGTCTAACATATAAATATGTTTAATATAACATATAAATATGTTTAATATAAATATGTTTAGTATAACATATAAATATGTTATACTGACAACGGAATGGTTTCTACGTTTCTTTGTAATTCTGGGAAGCTTTTCTATTCAGGATGCATCTGGAATTTTGTTCCTTCTTTCCAAAAAGAAAGGAGAATAAAATCCTAATATTGCAGATTATGAAACTACAGAAATGGAAACAGAACTAAAAGCACTACAAACTGGGCCAATTCTTTGGCAATATAGATGCCTTTAAATACCTTTATTAAAGACCAGGTCTTAAATGTTGGAGAGTGGACGTTTTACACTAATTTTAATGACATTACAGAAAGGAGAAACCATCCCAATATAGAAAAACTTTGGACACAGAATGTGGACATTTTAAGAGAATCATTATCAGCTGAATGATTTAGAAGAAAAGTACAGGACAAGCTCTCACATAACACATTTCCTAGGCATATCTTTATAAAGACTTTCTTAAAAAGAATCAATCCTTTTTGAGTGTAAATTTAAAACACAATAAAATACCACCATGGAAGCCAAAGACACGGGGAGTCATTCTGACCTTCAGAAATCTAGTGAGCTTTTCCCAACACTCCTGTCAACTCCAGAGCCGATGGAAATGAAAACCATTAGAGTAGATGATGTTTGTGCCCTGCCAACATGCCCTTACTCAGCATTCAACCTCCAGCACCAATATATACACCTCTATTTCTTGGGGACAGAGCTACCAAGGAGTACCCCCTGGGAATAATAGCTCTCTACCAATAATTGGCAGGAATGATATATTAATACCCCCTCAGCCCGGGATACCTCTGAGGTATCACACTGGTTCCCCTTCCCCCAACGGGATTATGCTCAGTCACTCACAGTGTTAGAATAGCTTCATCAGGAACATTATGGGGGCCACCATCCCTTCCTTTTCTCATTTCCTCCCTTCTGGACTGGTGGTTTCTTCTCCTCGGAGATAAACTACCTGCCCTAGAATCCTTGTCTCAGCATTGGCTTCTGGGGGCATATATGCTAGGGCACGCTCTCTGAGATCTCTATGTACTCCCAGGGTGATAACATTTCTAGAGACCCTGTGTTCTCATAAGCTAACCATGGGTGAAATTCAGCTGCTTCTTCAGTTCTCAGAATAAATAGTCACTTCCATGACTTCTACAAATTTAAATGACTCTACGGAGAATTTGCAACGGTCTCTGGGAGGAGTCACTGTGCACAGCATGCAGCTCGTCTCTCTCTCTTTTTTGTCCTCTACATCTTTTTTGCAGATTGTGGAGCCTCAACTTCCTCTCCCTTCTTTTACATAGAGAAAACTCTTCTAATTTCTTTCTTCTTTCATGGAGTAGTGATAGCCAGCCAGCATCTGGGAGTCCCACTGCAACCCCAAGAACTTGTCTTTTCTCAGAGATAACTCTCTTCGGGGGATTTTAGAGTCAGCAGTTAAATTAACATTTTCTACACTTTGTTACGGTCGCTATGACCATACTAAATGACACTTACATTCTGAAAGTTACTATTAGTTATTCTTGTAGAGAATAAGAATAAAGTAGTTATTCTTAAAATACTGTGTAAAATAAACTGAACAGATTCCTCTAACCAGATTAGTGCCCAATCATTGTCAACCCTTCTTTCTGTCATCTTGCTAGAAGTCTGAGTTAAAGAAATCCTCCTAGTACCGTTATGAATAACTATGTGGATTGGGTCCACTCTACTTGACCAGGGGTGGAATTAAGTTCTATTGGGTTTGACATCTATACCATTTGGAATATGCTTTAAGAAAAAAAAATGCAAAGATAGGTAGATGAGCCTTGGAAAGTCAAGAACTCAGAAAATTAACTTTAATTAACTTCACAGTCAATCAGCCTTAGTCCGAGACTTGTTTTTTTTTAATGTTTATTTCATTTTGAGAGAGAAAGAGACAGAATGCGAGCAGGGGAGAGTCAGAGAGAGAGGGAGACACAGAATCTGAAGCAGGCTCCAGGCTCTGAGCTGTCAACACAGAGCCCGAGGTAGGGCTCAAACTCACGGACCACGAGATCATGACCTGAGCCGAAGTTGGATGCTTAACCAACTGAGCCATCCAGGTGCCCCTATTTGTTTAATCTATATTTAATCCCAGATTCACAGATGAGGAAACTGCTGAACAGCTAGGTTAAGTAATCTGATGGAGGCCACACAACGACTAAATGACAAAGCTTTTGCCTTGGACAGTGATGATGTGTCTCTAAAACCAGTATTTCTATGCTATAATGCTTCTGAAAATTGTGTGCTCTAACTAGCTCACTCTCCGTGAAAGGAAGTACACACCAAAGATAAATCCAGCATAAACAATAAAACTCTAGTTGTTACTTCCCTACGACCTTCACAGGTAATTGGATCAGCCATATAGTCAGGCAGGGGAGTACCAAAGGTGCACTTGTCTCATGAATCTTTCCCACAGGGCAGTCACTACAGTAGGAAACTCACTACTTGATTCCCTTCAAAATAAAATTCAACTGCCCTATTAAGCCCAAAGCATATACATTAGTATAGATGTGTTGATCTGGACAGTGTCGTAACGGTACAGTTACTACAGCAAAGTAGGTTTAATTATAGAGCTCCTGAGGCAATCCAAATTCCTGAATTTGGATTCAGGAATGGGACCTGCTTGCATTATAATAAATACTCCATAGAGTATTTTCCATTGTGCAAACAGCCGCTACCTCAATCGCCTTTTGTCAGTTGAACTTGAGGGCCTAATCAATCTTTCCATTTTACTCAATTGAACCAAAAGGGGAAAAAAAAACCTCTCCAAACTGACAAGAAAGAAGAATTTTCTTTCCAGGGAATTCATAATTGATACTGATATATCCTTGTTCAGTTAGGAGCAACTGTAAACTTAGACGTGTGGGGCGACTCTCTTCTACCCACTGTAGGGTGGTGACTGAGAGGCAGAGAAAGCCAGTTACTAGAGAGAAACCGCCAGCAAAATTTGCCATTCACGGAGATGAGCTGATAATTTCTCCTTTGGGGTTGTAATATGCCTGTGTATCATTTATAAAGTTTGGATTTTTCTGTTTTTTCCTTTATATTTTAACCTAGTTTGAATTCACTTACATTAATTACAATTTACAGAGTCCTAATTAATACAGATGTAACCGAAAACTTATGTTCATTTTATTAAAAATAAAAACCTATTTAAAAGTTTGACCTCCTTCAGAATTTTAACCACAAGTTGCTAAAACAGTTTTCAATTACTATTAACAAGAGCGAGAATGTTCACATTCCTCTATGACCAGGGATATATCGCAGTGTAAGTGGCCAGGACCGGTAATCTCTGAAGGCAACAGTTGTTTCTCAGGGTATGTGGTATTAGATGGGTCTTTACCAGATCCTTCCTTAATTCTATGTTCTCCTTTTAAAGACTGAGGTCATTTTATTTTTAGTCGTTCATGTCATTGGTATATTTCTGTTTTTCCTCTTCATAGAAACTATTTTTTTTTCTTTTTTCATAGAAACTTTTGATAATGAATCCTTGCTTTATTAGGGCTTGGGGCTTTTTAAAAGTTCAGTTGCACTGTGAAGTCAAGGTCTTAGAATTCTTTACAAGCACATGATTTTTGCTTTATGTTCATCTCAACTACTAGATTAGTTATAGCCTTACCTAAACTTTTATTTGACAGTTCATATGTATTTGTGTATGTATTCATGTATTTCTATATGCATGTATGCATGCAATAGGAACTAAAGTAAATTATCATGCTGGAAATAAGAGGCAGGGGAAGACCATCAGTATTAACTCATTAAATAAAAGTAATTTCATTACTTAGTCAAATACAATCCTTATCTGGATATTGGGTTTTTTTGTGACTCCAATGTAATTTGAGTATTTGCTGGGGTACAGGATGTTTCCTTTACTATTTTGGTTGTCTTTCTGATTCTGTTAGATTTTCTATTCATGAGGAAATTTTAAAAGAAGCCGAAAAATATTTTAAAAGGAAAACTGTCACTTGTTAATTGTTCCAAGCAGATGGTAATGTATTTTAGTAACAAAAATTGGAAACAGGCTTTATATTCTCTTCAAATTTTGTCTCACGAGTAGTTTAAAAGGTTTGGATTGTCATCTTTATACCTTCTAAAAAACAATAAAATAAAATGACAGAAAACAAAACATTGGTTTGATTATTGCAGGAAGGGCTAATAGTATGTGCATAGCATTACAGTCTCCGTTGTTATTTTTCTCTTCAAGCAGCTATTTAAATTTTGGAGTTATGTTTACTATTTAAAATAACATAATAGAATACAAGCAGTGGGGACCCTCAAGCCACATCTTCTTACATCTCAAGTACATAAGTATTGTGTCCTCACATGACATTAGTAAGACTCATCAGAGAAAATGAAATGTTATGATAACCGATTACAATTTTCTTGCAGCAGGCTGAGCTGAAAGAATCATATGTAGAAATTCTACAGCTTAAAGAGCATGGCAGGCAGGATAGAATGATCATTATGCAATAAATATTTTACTTGCAGGGCATCCTTTTTTTTGCATTGGTTTTGATTTTTGGTGTGAAACATAATCACACATAAAATACATACAATGTGTAGAAACCATTCACTTGTCTTACAGTTTTATCATATGTATAGTCACCATAAATGTTTTTGAGCTTTATATACATGAAATCATAATGTCTGTATCTTTTGATGAATTACTCTTTTTCATTCAACTTTATGACTTTTAAAGATTTATCAGTTTGTATATCATTCACTTTTGCTTCAAATAGTAGTCTGATTTTTAAGATATGTTGTTTCAAGATACATTATTTAATTTTGTGTACTCTTGGCAAATATCATCTGGATTGTTTTCAGGTTTTAAAATTCTGTTTGTTTTTCGTATTACTGTATTGCTATGAACATTTTTGTGGATATCTCTAAGCTATATATCTAGAATTGAAATTGCTAAATCAAAGGATATGTATATATTCAAATTTATTAGATAACGCAACTTGTTTTTGCAAAGTTGTGTTTTTTAAAAATTCCATCCATATGTGAGAATTCATTACTCCAAATCAAGGTCAAGATTTAGAATGCACTAATGTTTTAATTATTATCAATACCATGGGTGAGATATCATTATGTTTAATTTGCCTTTATTGGATTACTACAGATGTTGAATAACTTTTTAATGTATTTATATGCCACTTGTTTTTTATCTTCTTTGAAGTGCTTGTTTATGTCATTTATCCATTTTTTTCCATTGAGATGTTGATCTTTTTATTTATTATTGATTTGTAGGAATTTTTTATATATTATGAATGCTAATCCTTTGTCTTTTGTGTGTTTTACAATGATCTTTTCTCCAGCCCTAGTTGTAGTTTGTATTTTCTCTACCTTGTTGTGTCATTCATTGAATATAAAGTTTCAATTTTAACAAAGTCAAAACTTGTTTTCTTTATGTTTTGTGTTTGTATGTTTTACTTAAAACATGTTGCCTAACTAGATGATAGTTTCCTCTAAAAACATTTTGGCAATGTATGTCCTCCTGTCATTGACTTTGTGTATGGTTTAGAGTAGCATTTATTTTTCATTTTTATTTCTGAGAGGATAACCAATTATAACTGCACTGTTTACTAAAGAGTCCGTTCTTTCTCTACTGATGTGAATATCCACTTCTCTCATTTTTTAAGTCGCCACATATTCAGGAGATTTTTGAGTGCTCTCAAACTATTACCTTGGTCTATCTATTTATTCCTGCACCACTATGACATTGTTTTAAATATGTTAACCTTGTAATCAATGTTGGTATTTAATAATGAAGCCTTTCAACTTGTTCTCTTAGAATACCTCTTGGGTATTCTTTGTCTTTAATCTTGTATCATAGAATCATATCACCAACATTCATTTAAAAATAAAATCCTGTTGTGATTTTGGCATTGACTCTATAGATCGATTTGGCAAGAATTCATATTTTTTATGGAATTTATTTTTTCTATCCATATACATGGTCCACTTCTTCAGTTAGTTGGGTGTTAAATACCTTTCAATCATATTTTATAGTTTTGTACATAAAGTCCTTGTACATTGTTTTTGGGTTAATTGATAGTACGTTATTTTTTAATGCTTTTATAAATTTATTTTTATATTAATGACATTTTCTAAGTCATTCTCTTATATATTTGTACTTCATATACCTTCATGCGGTTGGTTCCATAGCTCAGGGGTTAGAGCAGTGGTCTGTATACCTTCATGTATTGAATTGCCTAATATTTTTTAACCTAAGAAAATTCTTTCTTAAATCCCAATAATTGGTCTATAATGTGTCATGGATTTTTTTTTGTAGAAAATCATATAATTTACAAATAATAACTTCAATATTGTCTCTACCAAATTGTAATATGTTATATTTTCATTAATTTAGGAATTTTAACATACTTATAAAGTTTAACAAAATCTAAAGTTAATAAAAATCTTCCCCCTTCTCCCGAATAATGCTAGCATTTAGCATGTTGACACTGATCACTCACTGCTTAATAGTCTATTGTACACGATTTTTAGTCTGTCTTGATTTTATACCAACCCATGAGGTACCTACTATATTACAGCTTTACAAAATAAATCTGTCTAGTTTAACATTTTCTGCAATATTATTTATTTTTTCAACTCCTTTCTTCTTGAAACAAGTACATCCTGCAGGATTTCCTTTAATGAAAGTCTTTTAATTTTAAACTCTCTCAGGATTCTCTCTCTCTTTTTTTTTCATTTAAATTTTATATAGTTAACTTACAATGCAACATTGGGTTCTGGAGTCTTTCAGTTCTCTTAATGTAAAAAAAAAAATCTTTATTTTTATCTTCTTTGAATTTTTTTTTTTTATTTTCTGAACATGCAATTTGTTACTTACAGTTTTTTACTGTTTGGAGAAATTATTTGACCTCTTTCTTTTCCTCTGTTGTTCTTGTTGAGAAGCCACTTATCTGTGCCATTATTATGTCTTGGTAGCTAGCTTCTGTTATCCCTGGCTTCTTTTAATATCAGTCAATTTAATGATTTTTCCTTTAGCTTTGTCTAAATGTTCTTCTTAGTTACTTTACGAACTTCTAATAACATTTATTATTTTTACCTTTTCCAGAAATTCTACTTCATGCTTTTTCAAATTTCCCAGTCGTTAATTCCTCATCACTTAAATAATTCTGTGGTTTGTTTTTAAAAATGCTAAATATTTGTATTTTATATTCTATATCTATTAGTTCAAATATCTGCAGTGTTTATGAATATGATTCTGAAAGGGTTGTTTTCTGTTGTTTGTTTATGCTTATACTCATTTCTAATGTCTTCTTTCTATATGTTTTAGTGACCTTTTTAGTTATGAGACTGTGTCTATAAACTTTATCTGTGAGAATTCTTTGAGGACTGGGTTAAAGACAGACCTTTCATAGAAAATGTATATATGCTTTTCCTAGGAGGTAGGGGGAATTATTCACTGAGTAACATTTTGAACTAAACATTTGGCTTGGGATTTGGGGTGACCAAGTAAGAATTTGAATTCCAGTTCCCAAACCATATAAATGTAAAGGGATAATTAGAAATTTTCAGGGAAACTCTTCCCCAGATTTTCTCTGAATTTAGTGAGGAGCAAAGCCCAAACAGATCAGTGTTCTTTAAAGTGATAAATTGTTTCTTAGGTCATGCATAGAAGGCCTTATACTTTTGACGGCCTGGCTTTTTGAGGATAGTATCTGACCTCCAGCTACCTTCGGTCCTAGCTTTGTGCTGTCCTGCTTTCCCAAGATGGTGCCTTTGGCCAGAGGTGTCAGCAAATGCCCTGAAGACAAAAGGCTTCAAGGCTTCCTTACTACTGTAGACTGGCTTCTTATGGTTTCTTGCTTCTTAGGAAATCTCTTATTTTCCCACTATTATACCATCTTCACCTCTTTCTCCCTGTCCCCTTCTTCTTCCTCTTCCTCCTCCTCCTCAATTATCCTTTTATTTTTGACTATTTTATCAAACTTTTTTTTTTCTCTACTGGGAAATATTTCTTTGCACATTTATAGCTTCATATTGTGAGAAATGGAAATGAATTTGTTTCTCTCGAGAAAATTTTGGCTCTTTGGGTGCACAGAAGATCATGATTTTAAGCAGAAGCATGTCTTTGGCACCCTTCTCTTTTGGTTCAAATTGCTTTGGGGGCACTTATTACTGTTATGATCTTGGGAAAATTACTTAATATACTTGTATCTCAGTTTCCTTATGGGGTTAATAACTCTCCTACCTTATAGGGTTGTTAAGTTATTAAATGAGCTTAATGAAATGATAACCTACATATAATGTGCATTCAATAAATGATGATAGTATTGTTCTTCCTGATAAAGTGGGAAGAAATTATGTTCTTCTTGTTAGATCTGTTTGCATAGGCAGAACTGACTAAGGACAGACAAAATTTGTAAAATTTGACTTGTAGATTGAGTTAAAGATGAAGATCTTATTAGTAATAAAACCTATACCTTGTTTCCTCTTTTTTTCCTGTGTCAAATTGGAAATTGTACATTTTGATTCTCAGCTTACTCCCCTTTATGATGAAACCATTGGTCCATGGCAGTAGGCTGACAGTGCAAAGTTGCCATAACTTCTTGGTAAAAGTCACTTAGATTTTTGTTTAAAAAGCTATTCGAAGTACCTTTTCTTAGAGATTCTTAGAGATTTCTTAGAGATTGAAATAGACCTATTTCAATTAAAAGTGAATTTCAATAAGTGCCAGTTGAGGAAAAGAACCTTTCGTCTACACTCTTATGTTTATGACCTGGAAGTTGCTAATTAAACTGATAAAAGACAGATTAACAGGAGAAAAATGGTTTATTTATGTATGCAACACACATACAGGTAGGAATGCTCAGTGATGAGTAACTCAAAGAGGTGATTAGAATTTGGGACTCATATACCTTAGTAGAGGAAGGAAAGGAAGAAGAAAGACTCCAGTGGGGAGAACAAATTGGTTTCTTTAGGAAAGATATAGGGATTTTCTTTTTCCCTTAGCAGAACTGATGAGAGATAAGAAAAGTTGTGATAATGTTTGTCTATGCAGCTATGAGTGGTCTTTGTGTCTTCTTCTGAGCCATAAAAATCCCCCAGTGAGGGGATTTATGGTAGGTTTACTCCTGATCTCTCCCTAGGGAGTAGAATGTACCTCAAAAAGGCAAATTATGGCAATCCTCATTTCTCAGAAGTTTCTGCTTTTTGTCAGATAAGGGAAGCTCTGAGAAGGTTTCTCTCTGCATCTGTTGAACCTCAAATGTCTTCAGCCTAAAATAATCTTTCTATAAACTCTGGAGTTCCAAGTGGGTCCTCACAGACCCTAGGGAAATCTAGGAAACACAAATCTATGACATCATGTACTAAAATAAATCTAATATATTTTCTAGTTCCGATCTGATTAAAATAAAAAAACCTCAAGAAAGTCATTTGTACTTCATTCTCTTTTGTTTTACTCAGATAATCATGCTGGTTCTTTGTCATCAACAAGTGAAGAAAAATGTGTACAAAATACCACTGAGCATTTTGTAAAGAGATAGCACACCCAATTGAAGCCAAATAATTTCCTAAAGTATGATTATGGCTCTCCTTTTGGTGTTTGATTTTGGTTATGTCCTCCAAATGCATCTAGCCAGATCAATAACCCTTTCTTGAATCACAGCACAATTTCCTTTTCCAGAACTTCTCTCACATTGTCCCAGACCTCCTTTTATCACCTCAGAGATACTATTGCAATAAATACATTACCTGGAAGATGTGTCCCATATGGAGAGTGATCTCATAAATAAAGTACAGCCAGATCAATCAGCTCATATCTCATGTATTAGAAGGTGGTTGAATCCAATGTGAATAGCAAAGTTTGTATTCTTTCATTTTTTCACATCTTTGTGAAGAGACAAACTCTACTAAGTTTCTGCAATTCATAAATCAGAAATACATCATGCATATTAAAGGAGAAAAAGCTATAGCCACTAACAGAAAGATACAGGCTTTCTATTTCTTCTGTTACATATTCCTGATTATACTTTACCAAATTCTTAGGAGTTGAAATTTTCACTATGGCTTTTCACTATCCTTAAAATTTTAGAGCTATGAAGCACCAGATACAAATATATGAAAATATTCAATACAAATATGTTCCTAACCCAATATGAAAGATTACAATTTAGATATTTTCAGCCTACTTACTGAATGCTATGCATTTTAAACATTGATTTTGTTCATTTTTTTAATTTTAATTCCTGCATATCTCACATACAGTGTTATATTAATTCCAGGTCTACAATATAGTGATTCAACAATTCTATACATTACTCAGTGCTCATTATGACAAGTGTACTCTTAATTTCCTTCACCTATTTCACCCATCCCCCCAACCTTGAATGCAGTGCATTTTTAAATTAAAAAACGGGTAATGATATAGTCCCTGTCCTTCATAATAATGTAATCCTGCTCCCCCAGCTTCCAACCACCACCCCCACCACCAATCTCACTAGAATAGAAAAAGCAGAAACGACTTTTAATAAAAAGTACCTTATTTCCTCCAAACATTGCATCAGTTCTGATTATTGAGTATAGCCCTATGGCTCATTTGTATCCAGCATTGTGAGTTCTGAGGAAGGAGCAATTAGACTTGAACAATGGGATTCCAGAACATAATGGACAATATGCCAGGTATTTAGTTTCACTATCTTCATTTCTATTCACATCTTTATGTACTGTGTGATTTTTTCTTAATTTAATTTTAGTGCCGTTATTGTATCTTCTGTTTAATTTTTTTATAGCTTGCTATAATTAAGCTTTTATTTGGAAGTCATTTTAAAACCACTGCATCGTTGTCATGGAATTGTTGGTAATATGTGATTACATTATGTTGTCTTTTGCCAGGACACTCTTGTAAATGAAGCATTATCCTCAGAGATTTTCTTGGCTGAAAATGTAAGTAATTAAAAATGTAAACAAATATTATCTGTTACATATGCTGCAATAATAAATACTTCAGTATAATACAAGTTAATGTCTCTTTGGGGATGCAGTTTAATCCTACTACAACATGTTTTATAAATGGACAAATAAATGGTTAAGCACTTAATATCATATGTACTATAGCATGCAGATGTCCAGGGCTTTTATATGTTCTCTCTTTGAGTATTTATGCATTTTTAAATAGGCATTGTCAGTAATCTTTTCACATTATTTGTTATTTTATAACAATGCCAACTACAGAGATGTGAAAAAGAGAATCACTCTTCAAAAATTCCCAATTAACATCCAATGTAAATGATAATCTAGGAAAATAGGCACCCTTTGTCTATAGATTTTAGGAGGAAAATTAGTACATCTTGTTTGGAAGGCAATTTGGCAATATGTAACAAAAGCCTAAAAAATGTGGATAACCAGGGTGCCTGGGTGGCTCAGTGGGTTAAGCATTTGACTTTGGCTCAGGTCATGATCTCATAGTTCGTGAGCTCAAAGCCCCGCGTTGGACTCTGTGTTGACAGCTCAGGGCCTGGAGCCTGCTTCAGATTCTGTGTCTCCCTCTCTCTCTGCCCCTCTCCTGGTCGTTCTCTGTCTCTCAAAAATAAATAAACATCAAAAAAATGTGTTTAAATTTTATCTGTTAGCTTATTTCTTCAAAATTTTCCTAAAAAACACTGAAATGTATACAAAAGAGAGTGTACATGATTTTCATCACTATATTATTTCCAATATTAAAATATTGTAAATAACCTGATCACATATCTGTAGATAATTGGTTAAGTAGAATATGGTAAATCCATAAAATAGACTATTATGCAACTATAAAAGCCAAGTTACAAAGGAAAAGTAATTGACATGATAACATAACTTCCCTCCTTCCTTCCTTCCTTCCTTCCTTCCTTCCTTTTCTCTTTCTTTCTTTCTTTCTTTCTTTCTTTCTTTCTTTCTTTCTTTCTTTCTTTTCTCCTTTCCGCTATTAAAATATAGTTGACACACAATGTTACATTGGTTTCAAGTGCAAAACAAAGACAATACTATACATTGCTCAATACTCACCACAGTATGTGTTGATCCAGGATTTTGATGGCTACTCATTCATCTTGTTTTATTTCCTATACCTCGTGATGCAAATTGCTTATGCTATTGTTCTCAAGTGAAAAGATTCACTAGATAAGTGCATATGTTCAGTAAAACTTAATTTAAAAAAACAAATTTTATGTGGTTTTTTTTTTCAAACTACATTCTTAGACAACCCATTGACGCCATCATTTTTAGAAACATAGTTCACACTCCAGTGTTTCCTGATGCTTTGGTAGTTCTTTGAGCAGGTGAACACACAGATGTATAGCTATCTTTATCAGGAAACATTTGTTTAATGTCCACCTGTGCACATTTCTATTAAATACTAAATTTGTTCATTTTGTGTTTTACATCCTTGGAGGGTAAAAAAGTGATAGAACAACACTTTCTCATGCAATATTCTAGCATCATAAATTAGAGGACGTGTCCACAATGTTGGAATACAATCAGGTGCAGAGCCACAGAAAGGGAATACATGAGAGGAAGCCCCCAAATCAAAGTTAAATTACTTGCCTTAAGTGTGACTAGAATTAAATCCTGTATTCTAGTCTTTAATATCCAGCTCTAACTTATTCCTTTTTCTCTCTGACTTATTGCACACACTTTACTTTTAATATCAGATTATCACATAAAAACTCTTTTTTGTATCTTACCTGTACCTAATAGCATGCAGAATTGCTTACATTTATGTGGTCTTTGACCTTAAAGCAAATAATTTCAAACAAGGAACACATACATGAAAGGCATATGAACAACTAAATACCTATGAGTCTAATATTATACCTTAGTTCTTAAAAATATGCTTATTTGTGGGGCGCCTGGGTGGCTCGGTCGGTTAAGCGTCCGACTTCGGCTCAGGTCATGATCTCATGGTCCATGGGTTCGAGCCCCGCGTCGGGCTCTGTGCTGACAGCTCAGAGCCTGGAGCCTGTTTCAGATTCTGTGTCTCCCTCTCTCTGTGACCCTTCCCCGTTCATGCTCTGTCTCTCTCTGTCTCAAAAATAAATAAACGTTAAAAAAGATTTAAAAAATATGCTTATTTGTCATTAATATTTTATGAAGATGGTAATGGGCATTCACACAATTTTGGGCCATTTCATTTCACATTAGTCTTCATTCACTCTTATATAGCTCCTTATAAGAATTTCTCAGCGTTTTTTTTGAAGACATATGAAGAAAAGTAAGGCATGATGCAAAGTAATTTACATAGAGAGTATAAAAGTTAGGCTTCCATTTTTTGTTTGTTTTGCTTTGACTTTGAAGATTTTTTTTTTTTTTTTTTTTTTTTTTAGTTTTGAATTACAAGGCCAACTGGAATTAACAACGCTGCCAAGTTCTCAGGTGTCTGCACTGGGGTTGGAAGTCCTGTGTCTTCAAACCCAGGTAGAGTAAGTACTAATTCTGTAGTTATCTTCTCCACTGTAGGAAAAAATGTAAAATGCTGCCATTAATTAAATCCTTTTCTTACAAAGGCAAAGTGCCCTTAAACAAAGCCCAACAGAAGGGATGAGTTGCTATGTATAGAACATATGTTAGACATATAGATCTTTCAGTCTTTAGTTATAAAACCAGTGGATACTTTTTACAGAATTATGGGAAGCTCAGTCAGCATCGTGTTTGTTGTTCCAAGGTATAATAAGGAGAAGGAGGGCATTTTTATTCATCAGAAAAATTCTTTAATTACTTTTTTAAACAAGTGAAAAGAGTGATATATATACCATTAGTATACATATGACATTTATATTGCATGTAATCGATGTCGCAAATTTTTAGATCAAATTAAAAAAGAGGACAAAACATAATAAAAGTGTCTCCTATCTGTACACTACTTCTTTATACAGGGTGGAGCTTTAATAAAAATGGGACCTATTTTCTAAATCAGCAGGAAGGATTTCTGAAGGAGATAAGCTTATGGTTCTTAATAATTCAAAATTGCTATATTTTTTCAGACTCAGACCATGCATCAGACATTAACCCTCCCATCCTCTATTTCCTTTCCCCCCTTCCTTTTTGCTCTGTGGATGATAAGGGATACCAAATCAATAGCTGTGTAGAAGAAGCAGATATAACATTCCGAGAAACACTGGAGACAGGGAATAGAAGCAACAATTCATTTTTCTGTCTCAGTTTAGATTGTATTTATACCACCTGCTATGTCTGTGGGAATGGAATCTATAGTAGTGTCTTTAGACACAAACTTTCTGTTAGGGACTTTCCTTTTTCTATTCAGTGTGATAGCATTTTTTTTTCCCTGGGAAAAGTAGCCTATGGCACTTGGCTGAAGAGATGAGACTTCAATGAGAAATAGGAGACAAAGAGTGACAAATTAAAATGACAAGGCTGTCTTATAAGATTGTGATCCAGTGAAATGAAGTATTTCTGGCCCAGACAATGTAGACAGCATTATGCTATGTGGGAATAGATTGCAAGACCTGGGCAGCCTGTATATGTCTTCGAGATAACTGAATTTGTCACTATCAACGTTCTCCCAAATTGTGTCTCTCCTGGCTTTTGAGAATAGGAGTATGGACAAAGGTGTTTCCAGAAGTCAAGTATTTAATGATACATTATTTTCCTTAAAAAAAAAACTTTAAAAAAAAGATATTTTAGTAATATGTTAGTCTCTGGCATGAAATTAATCCAGGGAGAAGCCTTGAAATCGGTAACTAATAGCTCTAAAAGTAAACTTAGGCACCATATCTAGTTACATCTGTTCTCTTATTAAGTCTACCTGATAAGTGAACACATACTGTCTCCTGAGCATCAGTCCTGCCTGCTAGACATCTTTACCTGGTGTTAGCAACATCGTCCCAAATTCAACAAACATTAAGTAAACTTTGGAGACTTTCTTTAAGAAATCAGTGTAAATGCCATTGCACATTATCAGACAAAATTTACATGTAATCTGCATTTCACTGCTTGGTATGAAATGAGGAAGGAAAAGAGATAAAATGGTTATAAACATGCTTGAGTAGGAGAAAATTTACAGTGACCTGTAACATGTCCTTCTTTGTCATCTCCTACATGTTACTTGGTGAATCACCAGATCCTGTAGTTTCTTTATAATGTTTCTTAAAACATTGCCTGGGTGGCTCAGTTGGTTAAGCATCTGACATTGGGTCAGGTCATTATCTCGTGGTTTCTGGGTTTGAGGCCCACATCAGGCTCTGTGCTAACAGCGTGGAGCTTGGAGCCTGCTTTGAATTCTGTGTCTCTGTCTCTCTCTGCCCCTCTCCTGCTCACATTCTGTCTCACTCTCTCAAAAATAAAACAAAACATTAAAAAAAACTAAAAACAAAAAAAACGTGTTCCCCCTTTTCAATCTTCCTGCTTCCTTCCTAACCCAGGTCCTCATTTCTTTTCCAAGTAAGAAATGTGATTCATTCAGGGACTCTAATCATGTTATAAAATACTTTCTTTGGAACTCTGAGAATACATGAGAATATTTTTTTCCTTTCATCAAAGTTCCTTTGATTATTACACCATTTATATTATGTTAAAAAATTGGGGCCATCCATGGTAGGCTTGTTGTCTATTTTGAAAATATTCCAAGATTTCTTGATGATTTGAGGCAAGAAAGTTACCCCTTCCTAAAGTAATGAATGTCTTCATTTGTAGATATTTATGTTTTTCATCTTCTGGTTGGCCACAAATTTTTAGTTGTTTCTAGTTTACTGATGCAATTGTTGCAAGATTCTTTACTTCAATGCCCAGCTTCATTATCTCACCACTTTGAAGAATGAAGAGGTGGACAGAGAATAAAATGAGCAGCAGGCAAACGTTTATTAAAGTATAAGATTAGAAAATAAGAATAGTATAAAAGTTATCTTTACAGAGAGGGGCCATTCGAAAGTAAATACCTCCGGACTATAGGCAAGGGGCTTTGCTTTATAGGGTTTTGGTGGCACCCCCCCCCCCCCCCCCCCCCCCCCCCGTTTCCCCATCGCTGCTTCTCAGGTTCTATCCTTATTGGCTTGATAACTCTAGGGGCTGGGTTTTCCGTCCCTAATTCACTCCATTGTGTGGGGAATCAGGCCATGGTTATACTGTCCCTTGTTTAACATAAGTTTTACAGTTTACTTTTTTTAGTTAGGCATTTTGATTGTCAAATTCCTGGGGGGAGCTGTGGGGGAGTAGGCGGTGTCTGTTACATTCTTAAAAGGAACCTTACAACCCAGGGGGGTTGATCAGGAACATTATGACGGTTATGACCTAGGGGGTTTGGGCTTTGATTGTGGCCAAATGCTCCAAGCATTGTTTCAAAATATGTGTTTTTCTGCACCCCACCCAGACTCTTCGGGTCCTAACCTTTCCCTCGCTGCCTACTTTATTCTATCTTTCCCTATCATACAATCACTACAAAATGTAGAGGATGGTGTGCTTTTTTGTTATGTGACAATTGTAGAATGGTCAGATTATCATTGTTTTTACTTAAATGTTATGCCCATATCCCCCAGTAAGACTGTTCATTTTTTTTAATTCATTTATATAGTGTGAAGGATATTTTAGATGCTTTCTATTTTCTGAAGCCAAACTCTAAAAAGTTTAGATAATTACTTAAAAAGTTGAATAAATGAGTGATGTCAAACCTGATTGTTGCAGAAATCTTAGACTCCCCCCAAATTGAGGCTCCTGGGGTCTGTCTTTCATACCCAACCCTAGGAATGGGTTATAACAATAGCCTTTTGGATGATGCAGAAGAATTTGAGTGGAGCAGTGTTTTGTAATTCAGAAACACAAAGGAAAAGTTACAATGAGAGCTATCACTCTTGGAAACAAGAGAGTCCCTTATGTTGAATCAGGAAAACTTCTGTACATATTCCCATAATATGAGAAAATAAAACCATTTCTCAAAGTCCCCATCCTTACTGTCTTAGTTTTGAAAACTTTAGATTGTTTTACTCAATTCCCATTTTTGGATTTTCCCAATGTGTTAGAAAAATAAAAGGTAAATTATAAAATGTCAAGACAAAATTTAAAATACTCCTGTAAAATTCAAGACCCAAATGTGGCTCATTTCTCAGACGCATTTATGTAAGAATCAATAAACATAATCTCTCTTTGGTAAAGTTAGTGTTTTTAAATTGTAAACTGCTCAATATACAATATTTCCTCAGGAGCAATGGAAAGAAAAAAGGTGACTTACTTCACCATCAAAGATAACACTGTATGAATGAGCTCAATGGTGGTCATTGTAGACTCAACTGGACTTAAGATGAATAAACAATTTCAATAAATTGAATTAATTAGGTAAGGCTTAAGTGTGCAAGCAGTCTATTTTCTGAAATCATGTACAATAACTTATTCAAGAAGCACTGGTGTATAATTGCCTGAAGTCAGAGGATAAAAAAGAGAAAAAACTGAAAATCCATTATGTTCGTGTTAACAGTCTAACTAAACTAATTAACTGCTATCTGAATTTTCACACCTCTATTTCATGATCTTTCTTGTCTCAAACCTCCAAGGCTCAAAAGCAACAAATAAACAACAACAAAAAAAAGCATGTGGAAGAGAACAGTATTAACTATAATGCAAACCATCCCATTTTGAAAACCAGTGGTTCTTATGTTTTCCACCTTCCTCTGTTTACATTGCCTGACCAACAACCTTATCATATATACTCTCTCTATAAACTTATGTATCCTAATCAGTTATGTGCACACAAATAAAATGAAATATTTTTTATACAGCTATCAACTATGTTATGTGTATAGCTACTTTTAAATTTAATATCAAAATTAGAATTCTTAATATTCTAGAATTCTAGAATTCCTAATATTCAAACTTTTAAGATAATTGAGTAAAAAATTTCAAATCAAATACCAATACCCAGCTCTCTATATTTGTTATGCAGTTTTGGAAATGCCTAAAAGGCTTTCTTTAGTTTCTATCTATATTTGAACACGTTGTTGGAATCCATTGATTCACACACCTTCACTAACTGGGAGCTTCTCTTTTATATTTGATTTTTAAAGAAAGAGACATATGAAAAGGAAACAAGTTTTCTTAAAATATCTTTTTTTATAAAGAATTTTTTACGTTCATTTATTTTACGTTTATTTATAGAGAGACAGAGCACAAGTGGGGGAGGGGCAGAGAGAGAAGGAGACCCAGAATCCGAAGCAGGCTCCAGGCTCCAAGCTGTCAGCACAGAACCCGATGCAGGGCTTGAACTCATGAACCATGAGATCATGACCTGAGCCGACGTCAGACTCTTAACAGACTGAGCCACCCAGGTGCCCGAGGACACAAGTTTTCTTAATTGAGAAGTTATGCTTATGTAACAGGAAATTGACCAACAGCCAACAAAATCAAAGACAAAATTGCTATGTTGAACCATGTGAAATCTCCAATATTTGACTATTTTTGTCTTATGTACATGTTTATTTAATATGATTGAACCAGATTTAGGTCTGAATCAGAATTACTCATCCTGTACATCGCAGTTAACGGAGGCATAATAATATAATTTAAGATCTTCCAAAAGCCCTCAAATTTTCATGACTATTTAATGTTCAGATGCCAATTTTTCCTTGGAAAATTTGAAAAGCATATTCTATTTCCAAATATAACACTGTTCTTTAAATCACTATAAAAATGTAGTTTATTGAATTTTTAATGATTGACATGTTATTCTCTTGTAGAAGATATCCTGATGTTCAACAATTGGTTTTATAGATACATATTTTATTGTGATTTTCTTTTATACTGTCATTAATTCAATTTAATTTACAAGAAGAGATGATATTGACAGTGATAGTATTTTACATTTCAATAAATATATTTTATTTTCAATAAAATCAAATTACATTATATAATATTTATAACATGTAAAATAGCATAATAAATAATATTTTACATTGGTTATTTCTTTATAGTTTAAGAAACAGTTTAGGGTTGTAAACAAAACTATCCATAAAGAGTTTTCTTGGTTCTTAATAAAATTTCTTCTCTTGATAAGTTTTCATTTATGATTTATGAATAACACTAAATCTGAAATTACATATCAATTTAAATAAATTAAGGACTCACAAACCACAAATTATTTTATATTCTAAGAGTTGAATCTGCTAGTAGTCAGTGTCATATTCATGAACTGAAATTTTTGAGAGTGATTAGACCCTAATTTTCTTGTACTGCAATCCCTCTTTCATGCTCTTTGGTGTACAGATTGTCTGGGTAATTTCTACAGTTGAGTTCTGACTATGAAGTGGCATTGAAGTTCAGCAGGACCCATTTCCTGTATATATTCATGGCTGGTTGTGCAATTGGTGAGAACACTCAGCTAATGAATCTAAGGTCATGAGTTCACTACTGGGTGCAATTGTTTGCTTTGTTGTAGTCAAGGGTTATGGATCACACCCTTCATCACAAATAACTTTCTTGCACATGTATGTTACTTGTCACAAGAGAGATCCATTTGCTGGATTTTGGAAGGATCAAAGCAAATCCTTATGCACGGGTGGGAAAATCACTCAAAGGCCATGTCTCCACAAGGCTGAGTCACCATCTTCCTCACCCAGGATTCCTGCTGTTTTATGCTTTATGTTCACATGTTCTCCACACTCTCCTGTACCCCTCACAACAAGGTAATGACGGGATTTTTCCTTTGGGGAAGAGAACCCCTTCCTAATTATGTTCTGCCATCCCGCTATACCCATGGTTATGAAGGAATGCATGTAACAGTCAGAGTTAACTGTCCTAAATCCTGTTCTTCCAGCCCTTCTGTATGGATTCTGAGTTTTACTTAAGATCATTAAGAACACAAAATATCTCAAATCAAGAGTCAAAAACTCAAGCCCAGGAATTTCTCATCCAAAATGAAGGAAATTGTAAGAGTCAAAAAAGAAAATTTCCTTTCCAGTATTTATGAAGTCTTTTAATAAAACTGTGCTTATTTTCAACATCTACTCCCTTCCAGTCTCTAAGATGTAATCTCCGGATATAGAAATAGATATAGATATAGATGATATAGATATAGATATAGATATAGATACGTATATATATACACAGAGAAAAATATATTTAGAATATAATATTTAGAACTTAGAAATATTTACTTTTGAAAAGGTAAACAGAAAACCAACAACATGAAGGAAGATATTTTATAGAGTTTAGAACTAATATCTATTCCACTGGATTTCTACAAGTTTGCCTATAAGTATATCCATTTTTCAGATGTTAATAAAATTTTAAAAGGCAGTCACTACTAGAATAGAAATCTCCAAATGTAAAAACTAATAATAGCTGCAGACCCAATAATAATATATAAATAAGGCAGAGAATATTTACAATAAAATTTCCAAGGTTTCAAATAAGAGTATTAAGACACTATCAACTAGGTATGTCGATCTTGAAAATTCTATGTAAATGTTAATGATATTGTGATATTAAAGTGCATAAGGTTTTCTTATACACACACATTCCAAAAATGCAAAACAGGGCTGTAGTTTACATCAGTTAAAGAACTTTTGTAAAATAAAAAGAGGAAAACTAGAAAAATGGGCAAGGAGATATTAGTAGTACTACTAGTAAAGAGAGAAAAGCAAATTAAAATAGTAACACTGTACCTACAGTGATAGGTTACGGTACTCAGTGAAATATAATGTGCAGATATGGGTCTACAGTTCTACCATATGGGTCTAAAGTTTTATTCCTGAGTATGTATGCCATCCAGAGAAACTCTTGCTTAGGTTTCCAATAGGGTATGTAATACAAGAATGCTTACTTCAACACTGTGTGTGTGTGTGTGTGTGTGTGCGCGCGCATATGTGTGTATGAGTGAGTATGTGTGTGTGAATTGGAAGCAATCTAAGGGTCCATCAGTAGGAAGATGGGTAAGAAAAGTGGGGATACTCATAAGCAATAAACTAGAAGTACATAGAGGAAGAGGAAATCTTAAATCTTCTTGCTGAGTGAAAAAAGGAAAACAAACAAGAAGACAAAACGCTGGGGCACTTGGGTGGCTTAGTCAGTTAAACATCTGACTTCGGCTCAGGTCATGATTTAGCAGTTTGCGAGTTTGAGCCCCACGGTGGTCTCTGTGCTAATAATGGCTCAAAGCCTGGAGCCTCCTTCAGATTCTGTGTCTCCCTCTCTCGCTGCCCCTCCCACACTCACACTCTGTCTCTCTTTTCTCTCTCAAAAATAAACATTAAATTTTTTTTAAAAAAGGCAAAACCCAGAAAAGTAAAAAGCAAGGACAATAGTGTAATAGGTATTACATAAAAGTAAAAATTCCAATATACACCTAGAGATGTTCCTAAGTATTCTTACATATCCTACAAATTTACTTTTAATGGGAGTGTGTACATAGTAGGAAGAGGAAAAGGGAAAGAAAAATAGGGATGATGGAGAACCACTAAAACCAAAATAAAACAGCGACACACATTGAAGAAATGGGATAGGATCAGGTGCCATGAGCTGACGGATTTAACTTGTTCTTTGCATCTGAGGTTATACAAGAAAAGAAAATGGAGGAGGAGGAAAGAAGAGGCAGATGAAAGACAAGAGGAGAGGCTCAAGCAAACATGCTAATCTTAGTCTTCCTGAATCACTAAGGATGTACTTTTAGGTAAGTCTTAAACTCAAAGCAAGAGTGAAGGCAGTGTTCTCAGATGCCAGTGCATTTGGAGAGTTTAACTGACGCTTTCCACAGAGACACTGCTGGTTCTCACTCGTCAAATGCTCCTTACATCCTGGCAATGATAGTCTCAGATTTTATTAATTCGGAAACTGTTTTTCTAATAAGGCTATTTGTGTGATGACATGCCCATGTCGCTTCGAATATATTTGGTGAACTATTAGAATCTTAAAAGAGTACATTGGGTATATTGTGTTTGATTAGAAAAAGTGCCACTGATTGCCCTACAGCTAAACTCTTTATTAATTTGTACCATGCAGTTTCTAGTTTGAAATTCATAGGCATTTAGAAAATTAATCCTTCACAGAGAAAGGATAATTCAGGTGGTGAACTTAGTAGAAGGAAGGCCTTTTGGGTATTTACTTTGGACACATTATTCCCATCAGACCTGAATGAAGGGCTTTCTGAACCATTTGCTGCAAAAATCCTTTCGGTAAGGCAAGTTCAGACGTTGCCTTCATCAGCTTATGGAAGGTGAATAAATCTTGCATTTACATAGTGTTTTGCATTTTAGCTTTAAAGTGCATTACGTAGTACACTTGACTTAAGTAGGTAGAATTAAACAATGTCAGGGGCTGGGGCAAAGCAACTCATGGTACTAACCACACCACAAACACACACACACGCGCGCGCACACACACACACACACACACACGCCACCCATTCAGTGTTGACAGGAAGATTATTCACCAAGAAGCCAACTGTGATATCACAAGCATATGATTATAGGCAAATTTTCTGCCAGCCAGCTATGTAAAATCTTCAACTTGAATTACATTCTTGGTGATTTTGGTTTGATTCTCTGAGGAGATTCGTGGCATGAATGTCCAAGTGCAGAATTGAGTTTGGAGCGTAAGTACATGAAATAAAAACCTGGTTGCCATACAAAAGGGAGTGGGATGATTAAACTCACATTAAATAACATTATTTAACAGTTCTATATTTCTTTCACACAACTCACAAGACCAAAAATAAATTCACAGAAAAATTATAAAATCAGTGTAAATCCATCTGGAACCATTGTTCACAGGGTGATTATCTCTAAAATTTTTTCAGAGTATGAACAGGTAACACTTTGAAACTCAGTTTCAACTAGAATAATGTGGTTGCATACTACATACATTTATGTATATACCTACACACTCATTTTTCAAAATACACCACAATGACAGAGATGCATACACTCCACATGTACCCATGTGTAAAGTGTATACATATATATATACCAGGATGGCTTCCTGTAGAATAAAAGCATAAATGTAGGTGAAACTTGAATTTAACAAACACAAATGTATCTTCAGCTTTGCAAGCAATCTATCCTCAGTTGTCTAAAGAAAAACTGCCAGGTACATTTTTTCAAGAAAGCTTTGTTCATTATATTACCATTGTCCATGGTGACAAAAGTTCTTAGGAAAATTACTGGATGACATTTTATAATAGTTCTTTTCAAGTCCATGGTTTCTCCTTTCTCTGTCAATATATTCTAATGCTGTGTCTAGAGCGCAGCGTGAAGAAGCTGACTTTGTGGCTGATGACGATAGTAGCCACGAAGAAGCTGTTAGCAATTCAAAATTCTCTCCCGAGCTGAGGAGAGTGACTGAGGATGTTGATTTCTTTTGTGTTGTTGCTGTTTCCAGAAAAATAATTGGATCTTAAAATAACAAAAATAAAAGATAAAAATAAAATACAACAACAATTCCTAATAAGGACCTACACTGGGTTCTGGGAGGGTATGTACATATAAACTAGTAATTTGAACAAAGTTAGGCAATTGATTGACATGACCTGGAACATACAGCATTCAAGGTGTGCCTGTGTGCATTTTGACTATTTACTCATTAGTAATCGTTTCTGGACTGCGTATAACCTCCGTGCCTTTAGCTAAATTACATCTGTTAATATCTCTGTATAGAACAGAGGGTCCGGATTCCTTTCTGTTAATGAGGTAATAGCCAAATATGACAAACTTACCCCCTGCCAATCTTCATGTCTAACGCTTGATTTTGTGATACTTTCTTAATCTTTAATTTAAAATAAGCCAATAGAGTCAACTACTACTACTATTATTATATGATCTATGATTTTCATAAAAAGGCATCCTGGGGAAAGGGTCAGTTTTAGAACGAGGTAGGATATAGACAATGGTACACTCAGGCCCTAGGGCCGTAGCCCATCTGTGGCCAGTTCTGAACACATTTCTATGGCCTTTCAGTCATAGCCTCTGTGCTATGCTGGCAGGTTTGTAAACATCTTTAAAATAACGAAGTAGGTGAGAGAGGTGGAAACCAGATTGACAGGCACACCACCTTATTATCGTTTATCCCTGATTTAAAAAAAAAAACAATGCCCATATTAATTTTCACAGCACGTATAGAAGAACAAAAGGAATGATTTAAATGTCTATTAGCACCTATTATCTGGGACTACATTAAGGAGGTGCTGGTCAGCTTGGCTTCATTTGTCCTCCAGACGCTGCGGAGATGTGAGGCCAGGCCAATTGAGGTTAAAGCAGGCAGGGAACTGGTACAGCTGGGGATCATTAAGAGTGATCAAGGGCCAGCCAGAAGACAAAGTCAGCTGAAAACAAGGCTGAACGCTCTTCCAGGCAGAGCTGGAGAGTCATGTGCACTCAGGAAACAGCCTAACCCCATCCCGCGAACTTTGTTGATTTAATTAGATTTTGTTTAAAATTCCAAAGTAGGAGCAGCATGGTCAGCTTTGATGCAAAACTTGGCAGGGGAAACTATCATTCATTTTCAAAAGTAGTCTTATTGAGGCATTTAAGAAATGTTCAAAATCTTTGTCGTGGTTAAAAAAAAATGCACTAAAGCACACAAATGTCTCCTGGCTGATAAATTCTTACCATCTTTCCTTGACCAATTAATATATAGATTGTGGACTTCATTGTGAGCTTGTTCATCTATGCGCATTTAATTTATTGGCTTTTCCTCCCGTCTCTGTCTCACATTTCCACTCCTTCAACAGTACTTTCGGGATGACTTTCCGAATAAGTTATTTGCTCTCAAATCCTTGTCTTGGAGTCTATTTGGTGAAACTAATTCAAGATGTACAAATCCCAGGAATTACTTAAATTTCATCTTTACCTCACAGAATCACACCTGATAATACAGGCAAAAATAGTTTTTAATAGTAAAGTGATACAAGTGGAAGTTATTCAAAGACCCCCAAATTTGTCTTTGTACCCATTATAATTTGCCGTATTATAAACTAGAGGAGGAATTTAATAAACATCTGTGGAAAAACGCTAGAACTCTGATGCTTACTTGGATATGTAAAACATTTTCAGAACTAAAAGCCAGGTTTACTGTTCTCATAGGCACACATGGGCAATGCTGCTACAGAGCTCTTGCTTCCTCTGTGCTTCTATGAGAGTAAGGGTGAGACATGAAACCAGGGGAGGAGAGGCAGTGGAAGGCGCAGATAGTATCAGCTAAAACTAGGTCCTTGCCTATACTAACCTTTGCCTACAAAAACATAGCTCTGAGGAAGACAAGGAAACAAATAAAATTCTGAGTCCCTAGTGACCAAATTATTTTCCAAGCCTAGGTTAAAAAAAGTAAGATAATGAAGGAGAAGAAGGACTCAGTTCATTCCCAGTATTTTCACTGTGTGTGTGTGTGTGTGTGTGTGTGAGTTTTATGAAGTCCTAGAAATTTCATCTCTTCCAGAATTTGCCTGTGTAAGCATAGCTTACACCAGTGGCTCTCAAACTTGTGGTCCTCAGCCACAAGTATTATCATTATCTGAGAGCTGTTAGAAGTGGAAATTACTTTTAAAAAAAAATCAATATTTATATATATTGCAAAATAATCACCAAAGAAATCCAGTTAATATCCCTCACCATACAGAGTTACCATTTTTTTTCTTGTGATGAGAACTTTCAAGATCCATCCTTCTAGCTACTTTCAAATATGCAATACAGTATTGTTAACTATAGTCACCAAGATGTGAATTGCATCCCCATGGCTTACTCATTCTAAAGTTGGAAATTTGTACCTTTTGATCCCTTCATTCATTTCATGGACCCCCCCCCCCAATGCACTGCTTTACACAACCAATGGTCTGTTCTCTATATCCATGAGCTTGTTTTGTTTTGTTTTTAGGTTTCACATATAAGTGAGATCATATGATATTTATGTTTTTCTGTATGACTTATTTCACTCAGAATAATGCCCTCAAGGTCCATCCACGTTGTCATAATTGGCAAGATTTCATTCTTTTTTATGGCTGAATAATATTCCATTATAGATAGATAGATAGATAGATAGATAGATAGATGATAGATGGATCTTCTTTAACCATTGCCATCAATGGATATTTTGATGTCTTGGGTATTTTTCATGTCTTGGATATCTTAAAAGATGCTGCAGTGAACATGGGGGTGCATATATCGTTTCAAATTAGTGTTTTAACTTTCTTTGGATAGATATACACAAGAGGGTTGATAGAACATATGGTAGTTCCATTTTAAAATGTTTTGAGGAAACCCCAAACTGCTTTCCACAGTAGCTACACCAATTTACATTCTCACCAACAGTGTTCCCTTTTCTCCACATCTTGTCAACACTTGTTATTTCTTGTCTTTTTTATAATAGTGTTCTAAGATGAGGTGATACCTTATTGTAGTTTTGATTTTCATTTCCCTGATATTAGTGACAGTGAGCACCTTTTCATTATCTGTTGGTTAATTTGTCTTTTTGGGAAAGATGTCTATTCAGATCCTCTGCCCATTTTTAAAACTCAGATTGTGTTTTTTGCCACTGAGTTGTATGAGTTCTTTATATATTTTAGATATTTGACCCCTTATCAGATATGTAATTTGCAAGTATTTTCTCCCATTCAGGAGGTTGCCTTTTCATTTTGCTGATTGTTTCCTTTGCTGTGAAGAAGAAAAATTCTTAAGCCTCATCACACATCTACTGAATCAGAAGCCCTGCACTCAGGGCTCAGTAATGTGTATTTTAACAAACCTTCCAGGTGATTCTGACATTTAAAGTTTTGGAACCTCTGGCCCACCGTGATCTCTTTGGATAAACTAAGAATGCTTTTGATTTAAAGTGAAAGTTCTAGAATTAATCTAGCCTTTAAATTTCTGTTGTACCAAAGCCTGCCTGTGTCTGTTTTTAGAGCATCTAAAATTGAGGATCTGAGTTACATTGTCCAAGCTTCTGAGTGCCAGAGCAATAGGAGGAAGAACTCAGGATTTCTAGGAATAGCACATTGGAAACCACCAGGTTCTGCATAACCCAGCGAGGGTAAGGAAGAGTGGAAGCCTACACACATCTCCCAAGGAGGGCAAAGCTAAGTTAGTGATGGGAAAAGTGGGTCTCTCCCAAATGACCTCTGCAGTGCTGTCTGGATGGAGAAAGAAAGGTCTTGATGATGCACAGCTTCTTTCCGCAGCCCATCTCAATGATACTCAAATGTATCATTTCCTTGGGAAAGAATATCACTTATATTATTCCTGATATTGGTTATATTGCTTGGTGAAAGTCCTGGTGTGACCTCTGTGAATGGCGTCTTCCAACATTCTTAATAAATATTGACTCTTAGATAAATAGCAATCTCTATTTTATTTGGAAAGTACATGCAAATTGGATATAATGGAAGTTTATTTGTATTTACTAGTGTGCTTGTTAACATGTTTAAACTCAGTTAACATGTTTAAACTCAGTCATTCCATGGCCAATTTGATGTTTGTACACTGGGGCATTAAACTTGGGGCTGCATTAGCATTTGGGATCCTCACATTAAGCTAAATGTGGGAAATTGAAGATGATGTGAAGGAGGAAATAAGTAGAAATAACCATAAGATTGCAAAGCAGGCTAACAGAGGAAAAATAAGGAAATTCAGATTAAATAATTTAGAGAAGGAAAGACTGAAAGGCAGCCTACCACTTTCCCTCAAGTTTATGAAAAATAGTCGTTAGTAGTTTATCCCCTTCAATGGCAAGAATGAAAAGGATAAGTTTAAGTGACAGTGGGTAGGATATAGGTTAACTAGAACAACCTTCTTGGAATAAGGATTAACACAGACATGCCTCATCATGAATGGAATTGGACTTCTTCAGTGGAAAATTGGGCAGTGAGTTGAAGAGAAGGAAGCCAGAGCCTTATCATCCCTGGTCCAGGCGTGGGAATATTGCTGTGGATTCCCACATTAGAAATATGGCGAGGTGTCATGAGAAGGGACCAGTTTTACTTCACAAATGGTTCAACTTCGGTTATTCATGGATGCTAAAAAGGTATTTACAGTCTATAATTTACAAAGCCTTAGAATCAATGACCTACAGTTAGCCAAATCTTCATTTTTTAAAAGAATTTAACCAATATAATTCACCCCATTTCCAAATATAGATTATTTGAAATATGGTATATTCTCTTTGAGAAATTTTCCTTTTTTAAAGGCAAACTATTGAATTTTGTAAAACTGTAAGTGAGATCTAAGGAAATTGATTAGGGTCCAATCAGCTCTTTTATCAAAAGAAGTGCTCTTCTTATGAAGGAAAGGTTTCGAACATTCATGTCTGAGAGGAGGATCTACAGATCCTCACTGGCATTCAAATCCATAGAACTTTTAAACTCAAGAGAAGATTTGAAAGATGGTGCTTATATTTCAACTGTTTTTTATATAATAAAGGAGTTAGGGGTTTAATACATCAATATGAAATTTCATTCAATAAGAAAAATATTTGTCATTTATTGTGTTTTAAAGTGAAAAAAAATTAACGTGCGATTTCTCTAGCAATTCCAGGTAGTCTGACATATTATATTATCTGTGTATGCAGGAGGGGGGCTAGGTATATGTTTACATGTATTTATGAATGCACACTGCATGCTCATATTTCCTATATAAATGATTATTTTAAAAAAAGAATCTCGCGGGGCACTTGGGTGGCTCAGTCGGTTAAGCATCCGACTTCATCTCAGGTCATGATCTCACAGCTTGTGGGTTCAAGCCCCATGTCGGTCTCTGTGCTGACAGCTCAGAGACTGCAGCCTGTTTTGGATTCTGTGTCTCCTGCTCTCTCTGCCCCTAACCCACTCGCGCTCTCTCTCTCTCTCTCTCTCTCAAAAATAAACAAACATTTAAAAAAAAAAGGAATCTCATAAGAAGAGTAATTCCAGGACATGATTGATGTAGAGGAAATATTCAGATCTGATAAATGATGGAACACTGAAAAAATCTTCATTCAAGGTTACTTTCTTAAATCCTCAATTTTTAAGTAGAGAACAGTCTTGTGTTAGATAACTAATCGGACAAGTATAGAATCTAAACTACAGTGCTCCACCTTTAAAAATAATTGGATTTCAAACTGACAGACTTATGAACTTGTATTCTGCAGTTTTAAGAGTTAACACAGAAGTATTGCATGTCAATTTAGATAGTAATGATTTGAATGTGTTCACAATTATCATTGCATTATTTTACTAATCTTTGCACATCTGTTAAATAACATTTACAACACCACTATATAAATCCATTAAATAGATAAATGTTTTGATTATCTTTTATTGTTTATATTTTATCTTCAGGGATTCATTACGTTGACTATACCTTTCAAAACATAATCTACAGCTTAATTAAGCCTTGCAGTTATAAATTTTGAGCCAACATATTAAGAGAGAAGTTATTGCTTTTGGGGGTACAATATTACTAATGAATGTTTTGCTCTGCGACACCACTGCTGGTATAAAATTCTGAGTCTATCCAAAAGAAACTGTCCTTGATTTCACTATTCAGAGATCATAAGTCAACTTTTTATGTACTATAAGCTTCTTAGGAACAAAATCCAAACCTATTGATGGCTGAGTAAATTTCACAGCTTGTAGAAAAGACACATATCATTGTAATGTGTGAAATTTTAATCAAAAATGTTATGAGGGAGAAAGGTAAACTGACTGCTATAATTAATGTGTTCTGACACAGAGATTTAGCTGGCACATTTGTGGACCGTGCTGTGCTCTGTTAACTGTTCCATTGCTTAAGGACTGTCAGAGTTAGGAGTTCCTGTGCTATGGTTCCACCACCGGACACATTTTCCGAGAGCGTCAGCTTTTTCATGGTTTGAAATTTAATGTCATTTCTTCCTTGGCTTTCCTACTAATATTTAGTTAGGTGTCATGGGTGTCTGGTGATAGGGTATGTTATCTTCCTTTTCAAAGCAGCTTCACTTACAATTAAACTATAGAAACATTGCTTTTAAAATGAATGACCTTGTGTTTTGTTTCTCTGCTGTTTAAATAGTATCCTATGTCTTAAAGGTGAGAGCGCTGAGTAAAACTAATTGAGGTAATGAAGAAATTAGGAACCATACCCTCATGTAACACACCCGAGTATTTTCATATTTTTCCACATATATTTCACAATTAAAGTTACGTGGTCTCTCAAAGTAAATAAAATACTTCTCCATTAGGAAATAAAATGATTTTTAAATTGTTTTAAATGTTTATTTTTTGAGGGAGAGGGAGAGAGAGACAGAGAGCAAGTGGGGGAGAAACAGAGAGAGAGAGAGAGAGAGAGAGAGAGAGAGAGAGACAGAATCCGAAGCAGGCTCCCGGCTCCGAGCCGTCAGCACGGAGCCCAACAAGGGGTTCGAACTCACAAACCATGAGATGATGACCTGAGCCAAAGTGGGACACTTAACGGACTGAGCTACCCAGTGCCCCCTTAAACTATGATTTTTAAAAGAATACTTGCCGTGTATTTACAATTTGGAAGAATCATCAGATTCATGAACTATTGGTAAAATGGTGCTAAAATATTCTTTCATGCCAGACACTGAGTAAGATGGTAGGTTTCACGCCAGACGCCAGATTAGATGGTGGCTCTATATTTCAGAGAGATTCTTCTGCAAATTATAGATTGCGTTCCTGGCTCTGCTGTGTCAATCTACTTGCAGAGATCTACTACAAACTCTCTGAGCGCACCGTCAGTGTGGTTGTGCAGTAGACAAAAGACATACCTGAAAGGGGAAGACAGATACGCCACTTAAATTAAATAGGAAATGAATTGGCCAGCAAGCTGGCATGTCTGCTGAGACAAATCATGGACAACATGTCTCTCAACAACAAAACTTATTTGTTTTCTCTTGCCAACAGATTCATCACTGCCCAGGCAAAACAGGCAAAATACATTAGTGTCATGGTAAACTGATAAAGAGAAGTGCCTCAATCCAGCATCCTCAATGGTGAAAGTCTTAGGGCAGTATTGATCTGTGTTATATAAATCTTGTTTTCTGTCTGCAGAAGTGAATCAGGAATGACCCGTAAGGTTAACAAACATTGTAATGTCTTTCAGCTGGGGCAGATGCCTGTGAGTTCCACACATTGTATTTGGTCAAGTTCCATCTTGTCATTTTACCGCCAAGAAGCTTAACTAATTGCTGGCAATCATAAGAATGTTTGACGGAAGGAGAGAATTCCTACGATTTTTACCCTCTCTCCCATCCCCTCTCTCTCTCTCTTTTTTTTCCCTTAAGTCTTAACAAGCAGTCAAAGCCAAGTAGCGGAAAACAATCAACACTGAATTAGTCAGCAGGAGTCTTCACTTACTTGAAAGTTTATGTAATTGGCATGTCATGTTCCTACATTGCCAAGAACAGACCTGATTAAGCTGATGCACTTTGTTTCAGTAAAGTTTGACAAAGAAAGCTTCTCCTCCTTTTGAGTTACATGTCGGGGTATGTACTTACCATGATTTTCTTCTGTTCATAAGGAACCAAAGGCCAAAAGTGTACTCTGTGAGCTGATGAAATAAAAATTGTCACCAAATAAAGGCCTGACAAAATCGGTGTTTGGGGGAAAAGGGAAGACAATATTGATGGTAAAAGATAATCATCAATGAAAGGAAAATGTATGAGCAAAAGTACAATTACCCATGATAGCCTGCTTTATTTTATAAACAGAGCACTCTTAAAGGAATGGCAAATTCAGTCTTATTTTGTAAGGGGGGAGGGGGTTCGCTTGACCATATACACTTTCTCCACGTGTGGTGTCTTATCCTTTTACTTATGAAAAATGGTTCCTGGAGCCTTAACAAATTTTTACAATGGAAGCTCTCTTTAGAGACTAATCAGCCATCTGAATTTTGTCTGCTAACTTTTTTTACAAAGCTGTATTAGGCTGCGTATGGTGGATTTTGCCCTTATTTGGAAAGTCAGCTTTTGTGGTGAAAAAACAAATGCCTAGCATTCGAAGAGACTCTATAAAGCTTGTGATATTTTATTTGTATTTGCTCACACTAGTGTCCCCTTGTCATAACCCTAAATCAAATGGTAGATTTGAACTTGGCTTAGATTATTAAAGCTACAAGACAGCAGTTACTGAGGGAGCTGTCCACGCATCTATTACGTCATAGTTGACAGTATAAAGGCAAGATTCAGAGAACTAATGGAGTTTCTTTTTCTTCTCCCCTTTTGTCATAGAAAGGTCAAGCTGGTTTTCAACATTTTTATGTATGTCATTCTCAATATAGCAACAGAATCTCTTATGGAAAACAATGTAAGTAAATGTCTCCACGATGCTACTAGTCACCTGATCAAAAGCCAATGTTGAAAAACACTTCTAATGACTGTCTCTTATGCATCAGTGCACCTACTAATGAGCTGCCAGAAAAGGCTTTGTAAAGCTTTGCTAAGATAGAGCAGGAATGTGAGAAGCCTGAGATATAACTTCCCTGCTGTGATCCCTGCCTTTCTACTAACAGGGAGCCTAGACTTGGAGCTGCTAATGAGCATGCTGGAGAGAGTGTCCAAACCAATGCAGGCTGGAGACAATTCACCTGTCTGCTTTCAGATCCAGGGTATGATGCATGACAGTAAGACACCCGGTAGTAGCTTTTCTTTAAATAATTTAGATATTTATTGATTTTCCCTCTCTACCCCCATATTTTTATTTAGCCCCTGCATTTTACTTTCCTTCAGTGATTTCTAACACCATCAGAGAAAAAAATAAGAATTATTCTTTCTATCGCCCTCCTCCCCCACCCACATATATATGAGAAATTAATGTCATCATGTCATATAATAGCAATATGGAATACCTAATTAATTTTTCTGTAGGAGAGAGAAATATGTGCTTTTCAGAGGTGATATTTATAAAATGAGGCAATTGAAATCAATAGCTTTTTAAAAGCCAAAATATGGCTTATTTGAATTAAAGGGATTCAAAATATGGCATGTATTTTGACACTTAAAACAATATATAGCATAACTTAAAGACTTTTCTCTCTCTAGCAATGCCTGTTCAACATCTTTATCCATAGCAAAACCCATCAAGATCTTTGTAAAGAACGCTTACTTAACTTGGTTTGTAGAAATTCCTGGCCCATAAATGAAATAGTTAACTGCAGGATACCTTTCAAGTTCAATGCTAAGCTGTTCACATTACAGGTTTTGATGCTATGCTTCCTTTGAGTTTTCCTAGAGGCTATTTTACTAGTTAATTTTTTTTTTTAGTCAAACAAAATTACAGAATACACACTGTGTAATTTCACCAATTTGCAATGCCACAGTTATCCCAGAAAGAGGATCAACATCCCTGTCCATTAATTACAATCCTGACTATCTTCTAGCATCCCAGGAGGCAGCCCATGCAGTTCAGATGGGCTAGTGCTATCTGTCCCTTCCAGTTGCCAATGTTCCTATTTTCCACAGCTCACCCTTGCTTTTTCTCAGGTTGATACAACATGCCATGGGAAATCGCAAGCTCCGTGGCAACTGGGGAGATAAGAACGTTGTGTGCCTCGGCGGCCCCTTTTATCCAAGCATCTCCAAAGAGCTTTATAGAAATCTATTTTTTTAATCCTCTGGATACCCCCGTGAGATAGGTATTAGCCTAACTTCACAACTAGCACAGAGCAAATCAGGGGAGCATCTACCTGCATATCAGCCCCTGACCCCTTCTTGCTATTGGATATGGTGCAAGAAGAGAGCTTGAATTCTGAACCCGTTTCTGACAACGCGGGGAGCGAGTTGGAGTTTCCTGTTAGGAAAGTTCTGAATTCTCATAAAAGGGGGCTGGACATAACCACTTCTTAAAAAAAGAGTGAAGAAAAACAAAAGTATAAATAATATAATAAATGTTTGAGGTAACAGTTGTATTATAACAGGCCTGATCTGGAACTTTGTCACCAAGAAATCCTTATCTTCTCAAACTTGGTACTCCAAAGTACATATTTATTTATTTATTTATTTGATAAACAAGTTGCCACAAGAGTAAAAGCAAAAGTAGGGGTTAATCAATTAAGGTTTTGAGTAAATCTCAACTCCGTAGAGAGCTACCCAACATGCAAAAATCACCTTCTTACTCTCAGGAAATTAGAATCTAAGAGGAAAGAGAAAAATATAGTTAAGCTCACCAACATAAATGACATGCTCATCATGAATATAACCTGCTACTGTTAAAAGTTATCTTTTGAGAATTTTACTATCTGTAGTGATAGAACATTTTTTTTTATCATGCTGTTTGTGGAATGTCTCTTTTTATCATGCTGTTTGTGGAATTCTGTCCTTGTATATTCACACCTAATAGAAAAATAAATTCTTAACTAATATATTATTTTCTTATTAAGAAGTGATGTTGAAATATATGGAATGTTCTGTATCTATATCTCTTGCTGAGATACCCAGGGGCACGGCGGATATAATATTGTCATTGTCCTTTGGAACTCTACATTTCATACGTAAAATTTTGTTTTAGCATCAAGTTGTTTTTTTTTTTTTATTGTCAGTCATTTGTCAAAATATATCCAAATTTTAAATATATAATTTCTTTAAATGTTCTCTTATTTTAGATCAATCTGACTTAAAATATTCTGTGCCACTCAGTGGCCAAATATTTCAGAACCTAAATAAATGTCTGACAAATGAATTATCAAACCAAAACTGTAAGAAGACCTCCCTTCTTTTCTCTTTATTTTCTTCAGAATCTGAGCTTTTGAAGAAAAGCAAGTAAAGCACAATGTTATCTTAGCCTATCAATAGATAAGCTGTATTCTTCTCTAAGCAAGGGGATTTCCTGACAGTAAGTTAGGTCCTTGGAAAGAGACTTTCACTCTTGAGCCACTAGGGTCCCATTAAATACATATATATATATATATATAATCACACTGACTGGTGCCTTCCACTCAGTTTGAATTTTTATTTTTCCCACTTCTATCAGTAAAACCATTTGGCCAAGCATACTTAATATATTTGCATTTATAGATAAATTTTATATATCTATATCTATCTATCTATCTATCTATCTATCTATATATGTGTGTGTATTTACTCTACTCAGAAAATATTCTAAGATACACATAAAGAGGATACTAAGGATGAGAGAAAATAAAGAAAATATATTAATGTCTTATTTATTCACAGGGAAAAACATACTTTGCTTCTAGTAATGGTATTGATTATAATATTTTAGTGAATTTTACATAACTGGATATGATTCCTTATTTTTGGAAATCTTGTTTAAAGTCTTAGTTTAAGTCTTAGTTTAAAGTCTAAGTTTAAAGTCTTAAGTTTAATTTAATTAAATTAATTTAAGTTAAATTAATTAAATTTAAACTTAGTTTAAAGTCTAAGTTTAAAGTCTAAGTTTAAAGACTTAAACTTAAGTTTAAGTCTTAGTTTAAAGTCTAAGTTTAAAGTCTAAGTCCAAAAACTGGCCCTAGATTCAGTTTATTTTGATACTTGGTTTTAATTGTTACTACAGCTGGAAATAATACCTCACAAAGTTATTATAAAAGAAATGCTTTTATGAAATCGTTATACTGATTTTCAAATTCCATCCCAGAATACACCAATATTTTAATTTAAATGTTGATAATAAATTTCCATCTGTTTGATGACAATTCCTTTTGTATTTAGTTGGATTGAGTAGCCTTTTAACATATTGTTTTAAGTTTAGTTATTTATTTTGAGAGAGAGAGAGAGAGAGAACAAGGCAGGGAAGGACAGAGAGAGGGAGAGAGAATCCCAGGCAGGCTCTGCACTGTCAGCACAGAGCCCGATGTGGGCTTGAATTCACAAACCATGAGATCATGAGATCATGACCTGAGCCTAAGTCAGATACTTAACTGACCGAGGCACCCAGGTGCCCCATACTTTAATATTTTTAATGAATAGCTTCAATATTGCTGAAATGCTTTAGGAAATTTCAAAACATGTTAGCAAATTTTCTTCTTAAGATTATTTTCTTTTCAAGTGGAAAAAGATGCATCTTTAGAAAGGATATATCACTTTGGCCACAAAATCCCAAAATTACATATTATCTCCAAATACCTATTTTCAAAATTTATTTTTTATATATTTTTATAAAAATGAAGATTTTTAAATTAAAACATCTTTATTTTAAAAGATGTGATTATGGGCACCTGGCTGGCTCAGTTGGTTAAGTGTCCACCTCTTGATTTCATGACTCTCAGGTCATGATCTCATGATCTCATGATTGGGGCTCCCTACATCCAGCTCTGCGCTGGCAGCCCAGAGCCTGCTTGGGATTCTCTTTCTCTTTCTCACTGCCCCTCCCACAATTGCACTCTCGCTCAAATAAATAAATACACATTTAAAAAAAAAAGAGATAAAATGAGTGTTTTTTATTCTTTTGGGGGAAAAAAGTCAGCTAATTATCACACCATTGGAGCCACTTGTCATCATCAATGAATTTGGAATACTTACCTCTTTTATAAAATAAAGACATATAGTACATTTTTTCTAGGAGCTTTTTCATAAGATAACCAGTGAACATTTTCATGGCATTCTTCATGTCATTCAAAATTACTATAAAGATTCTACCTTTTAAATGGATTGTTTATATGAGAATAAACTCCATTTTTAAAAAAAATCTTACAGTATGAAAGTTGTGATTTGTTATAATACACTGAAGGCAAACAGCGGTGTGAGGCCATCTCTTTCAACTACATTATGGAACCTCATTATTTCCCCAGGATGGAATGCATAGGAATAAACCCCTCTCTTTGGACCAGTGTTGATCTTTAGAAAAGCATAATTTCCTTTGGTTTATTAGATGAAAATAAATTTCATTACAAGACTTGATGTTTTTCTATATCCTAATAGAATGGCTTGTCCACTTTGGAGACCGCTATTCTGAACAGCCACGGGATGGGGTGGAGATGATTAGGAAGACAGGTGTCTGAATAGAACTTTAGTTGAGGCTAAAGCAATCATATCAAACATAAAAATAACATTGAATAATTGAACATGGTCACAAGCATTAGGAGAATTCAGTACATTGGCTGGTCATAAAATTGGTATATAGAAGTCTATAGATTTCTCACATACTGAGGATATATTGGATTAGAAAATAATGACTAAGTTGTCTTTTTTCATATTTACAACAAGACATAATACCGAGAATAAAACCTAAAAAGAACTGTGCAAGACCTATATGTATAATATTGTAACACGTTCTGAAGGACATAAAAAAGAAAACTGGAAAAGTGGAAAGAGCTACTTGGTTTCTGGATAGGACTACAGATACCTGTGGATTTTCAAACAATGTTGGCTCTGGGAGAAGCAATTCAGAGATGGGACAGTTATTTTTCAATGTCTATCTAATAGTTTGTTATCTGTGTACAATTATTATTTTAAAATAAATATTAAAATAGCTTATTCTTATGATTTGCTTATACGGTATGGCAGGTAGGGTTCTAAGTACTTTACCCTAATTAACTCATTTAAACCTCACTACACCCCTTGAATTGAATACTATTATTCTTATTTTCTAGATTAGAAACTGAGGCACAAATAATTTATTTGCCATAGGTCACATAGTCAGTGGCTGGAATTTTGATCAACAGCCTAAGCTTTAAACATTAACATGTACTTCCTTTCTGGAATAAACATCTTAAAAATTATTCTTCTGAAATTTGAGGTGACTTTAATAATTCAAAGTGAACAAAGAAAATGTATACTTACGACACGTTGTTTAGATGTTATAAATATTGAAGACACAGTATGTGATTTTGCTGCAATACCTCCCAGGTAAGCACACATCGTTCCACAGACCAACAACAATTTGGTTTTATAACCAAGTTACGTCCTGTGTTTCATGAGAATCCATGCAACGCTGAGTCTGCAGAAAATGAGTCCTTGTATTTAATAAGGAAAAAAAAAATAGAAAATCCACAAACTTTGTCTTAAAAATGATTTCTCATTGTTTCTTGACATGGAACCACCTCCCCAGCCAATCACATACACTTTTTCCTGCCTTGAGGGCTTTTCTATGAGGTTTTCCCCCAGTCCCACACGTTCACAACCAATTCTGCTCACCTGTAAGATATAGGCTAGTCCCCCTCTTCCACAAAATCTTAACAGAGTAACACATTTGATGATTATTTTTCTCTAATATAAATTTCTTATTATACTGAAATATAGCCTGAGATATACCTGGCCATTTTACTCATATTCTATTCTTTTCTTAGAAATATTTTCTAATTTTATAATATATGTAATGTGATTTCTCTTTTTTCTAATTTGTATCAAGTTCTGGAAATGGTTTAATTTTCTTTCATATTTCCTATATGACCCAACATAGTGTGGAACTCAATTATTATTTAATAAATATTTATTAACTGTATTTTGTGTACATATCTGCTAGTTATTGAGGTTCTTAGAAAATGAATAAGATGTCATTGCTTGTTTCCTGGGAACTTAGAGGTTTGTAGAGGAGATATCTGAAAGTTAAGCATAACAGTAATTATGTGAAAGGACCAATTCGATATCTTAGTGTATGTAGTTAGCCCAAGGCCATCTTCTTTACCTAGTTTCCTGAACTCCTGATAATACAATTTATCTGAATGCATCAAGTGTTTTTTAAGAAAGTTAAAAGTTGTTTTTTTTTTTCAAAAACAGCATGATGTGTAACGTTTAACTCTAAAACTAAGTCAGACTTATATGATGTGTAATTGTTTCATAGTGCTCATTTTTGACCACACTCTAGAGGTTGAATATTCAACTTGTGTTTTTCCAACTCTTTTTTGTCTATGATTCCAAATACTTATGTTTTGTTCTTCCTTTTAAATCATGTAGCCTAAATTCCAAATGGTTAAATAATGAAGCAGCATATATCAAAATAAAACACAATTTATTTCCTTTGTTTTCTTGGGTATAACTCCTGGTACAAGTTATGGGCTATTATTTTAAACAAACTCAATGTGTGTGTGTGTGTGTGTGTGTGTGTGTCCAGGATAACATAAAGTAGGAAGCTTGTGTTTTAGAAATATTTTATACAGTATTAATAAATGGGGAAATCAATTGTTTGATCTGTTTTTTACTATGTACTTTCTATATACCATACACAAGCTATTTTGAGCATATGGAATATTTTTGAAACTGTCAAGCAGCATGATGCAGACAACAACATGTACATGCTGAAATTGGTAATATTCTGCAAAGGAACAATGCAGTGAACCATCAACATAGGATACTGCTGCTAATGAGTAGAAAATTCCACGAGACTAGCTGCCATCTTGTCCATGTAGCTTTTATTTGCCCTGAAAATGTGTCTCCTATGTATGTATCTACACATCAAAAAGAAATTATTTGAAAGTACAGAAAGACATGAAATTAAACTCACATAAAAGTGAGTTTCCTATTAACTCCGGCTGCTTTCTTCCATAAAACTAAATACTAAACTTTCTAGTTATCTATCAACAAAAAATGACTTCTACTGTCTTCTCATTAAGAAAGGTAAGGAATTTAGCTCGCTAAATTATCTTTTTCTTAAACTCCAAAGTTTGTGAAATATTTTTCTTTTTAGTTATATAGATTACACCATAAAAACTTAAACTTTTACTTCTTGATCCATAGCTTTTTGGTGTTATATATAACTCCCCTATGCATAAGAAGACATTAACACTCCATCTCATTCTCCATCATCGTTTCTCTAACCCCTCCCAATTTTTGTTAGCTCTGTCATGAGTATGATGTCGCCAGTTGTACATTTATTTCATGATTTTTATACATATATATATAGTATAGTACAACAAAAAATATATTTTATGTATATTTATATAGTGTAATTTAGTTTTCTATACTTCATATCTGCTTAATTCTGAGATCTGGTAATGAATAGTTTTTGAAATATTGTTATTATTAAAATAATAGGGAGTACTGTAGAGTACAGAATACAGTAAATGTTGGTTCCATAAAGAAGCTGGTACAGTTTTTTGAGCTAAATCTATTTTTTTCAGAGAGGGTAAGCTAAATGTCAAAGTCAAACATGTTTTATTTTCTTATACCCCCAAACTTTGGAGCTATGACTTTCCTGGATAGCAAGAGTTTTTAATACTATGGTTTTACCATTAACATTGAAAATAGAAATACAGGGGTGCCTGGGTGTCTCAGTTGGTTAAGCATCAGACTCTTGACTTCAGCTCAGGTCATGATCTCACGTTTTGTGAGTTTGAGCCCCACATCGGGCTCTGCATTGATAGCACGGAGCCTGCTTGGGGTTCTCTCTCTCTCCCTCTCTCTCTGTCCCTCCCCCACTCATGTGTTCTGTTTCTCTCTATTTCAATGTAAATAAATAAACTCAAAAATTTTTTAAAAATAGAAATATATACTCTTTGCACTACCGGATGAGTGGTGAAATTTGAAGACATTCTTTAAGGGACTCAAAGCACTCCTAGATCAGACCAATATATTTTAGATCTCATATCTTGCTCTTTCTTAAATTTCATTTTCATTGTCTAGGAATATTTTTTTTAAGAGTGGATGAGTAGTAAATTTCTGGGAATTTGCATTTCCAAAAAAGTGTTGTTTATTTTACTGCGCCCCCAGTGGTATGCCAGAATTGACTCATACCAGCTCACAAATGCTGACTGTTTAGTATTTCTTCCCAACCCTACGACTTCACTTTGGTAGCTTGAAATTTCCCATGATAGGAGTGTTTGGCTTATTTATTTATTTATTTATTTATTTATTTACAGTACTGGTTAAGTTTGGGGCTTATTTATTTATTCATTTATTTATTTATTTTGAGTACTGTTTGTTAAGCTTTTTTCTGCATACCGCTTCACTCACCAGGTTGGGTATAGAATTTTCAATTCAAAATTACTTTCCCTATATATTGAGAAGCTCTGGAAAACATTTTTCTATTGGTTACATATTTCTTCTGTTCTCCTGTATATAGTTTTTTTTCTTTTTAGAATGCCTTGAGTCTTAGTTACTCCATGAAGGCAAAGATTCTCATTCATTACCATGACAAAATCCATGAGATCAATATGTAGTACATAGTAAGCACTCAATATATATAGTTGGCTAATAAATTAATTAAATTCTGTTGAAGAACATTTGTCCTTCTAGATTTATTTTATGTGACTTTTTTTTTGTTCTAGTATTCAATCTTTTTTGTTTAAGTGTTCAATCTTTTTGATGTTTTATTCTATGTTCAGAGAATTTTTCAGTAAATTTAGTAAATTTATTATTATTATTATTATTATTATTATTATTTCAGCCATCAGTTCAATTTCAGAACTATTTCCTCTTCTCTGTTCCTCTTCCATAGAAGCAGTTTCTTGTATAATGATGCAATGTTATCTCAATGCTCTTCGAGAGGTACCTTTGGAATTCTTTTAACATCCTTTTCTTTCCATTTTCTCTGCTCCTACTGATCCTAGTATTTCTATTTCTTTATCTCAGTCTTCTTCTTTTAAACTATTGATAATTCCTAGGTCTTATGATTCTTTAATGATTATTTTTCATTTATGAGTGGAGAACTAATTTGATTAATATAGATAGTTGATGTGGGCTTCTCTTACTACTACTGGCCCTTCACCTGACTTAAGAGTACTGACCACAAAACCTATGTGAGTGGATAGCTTGTTAATAACTGGAAGACTTCTTTTTGGTGTAGCAGACAAACCACTTGTCACACCACACTGCATTCTACCTATCAATTCTAAAAAGTTCTACCCTGGAAAATCAATAGTCTATTCTAGGATGTATACAGAGAGATGATAGATAGATGGATGGATAGATAGATAGATAGATAGTAGATAGATTTGAATAATATTTATGAATTAGCTGGACCTTCTTTATCATAGGTTTGATTCTGTATGCTTTCACTTTTTTTAAAAAATTTTTTTAACATTTATTTATTTTTGAGACAGAGAGAGACAGAACATGAACGGGGGAGGGGCAGAGAGAGAGGGAGACACAGAATCGGAAGCAGGCTCCAGGCTCTGAGCCATCAGCCCAGAGCCCGACGCGGGGCTCAAACTCATGGACCGTGAGATCGTGACCTGAGCTGAAGTCGGACCCTTAACCGACTGAGCCACCCAGGCGCCCCAGTATGCTTTCACTTTTCAGAAATTATGCAAAATGATTAGTCCTCTGATCTTCTTGTCCTCCTTTTTTCTATAGCTTATACCTCAGAATTTTAAAGTAGTTTTTCATCTCTGTACTACTTTATATTCATTTCAATGAGTCTTAATGAAAGAAATTACAGTGTGTGCTTAGCTCTCTGTCTTGAATCCTATGGTTGGTTTGCATCTTAATAACTTCGTCAAAAACAATTTAAATTCTGACTTTTGGGAAGATTTCTCACTTAAAAAAATAGATCTCTGGTATGGTATTAAGTAATTGTGAGGAACACAGTTTGAATTACCAGATTTGTGGCTAATAATATTATATGCATATTCCAGGATACAGCTGCAAGTGAAAATTATCTATAACACATCTTATGGTCTCAAAATCAATACCTTCTTGGGAAAGGTGGGATGAAGGAGAAGAGTTTGGCAAGTGGTTCTCACACTTAAGGAAAACTGTCTAATATCAAAGTCTTATGTAGTTCATTTAAATGTATGACATTGGGCTCTCATGTGGGAAAATGAAGGAATAGCTGTGTTTTAAACATAGTGTGTTAAATTTAATAATAGAAAATCAAAGCTATTTCCTTTGCAAATCTTTTCGTCTATTATGGATATTTAAGTAACTATAACTGCTTAGTGAGTTAAGACAAGAGAAGACTTAACTAAAACTTCTAAATTATGTTTGGTTGCCTATTGTGATTAGACACGAGAAGGAATTATTGGCTATTAAGATTCTTTATCGGCCCTGCTTCTTGAGTTCCTGGAACTTTTCCTCTTTTAATAAGTACACTTAGCTTGAACTTAACAATGACAAATGACCATTGGCATATCTGTCCATTTCCAGTAATTGAGCAGGCATTCTATACCTCCATGTACTATAGATTTGTAGTGTTATAACAATCTAATTATATTACTGCCCCTTATTTACAATGCTATCTTCTGATTGTGATGTCTCTTTGGCTTCTGGAAAATATGTAAGTTGATTACTTAATCCACACGGTACATACACAATTTTCTTCTGGATTGCTGCCACAATCGACATGTTCAGAAAATGAAAACTTTTAGATATCTAAGAGATCTGAGTCTCTAAAGTTTTGGTTTAGAGAGAATGGTTCTATAATCACAGTACCAGATTGATCAACCCGGGCTAGTTATCATTTCTAAGTTCAGTATCTTTTTTTCACCTATGAAACAAGAGAATTGTATTATTATTTTGCATACCTCTTAGCTTTAAAATTCCATGATTATAGGAATCAAAGATGGTAACATGTACAATAATAATATACTTATGTATTAACACATAATGTAAAAACCTAAGAAAGATATTTAAATTTGGATGTGTTGACTTACATAAGTTTAAAGTTATGAGAATAACCCTGGTTTAGTGCTAAAAATTTACACTTGGGAGCTGTTGAAATGATATTAATGTAAAGCTTTCTTAAAATACTCTTCTTCAATTTTGGCAAAAAGTTAATGACTTTTCAATGTATTACTATAGATATATTAAATGCCAAAAATGATTAATAAAAGTTGAAATCAGCTAGTAATTTCATTAAGTGAAATGGGAAATCAGTGGCACAAAAGGTGAAAAGTAAATGCCTCTTTCATGTTCTCATTTAAGTCATAAATAATGCAATTAGAGCTTTGTCTTAAATGTTTATTGAGACCACGCTCTCTCATTGAGAACTTTTAGACTTTGCTCTCCTTGTGCTTAAATGTTCAATTTCATTAATATGGTTTTGGCATGAGTAATAAAGTATAAATATTTTACAGAATCAAAGTTCTAAGAAAGGACTTATGAAACAGTTGGTGTATTTCTTAAAGTAGTTCCCTACAAATTAATTTAAATTGGCTCTGGAATGAGCACTGAAAATTTGCTTAAGGACCATAAGAAAAAGGTAATTATAAATGGCAGAGCATCCGACTTAGGGGAGCTGTCTGGTGGGGTGTTTGGTGTTCATCCAAGTTTTCTCTAACAACTTTATTAATTATCTGGAAGAAGAAATAAACAGCATGTTAATTAAATTTGCAGCTGATAATAATTGGGAAATGTTGCCAACTCTGATGCAAAAAATAAAGAAAGAGAAAAAGAATAAAGAAAGAGAAATAATAAAAGGAAAAATAGATTGGGTTGATATATGTTCAGACTATAAGAAAACAAGAAAGCAATGACAAATATGATAGAGGAAAATGAAAGAATAATCATAAATCAATGAAAAGAATATATTAACAAATAATTTTAAACATTTAAATTGTAGCTGGTAATATAATAAATATTATAAGCTTAAATATGCCATCTGTAATGCATTCATATCATAAACATATGGATAATCAATGATTTTACTCAAGAAAAATAAAGCCCTAACACAAAAGATATAGGAAATCTTGGAGTTTGAGATTTGGGGAGATGAATATGATAACCAGAGTAAGAGTATTTATCAAACTAAATCATATTTAAGCTTTCTTCTACTTAATCTCCATCTGAAAACTCTACTGCCAGCCTTTACATTGTCTTTACCTATTCTTTAAGGCAGACAATGGGATTTTAAAAAAATCCTAATTTGTTAGCCTTTTGAATGTGAAATGTATTATGTAGTATTTATCAGTCACACTCTCAAGGTTCTTTGCTAACAAAGAGTAGTTTTTATCGTATATTCAAACCTAAATAGCCATAAATTAGAAGGGAGATGAGGAAAAATGGCAGACAAACTTTAAATGAAAACGCAGTTCTTTCTTTTCTTATTCTCCATAATCTATTGTTCTCCTCGTCATGATATCCAATTACAGGAACACTTCATAGATTCAACTTTTATAGTGTCTTACAAATAGATCCTTTACACTATTTATCATTACAGCATATGTTTGTTTATCTGTGCCTCTTCACTATGTGGTGAGATCCTTAAGGGTAGAAACCATATCTTAAACATCTTTATAATTTTCAACGTCTAGAGCCATGTTTGATATCTAATAAATGCTCAAATAAAGTTAACTGGATGAATACATGTTACATGATATTTGGGAAACTTCTCTTGGCTACGTATTAGTTCTGTGACATTGAAAAGACTTTTACCTTTCTGAGCCTCATTCTTCTTATTCCTAAAAATGGAGAAAATTTAAAAACTGGAGAAAATAATATCCTATTTTACATGGATTGGGAATAAATCTTGTATATAAAATACAGTGTTTAGCCCATAAAATTTTACCTCCCTTCCTCTTCTTAAAACTTGTAGTTTTCTTTTTAGATTTTATCCAAATTTTATGTTCAACTCTATATGCATTGTTAAGTAGGTGTTAAGTGACTTACCTTGACTCTTCATAATGATAATATGTAAAAAGATCTTATGATTTATGTATTTGGGAATTTTAAGACAATTATTACTTAGAATACTCTATGACCACTCCATAAAAATACACATCACCATAAAATAACTGCGTATGGAGTATTTAATCCTGAACTTCTAAAGATGAAAAGTGAAAGTAGTTACAATAATCATTATTTTCAATTTTATGTAGTTAAGTGGTTTTACACAAAAAAAAATTAGCCTTCTAAATGACATAGTTATAATGCATTAATGGTAGCATAACGTGTTATTACATTATGCAACATAATTTCATGGATATTATGTATGGCATTTTAGAAACTCATGTACTTACAGTTATTAGAAGATACTCAATTTTTTCAGACCATATTCTTCTTAACCCTATTACTTAATGTAATCCTTGAGTGGTTTCTCTGCCTTTTGATGAGGTCTTTGTATGGATTCTATAACCTATTTTCTAGCAATTTAACTTACTGTTCCCCAATTTCTTCATTATTATCTTTTTGTCTTCTCATTTCCAAGTGAATATTTAGAATATTGTCTTAAAGTGATTCCAAAGTCAAGAAGTAATAATAATATACTATATCTAGTTTATAAAAAGTGCTTTGGTTTTAAAGGTTGACTATGTAATAAATCTAACTAAATTTAGATGGAATTGAATATTTCCTCTACCATCATTAGCACCAGAAGTAGTATTTTATTCATCATAATTCATGAAATCTTTAATAGCAAATTATCGTTTATCAAATGGTCAACATTCAGTTAAATTCCCCACTTTCTGAGTACTTGCTTTTGGGAGACCGTGCACAAAATGGTTAAATATATAGAACTTCCTTTCAAACATAACTGGATTCAAATCCCAGATCTGAGACGTAATTCCTGCATGGATTTAGATGTATTAATCCACCCTGGAACTTCTCTTTTTTCCTATAAAGTAAATTTAGTAATAATCGCTCCAACCATTTCTTAAGAATATATTGAAATAAGATTGCTAAAACATCTCAGATATTGTTATTCTAATTAATATTTCAATGTGTCAAGTAGTAGTAGTAAAAAGGTTAAAAAAAAGAGTTCATAGTTTCATGGAGCTAAAAGCTGAAAAGAATCACATAACTAGGGAAAATTGAAGTCACTGCCCTCAAGAAATGTCATATAGTATTTGTTGAATAAATAAGAAAACTGAGGACAAAGATTTGGCAAAGCAGTAACTTCAATGGAAGTCAGTGTGTTAGTTACCATAATCAATATAAACAAAAGTAATGTGGATATTCTGGAGAAGGGGACTGAACTATTATGGTTGAGGAAGATAAGAAAAGATTTAGAGGTCTGAGTTTGGAGGATAAGTGGAAATATAAAATTTGAAGAAGACTGGTGGGGTGTTCAAAGCCAAGATAAAGGGGTGCCTGGGTGGCTCAGTCGGTTGAGCGTCCGATTTCGGCTCAGGTCACGATCTCACAGCTCATGAGTTCAAGCCCCGCGTCGGGCTCTGGGCTGATAGCTCGGAGCCTGGAGCTTGCTTCCGATTCTGTGTCTCCCTCTCTCTCTGCCCCTCCCCCGTTCATGCTGTGTCTCTCTCTGTCTCAAAAATAAATAAATGTTAAAAAAAATAAAAAAAAAGCCAAGATAAAACCATAAACAAAGTTTTGAAATAATTAAATTGTTGAATGTTTGCAAGGTCAGGATTTCTAATATCCTATGAATGAAGGTGTAGGGTTTAGGAAACAGAACAAAATAGTATTGGAGGTATGCTGGGTAACAATGATAAATGGAACAATGTATATGACATTGTTTTAAAACAATCCATATAACTTACATTTGTAATTATGTATTTGCATGTGCATGTAAAATGTTTGTCTGTCTGTACAGATTGTGGTAGAGTTTTAGATTCTATTCACAACAGCCCAGGGCCTGCCCTCTAGTATCTTACAAGCTATTCAGACATTGATTTCAATAGATAAATGAAAGATCATATAGAAAGTGGTCTGACAGTGATGTTTGGAAGTAGAAGTTAGAAGGAAGAAGGTGGTTCTGATGAGTATCTGCATGGGGTGATAAGCATCTACAGTCTGAGAAGACCTAACACTGATGAGTGAGCAGGTGCCAAGCAAAGGATGCATTGATCAAAACAGAAATGAAGACTACATTTTTCCTGGCTTGTTTCCTCTATTACCTGGTAGTCCTTACTACAAGAATGCTGTGTTTGCCCCCAAGTTTGTACTTTTCATTCTATTTTCCACGCCACTCTGAGTTTTGCTTTACTTCTTTCCTCTCCCATTTTTCTTCAGAAATGGATCAAGAAATGTTTCTGGCAAGAAGCCTGAAATGGTGGGAAGTACAGGCCTACCTAGGAGAATTTGTGGGTTTGGTTCCAGACCACTGCAATAAAAGCAAATGTTGCAATAAAGCAAGTCAAATGAATTTTTCGTTTCCCAGTGCATATAAAAGTTATGTTTACATTATACTGTAGTCTATTAAGTATATGATAGCCTTATACCTAAAAAAATATATATGTATCTTATTTTGAAAATGCTTTATGCTAAAACATATTAACCATCTTCTGAGCTTCCAGAGTCATCATTTTTTTTTTTTGCTGGTGGAAGGTCATGCTTTTTTAAAAACAAAATTTAATGTTTATTTCTGAGACAGAGAGAGACAGAGCATGAGTGGGGGAGGGGCAGAGAGAGAGAGTGACACAGAATCTGGAGCAGGCTCCAGGCTCCGAGCTGTCAGCACAGAGCCCGACGTGGGGCTTGAACTCACAGACCGCGAGATCATGACCTGAGCCAAAGCCGGTCACTCAACCGACTGACCCACCCAGGCGCCCCTGGTCACTCTTTCATATTGATAGTTGCTGACTGATCAGGAGGGTAGTTGCTGAAGGATGGGGTGGCTGTGCCAATTTCTTAATACAACAATGAAGTTTGCTGCACTGATCGATTCTCCCTTTCACAAATAACTTCTCTGTAGCATGTAATGATGTTTGATATCATTTTATCCATAATAGAACTTCTTTCAAATATGAGCAATAAGGCTGTTTTGCTTTCTTATCATTTGTGTATTCACTGGAGTAGCACTTTTAATTTCCTTAAGATCTTTCCCTTTGCATTTGTAATTTAGCTAACTTTATATGAGAGGCTTAGCTTTCAGCCTCTTTTGGCTTTCAACATGTCTTCTTCACTAAGCATAATCATTTCTAGCTTTTGGTTTAAAGTAAGAGATATGTTCACAATTCCAGACTTCACATTATATTGCAAAGCTGTAGTAATCAAAACAGCACAGTTCTGGCACAGAAAGAAACACATAGATCAATAGAACAGAAAAGAAATCCCAGAAATAAACCCATAATTATATGGTGAATTAATCTTTGACAAAGCCAGAAAGAATGTTCAATGGGAAAAGGATAATCTTTTCAACAAATGGAACTCGGAAAACTGGACACCTACATGCAAAAGAAAGAAACTGGACTTTCCTTCACCATACACAAAAATAAATTCAAGATATGTTAAGGACCTAATGTGAGCCCTGAAACCATGAAAATATTAGAAGAGAACACAGGCAGTAATTTCTCTGACATTAGCTATAGCAAAAGTTTTCTAGATATATCTTCTGAATCATAGTCCACTGTATGTATATACCATATTCTGTTGATCTATTCATCCATTCATGGACATTTGGGATTTTTCTATCTTTTGGCTAACATGAATATGTTACTATGATCATCTTGTGCACTTGTGTACTGTGTTTTATGTAAATGCAGTTTTTTGAGTCCATGTTTTTAATTATTCTACTTATATACATAGGAATGGAATATCTAGGTCAGATGGTATATGATGTGTAACTATATGAGAAACCATTAAAATGTTTTTCACAGTGGCTGCATCATTTTATATTGCCACCAGTTATGTAAAGAATTTCTTATTTCTCTACATTCTTACCAACACCTTTTATTTTCTGAATTATGATTAGTGTGAAGTGGTATTTTCTTGTGATTTTGACTTACATTTTTCTAACTAATGATATTGAGTGTCTTTTCACATGCTTAATGTCTATTTGTGTATCTCCTTTGGAGCAATATCTATTCAAGTTCTTTGCCCAGTTTTTAATTGGGTTGACTTTTATGGTTGAATTTAAGAGTTCTTCATATATTTTGGATACTAGTTCTTTATCAGATATGACTTGCAAATATTTCTCCCATGGTTGTCTTTTCACTTTCTTGGTTATGCCCTCTGATGCACAAAGTTTTTTTTTAATTTTGATAAAGTTTATTTATTTTTTTCTTTTGCTACTCTTGTTTATGGTGTCATATCTAATTACCCGTTGCCAGATCCAGGGCTGTGAGGACCTATTTTGTTTTGCTCAGAATTTTATAGTTTTACCTTTTGCATTTAGAGTTTTATTCTGTTTGATTTTCACAGTTTTTGTCAGTCTTCCCATTGACTTTATTGAGGAACAGATTTTTTTTTATATTTAAATTTTTTTTTTAAGTTTAGTTATTTTTGAGAAAGAGACAGAGTGTAAGTGGAGGAGGGGCAGAGAGAGAGGGAGACACAGAATCTGAAGAGAGCTCCAGGCTCATAGCTGTCAGCCCAGAGCCTGACATGGGGATCGAACTCACAAACCGTGAGATCATGACATTTAGCCTGAAGTCGGATGCTTAAACGACTGAACCACCCAGGTGCCCACTGTTTGATTTTCACAATTTTTGTCAGTCTTCTCATTGACTTCATTGAGGAGCAGATTTTTGAAGGTTCTTTCTCTGCCATTCTGAATGTGTCTCTATCTCTCCTTGATGTTTTAACCTATTCATGTTTTAAGACTTTAAGCCAGTCATTTTATTTTTTTTAAGTTTATTCATATATTTTGAGAGAAAGAGAGCACATGGAGGAGGGACAGAGAGGGAGAGAGAGAGAATCCCAAACAGGCTCTGCACTGCATAGTCAGTACAAAGCCCAATGCAGGGCTCAAACTCATGAACCATGAGATCATGACCTGAGCTTAAATCAAGAGTCAAACACTTAACTGAGTGAGCCACACAGGCACCCCTAAGCCAGTCATTTTAAAGAGTGACATCAATTTGGGCTTGTTTGATATGTCCACATAGCTATAATCATATTATAAAATTTTGTCGTAATACCAAAGAAGTGATGTTTTTCTTTAGTGCATCCTGTCAGAAGGCATATGATGCTAATTGTCCAATTACTATGATGTTAACTTGGATCATTTGGTTAAGGATCATATTTCTCCAATGTGAAATTATTATTTTTCTCTTTGTAATCAACAAGTATGCTGTGAGGATATAATATGAAACTATGTAAATATCTTGTTTCACATTTAAGTTTTACCAATTGATCATCCATTGATATTTCTTACATTAATAAATTAGTATGCTGATGATTACTAATGGTAATGTGCTATGTATATGACTTCTTCTGTTATGAAGCAGTGGCCACATCTATGTCTCTTGGCTGCAAAGATTTCAAGTTGATAGTCTATATGCTCCAAAAAGTTAAAGGCTAAGTCTATAACCCTATGTTCAGCATGGTAGTTGGAATAATGATTAATCAATATTTATTTAGTAAATTAATCATAAAATGAATGAGAAAAAATTGTTGGCAGATTTCAGTCAAGAATTTTAAAAATATCCTCAAATTCCTTGCTCTTTGGAATTAAAACAACTTTTTTTTGAGGGTATATTTTGAGGATATATTATTCACCAGAATTTATTTCCTTCATATATAAATATTATATTTCCCTTTTCTGCTGAGCTCAAGCGTGACCCTGTGACTCACTTTGGCCAATGAAAATTGAGAGATGTGGGTAGTGAAAATTGCAGACTACATATTTTTTTCTCAAACTCACATAGAAATTCAAAAAAATAGGCCACATTCTGGACCATAAAGCACATCTTCATAAATGAAAAACAAAAAAAAGACATACAGATGGCCAACACACACGTAAAAAGATGCTCAACATCTCTCATCGTCAAGAAAATACAGATCAAAACTATGATGAAATATCACCTCACATCAATCAGAATGGTTAAAATCAACAACACAGGAAACAACAGGTGTTAATGACGATGTAGGGAAAGGGGAACATCTTACACTGTTGGTGGGAATGCAAACTAGAGCAGTCACTCTGGAAAACAAGTCTCAAGGTTCCTCAAAATTTAAAAATATAACTACCCCGTGACTCAGCAATTGCACTACTAGGTATTTACCCAAACGATAAAAAATACTAATTCAAAGGGTTATATGCACCCCAAAGTTTATAGCAGCTTTATCAACAATAGCCAAATTATGAAAGAGCCCAAATGTCCATCAACTGATGATGGATAAAGAAGATGTATATACACATATACATACAATGGACTATTACTCAGCCATACAAAAGAACAAAAATTTGCATTTACAATGATGTGGATGGAGCTAGAGAGTATTATGCTAAATGAAATAGTCATAGAGAAAGACAACTACCATACGATTTCACTCACATGTGGAATTTAAGAAACAAAACAAATGAAAGAGAAGAAAAACCAAGAGATAGATTCTTAACTATAGAGAACAAACTGATAGTTACCAGAGGAGAGGTGGGCAGGGTGCGGGGTTAAATAAATAGGTGATGAGGATTAACAAGTGCATTTGTTTTGTTTGTTTGTTTGTTTCTTTGTTTGTGTTTTAAGTAGGCTCCATGCCCAACACAGAACCCAAGAGTGCACTTGCTTTGATGAGCACCAGGTGTTGTATGTAACTGATGAATCGCTAAATTCTATGCCTAAAACTAATACTACACTGTATGTTAACTGGAATTTAAGTAAAAACATGGAAGAAAACAAACAAACAAACAAAAAACAAAATAAAGAAATTGTACAATCTCTGCTTTCACACCACAATGGAATTAACTTAGAAATCGATAACAACAGAAAGATACATGGAAAATTAAAAAAATGCATAGAGATTAAATAGCACACTTCTAAATGACACATGGGTCAAAGATGAAATCTGAAAAGGAATTTTAAAATATTTTTAACCAGGGGCACCTGGGTGGCTCAGTCGGTTAAGCCTCCAACTTCTGCTCAGGTCATGATCTCAGTTTGTTGGTTCGAGCCCCACATTGGATTCTGTGCTGACAGCTCAGAATCTGGAACCGGCTTTGAATTCTGTGTCTCCTTCCTCTCTCTTCCCCTCCCCCGCTCACACTCTGTCTCCCTGTCTCTCTCACAAATGAAAAAATGTCAAAAAAAATCTTTAAATAAAAATAAATACAACTAAACAAAATTTGTGAGATGAATGAAAGCAGTGCTAAGAGAAGTTTACAGTATTAAATGCATATGTTAAAGGTCAATAATCTGGGTCAATGTTATGTAAAACTATTATCTGAAACTATTCATTTTACATTGTTTATGCAAAAAATGATACTTTATTATGATTTGAAGTTTCTACCACTTTTTCTTAGAGCATTTAGTGTTTTTTTTCTTTATGCTTCTCCCTGAAATATATCAATCATGTATAAAGTTATTGTCTTTGGAGTTTCCTCTTTTTAATAAAAAACTTTTTGACCACAAAATTAAATACAAAATTAAATAAACCATTTGAAACATTTCGGGCTTTGTATGTTTTCCCTTAAAAATACCTAAAGAGTTAAAATTACCTGAAATAGCAAGTAATTTTTTCTACCCATCTGCTCTATTTATTTCAACAATTGTGCATTTAAAAAAAAATTTAAGTTTACTTAGTCATTTGGATTGAGAGAGAGAGAGAGAGAGAGAGAGAGAGAGAGAGCGCAAGTCAGGGAAGAGCAGAAAGAGAGAGACAGACAGAATCCCAAGCAGCTTCCACACTGTCAGGGCAGAGCCGCACAGACATGGGACTCCAACTCAAGAACTGTGAGATCATGACCTGAGCTGAGATCAAGAGTAAGAAGCTTAACCAACTGAACCACCCAGGTGCCCTTTAACAATTGTGCATCTTTAACATGCTTTGATTTAAAATTTTGTTATGTGTGTTGTGAATAAAAAGCTATAGGATGGCTCATACTCACATGTACAACTGTGTCAAATGTGTAAGCCGTGAGCTGGAGGAATGGAGACCTATCAGCTAAAAGCCAAAAAGATCCAATTTATTTTATACAAACCTCAGTTAAACCTATACTGTGTTAAACATTGCAATTGAAAATAAATGATTTTAAATAACCTGACACCTTCTGCCAGATATGCTTCAGACATTTCTTGAAATATGAAGAATGGACTAATGAAAATGTATCTATAGAATCCATTAGTTTGTGGTCTCCCTTTCTTTCCTGCACTCCAGGAAGGAAGATGATCTACTCCACCCAGAAGGCAATCATAATGAAACCTCCTATACATGACTGTTTTCTTGGCTACCTAATAGCCATTCTCAACCCCCTCCTCCCTCATCCAACCTTCACTCCAGGGGCTAAAAAGTCTAGCCCTTCCTTTCCCTCTCCTGCAGGTAGAAACTGCCATATGATCGAGTTCCTGCCAATGAGCTATTAGGGGGAACCTGTTCTGAACCTTCTGAAATAAGTTTTGTAACATGGTAAGAGAAGAGAGATACTACTGTAAAGTTCTTATGCATGCTTCCGCCTTTGGATGTGGTTGTGTGAGAACATAATGACTGGAATTGTAGCAGCCATGTGAGATCAATAATTAATATGACAATAAATGCTGAAATATTAAAGCAGAGGATGAGAATTCTCCAGTTCCTTGATGATAACATTGAGCTCATGAACTAACCACTAACCATGACTATAGATTTCTCATCTAGTCAACAATAAATGTCAAATATTGGCTAATACAATGTTAATTACAATAATACAATGCTACTACAATGTGTCTCAAACCCTTGCTACTCAAAGTGTGGTCATGATCAGCATCATCTGGGAAGTTGTAAAATGTGGAATCTCAGGACTCACCTGAGACCTACCCAATCAGATAGGCATTTTAACAAGATAAAGTCAATTAAAAAGAATATCAAAATTTAAGAAGCTCTGGTTTAAGTCATAGTCAGGTGGTCATGGTGTTACTTGCAGTTGCAAGATATAATTGCTAAATTGTCAAGGTCCTATGGTCTCTGTTGCCTAATATATGATACTCTGACTCTTAATACTTCTTTAATTTCTTCATATTAAAATAAAATAAATTCTACACTTCCATTTCTTAGTTTTTCATATAATATTAGCTTTCCTTCTCTATTGTCTTTTGTTCCTGCCTGCTTTCCAGAGGGAAAAAAGCTTCTTTTATTGATTTAGTGTATTAGATATCACCACGTATATGTGTGTGTATATTACATATAACCATATATATATATAAAACATATAAAATGTGTATACTTTTTATATATATGTATATACATATATACATATATATATAACATCTACAGCTATGTGCTAATGCTGGAATTAAGAAATTAAATAAAACACATTATAATCAAGATATGACTCTTATCTTTATTAAATGACTCATTTATGTTATTGAGGAAACACAAGGATTAGATTAAAGCAAAATAAATATATGAAGCAGAATAATAATTTGTCATTGTTAAAATAAAACAAAATAAAAATAATATATCCCCAAAGCCCTTAAATGTATTTCATGTAAAAGTTTCACAGAAGACCTCACTTTCTTCTGAGTTGCTTTTCATTAAACTTTTTGCTTTACTGAAGAACCAAAATTAAAAATACATAATACTAACAACAATATTTCCTTTCAATCAATTATATTTTTAAAATATGATATCTTTAAGAGGGATGTATTTCTGTCCCTGGAAGATTATACTAGCTTAAATTTACAAAAACTAATGATTTTACGGGCTGGCTTCGAGCCTTTATGACTAACTATAACATTTTGTGAAATAATCTATTCCATTTGACTCATAAACAAATTTTGGGAGTCCAATCTATGTCTTCGGTAGGAATAATTACTGTATTTTCTAGAAGTTTAGTACTTGCTAATGTAGGACCATTTAATTAAATTTATGGGAAATAACTCCTTGCTCTTTGGAATTAAAACAGCTTAAAACAAAAATCTTCCCACTTATGGAAAATTTATTTGGTTCTAGGCCCCAGTCAAGACACTTTCCATGCACTTTCTAATTTAGTTCTCACAATATCACAATGATAGGAAAGAGTGTCAGAGATGAGGACACAGCTATACCAAGAAATGATGCAAACCAGATAACACATGAATATGTAATAAAAGAGGTTTATTAATTTCCACCATAAACATGGATTCCAAGAAGCAAAGATGTGTTTAAAGTAAATTTTTTGTGTGTGAACAATTTTTGTTCTCTCAGTCTATATTCATTAATAAGTTTTGTTTGTTTATTTTCAGTTTTCAGGAAAATCTCTTCTGGTTTTGAGATTGATGATTCCAGGGGATTTCTGGCACAATAACTTTCTAATTTGTCCTCTGTGGAATTTGATGGGGTTCCTTGCCTTGTCCATTGAGATAGAGATGGGAACTTCTCCTAAAAGCCTGCAGAATCAGAGCCCCCATTGCTGGCGCCCTTTTTACTGGCTGTCCTGGGCACCAGATGCTTCTCTCTGCTGTTGTGACAGTTGGAAAGGCACTGTGTCTTGATTCTTTTCATCATCCTGCTGGGCCTGTTCCTGAACTTTGACAGTAGCTGCTGCTTAACGACAGCAAGACTGTTGGTGAAATAGCTGTTGCTCGTGCTAAATGATCTATAAATCTATGATCAAACACTGTGGTCTGGAGAAAGTGGGTGTAGAGTTAAATTTGGCCCAACCATTTAATAAGATGAACTGTGAAAATGTTGCAAGGAAGACCAAGTACAAACAAGGTTTAACACCATGGTCATCAGAATATAAAGACTTCCTTATTACAACAGGAGGATGACCTGGCTGAGGTTTTCCAATTCAGCAGTGAGTTGCATTTTTGATTGGGTCTCAGAAGTCAGAGGGACTTCCCAATGAGTCCATTTTCCCAGCAGCTGAAGGCCAGTTATCTACCTCTTCTCTGCATACCACAGGTCTCTATGATCTATGTTGGGCAAAGCCAAGGTTGTCCTCTGCTTTATAAAGTTAGTCATTAAGAAGGTTTTATGTTTCACCCTTTTTGAAAGATTTCAAAATGTCCATTTCAAAGAGATGTGTGAATATGGGAAATTTAAAGACAAAAGGAGAAAATCATCAGTTATTAAGCTGTAAAACTTGTGATAAGATATGCACACTGAAGGAACTTAAATGAACCTCTGCTTCAGTCGACTGGACTTTTTAGAGCCAAATAAAGTCTAAGATAAACAGAAATAAATCCATGCTTTTTATAACTCTAATCAGTGCCTTGGTGTCCAACCTAATTTCTGCTGGTTAGGCTGCTGTGCAACCAGCAGACAGAATTCCTAACAGACAATGCACGTAGACACGGAACAGAAATATGAACCCCCATTTGAACCACACACAAGTTGACTTGAGGCATATTAGACCGGATCTACTCTAGCAAATGGCAGTTAACTTGCAAACTTGCAAGGGAAATGTATTGGCTTGAAGGAGTTACCCAAGCCTAAAAATGATTTGTGTATGTGTGTGTGTTGTTTGGATAGAGTCCTAGAAGCTGGATTTTAGACAGTGGCAAAGAGATAGAGAAAATGAGGGGCCAGAAAATAAGCTCCTCCTAACCTATTCCACAGCCAGTTGCTGGACAAGCAAGACCATTTCCATGAAATTTAAATGAGGCATTTAAATTGGCTCCCTGAATAAATTACTCTACATGGATATTCTCCTATCTGACATCCATGCTGATTTTAGATCCGTCTTGCTGTTACATGGAGTGTAGTTTATGTAAAATGGGTAAGGATTGGGAAAAAAAAATTAGGTTGGCCCAATGAGGGGGTTAAACGAGAATAAGAGAATATGTCTCCAAAGCTTACATTATTCATCAAATTAGATGCAAAAAAAAATCTTACATTAACGAAAAATTAAGTTTGAGCTCTTCATTACAGAGATATAAGGAATTTACATGTTACAGTAGAATAATTTCTTTAATAGGAAAAAAATTCTGGGTTCCAAGAGCTTACACTGCTTAATTTGAGGGGGGAGAAAGTAGAATCATCAGCAACTAAGGACAAAATGGGACTTAAGGAATTGCAGATTAAATTTCATGACTCTCCTGAGTCCCACAGGTTGCTTCTGCTGAGAAGTGGAACATTGTCCACAGTGCAAGATGTGACTAGTGAAACGAGCAGGCTCACCCAGTCTGGCATCTCCCTCCTTTGGCTTCCTGCCTTCCCCCAGTACACTGAGCTTTTCCTCTTCCTCCTTTGCCTCACCTTTGTTTTATAATCAGTACAACAGCTCTGCATCTGACACTTGCACTTAACTAGAAATGTCTGCCCTGAGGTCAGTGTTAAAAAAAAAAAAATGGCATTAAAAAATGGCATGAGTTCTTCAGAATAAACCCTTGCTGCCTCAATCATGATTTATCACTAAATGAGATCACTGATCATAGAAATATTTTTAATTGCTCTCTATTTATTGTTTAAAAAGTATGAGTTATTTCCTTACTGAAATATAGAAAACGAGTCTACTAATTGTAGTGACTCTGAAAAATCCCAATTATCCACATGATATTTATGATTCTTCAAAATATTCAAATATACATTACTCACAATATACATTTCTCATCTCTAGGTACTTATACTCAGAAAAGTATTTAGAAATTCATGCAATAATCTCAATATACTATTTTAGGTTCTCCAATTGAATGATATACTGATAGAATACCAAGGAACTAGGGTATTTTAAGGATATAAACATTAAGGTGAATTAGAGTTAGGTTGTTTGGTAATGTCTGATAGAGTCAGCTGTCTTTAAATTGCTAGACAGGCCATATAGATTCCAGGAATTCCAAATGGTATCTGTTAGGGAGTGAATTGTATCTTTATGTTTAAGTATTAACCTTTACCACCTCATAATGTGACTGTATTTGGAGATAGAGTCTTAACAAAGTAGTTAAATTAAAATGAGTTGTTAGGATGGACTTTAATTCAATGACTGGTGTCCTTAGAAACAGAGGATATTTGGACACAATCATATACAAAGCGAAGACCATGTGAACACCCAGGGAGGAGACAGCCATCTGTAAGCAAAGAAGAGAGGCCTCAGAAGAAAACAACCCTACCAATACCTTAATCTCAGACTTCTAGCTTCCATAATCCTGAGAGAATAATTTCTGTTGATTTAAATCATCCAGTCGGTAATTCTTTGTTATGCCAGCTTCAGCAAACTAGTCAAGTACACCAGTGATTGGAAAGAAATAATGTCTTCCCTAAATGGTTTTGTCTACTACTCCCCCTTACAAATAGCAAACTCTGAGACAAGCTGGCTGATTAACTCCTTCAGTAATTCACGAATTAATTCATACTGTCAACAAATAAGCACTAATTGAATGTTCTCTATCTTCTGGTCACTTGCTAAATTTTGGAGCTTATAAGGATGTCATCTCTAGAAATTCACAGCTATTGGGAGATATGAACATGAGGAAATAATTACAGTTAGTGTGGGAGATGACAAAGTGAGAATATTCATTCCTTCATGCATTCATTTATTTTCTCAATTTAATGTACACTTGTTGAGTTCTTATTCTGCCAATACAAAGCTGGAGGAATATCGAACTCTCATGGCAAAACATTTCAGTGAAGCACTTCCTAATAATGTGTACATTTTCAAATGAGGAGGGAAGGAAGGCTTCACTCAATAGCTCTTATTGGCTTTCATCAGGATATCCCACCTGGTACCTCACAACTGAAACCTCCATATAGTGATGTTGTCTTCCCCAAATGAGTCTACTCCTCTTTCCAGTTCCCTCATCTTACTGCATAGCATGTTCCTCCGTCCAATCACTTAAGTCAAAACCTGAGATTAGCTGAGATTAGCTTTGGTCATCCTTTCATTCCCACCCCACATCTGTTGGGTCATCAAGTCTGGTGACTCTTCTCAAATATCTCAATGCTCTCTCTCTATACCTTACCTTCACCATCTCCTGCTTAGATTAGTTTAGTCTATAATTAGTATAGTCTACAGTGTATGATACAGATTATTATCTTCTGTGGTAGAAAAACTTCTACTTCCTGTTGTCTCTCATTCTAATCATCCTTCCACATTGACTCAAGAATCATATTTCTAAAGTGAAAATGTGAATACGCAGGGTTTTTGCCCAATATTTCATGATGGGTAATGAGATGTAACAGAAACCCCTTAACCCAGTATACTAGGTTCTTTCTGCTTCTCCAGCCACTTCTCACTACTTACCAGAGTGTATCTTAAGCTCTTTTCATAAGAAAATTTGGTTTGGGATTCTAAATATACAATATAAACCTGAAAAAAATAGAGGAAAAAAGGGAAAGCTTTTGTTTTGTTTTGTTTTTGCTTTTAAAGTAATTTTCAAACTAAGGAAAGAATAACCATCCTAGATTTTAATATGTGTGAACCCTTTCAATATTCATTACACCAAATGTTCTGTCTAGGTCCTACTTATAATTATTATCATCATCACTCTCCCTGCAATATGCATACAAGACTTTACCACAGGTAGGGAGAGAGGGGGAAGACTACGTATTCAAAGAAAATGTATAATTGTAAGTAATTAAATAAGAATAACCCCGCCTTCTGATATCTTGGTATGGAAATTGGAAAATATCATGTGGATATAGGTGAGCAACAGAATAAATCAATTCAACATATTTTCCTCAATTGTATTTCATTTTCTCAGAGAAATCTGATTAAATAGAGTCACTCATTAAAAATATTTAAATAAATAACAAATCTTCGTATTCTTTATTTACAGGAGAAATAGTTTTTAGTGGAGAATATTTTAAAGGAAAATTAAAACATCCAAACCTTTAATTCAATGAAGGCAATAGGAAGGCATATAGTATTTTTTTTCAAGAATGGTAGAATATGTATTATGTCTTATGACCTCAAAATTGCATATGTCATGTATAACCCCAGAAACAGAATCAAGGAGTTATTTAATATAGCTGATAATATAAAAAGTTGTTTTCCTCTTACATTAATAAGTTTGCTAAAAATATGATTTCATGATCCATTTTTTCAGAATACTAAATATTCAGAAAAAAAGTGCCCACGTGTTGTAAATCAGCCAAAGAAAAATTTTCTCAATTTTTGATACCAAAAACTGATAATCTGAGTCTTTATACATTGAATTCTGGGGTTTATTTCCCCATCAAAAACCAAATTGCTGATATCCCTAGCCTACTTTTTGGCACACATCACATTGTTAGAAATCCATAAATATTAAGAAATTTCTTTTCAAAAAGACTAACAGTTTCAGGCCATCCAACCATGAAGACTGTCTTCAGAAGTTCCAGCCTTCTGGAGCCAGCCATGGAATTCATGAGAGTTCTGGGAGGGAATGGTCCTGCAAGGGTGTCTGAGGACAAAGGCCCTGAATATTATGCTAAGAAGCACTGATCATCAAAGAGAGAAAAAGAACCCAGCTTGATTTTAATGAAATCTGTCTAAAGTGCGGGAAAGGCAAGGAATGTGGAAACATCAGTGACTCGGGAAGCAGGTTGGAGGAGGAGGGCCCCAGCCTATTCAGAAGATTACTTGGTACCCGACGATAATTAGACAGTCTCTTGGAAATACATTAGTGGATGGCCCTTATTCTGGACAGGTATGTTTCCTTTCCAAACTTCAAATTATTGCCCCAACTGGATCTGTCAAAACCCTCCTGCCTACATCAGTTGGGGATGGAGATTACAGGCTCTTCATTGCCATTTCCAAGGCTTGTACGAAAGCTTCCTGCTCTACAGGTTTTGTGGCTCAATGGAAGTTTCCAGCCTCCAGGGCTGCTAATTTAACAGCTTCCATATTAAAGTTCAAGGAAAATAATCCCTTTTTAAAAAGGAACATTAAGTTATTTCTCACTAAATCAGGAGAAAAGCCTTTTCTACCAATTACAAAGTATTAAAAAGTTACCAATTATTAGGAGCTTTACTGACAAGGTCATTTGTAAAAGAATCATTCAATCTAGCCAGAGAAAACTGCTGCTGAGAACACAACTAAAAACAATTCTTCAGCTAAATTCTCAGGAAATTAATGTCTCTGTTATCTATATTTATATTTAGAGAAGGAGCAGTGAGAATGTTTCATCCTTGAACTGAGACTACCTCAGCTCTTTGCAGAGAAAAAGAAGAAAGTTTGATTGCACTGGCAGGCTTGAACAGTTTGGACGTGCAGAGTATTGATTTCTCTCCTGTATTTATTCTATTCTTGTGTTAGGAAACGTTAAGTATCTGGAGAGGGATGGCAAAGTGGGCATTTTTAAAACAGTTTGACATGATTGAAAGTCTTCATATTTGTCAAGGTGTTTACCTGCTCTATGGAATTGTTTTTTGTTTTCACATTTTTGTTCTCATTGATGTCATATCCTTGAAATGTGGCAGATTCATGTCTCTGAAGTATCAGTTTTTCAGTTTAACACCAGATGCAGTCAGTTGTGGATGAGGGAACCATGGCATGTTGATATAGCCATATGTTTTTGCTCCCTTTTTTACTAATAAGGCAGTTGGTAAGTGCAAGGAATTGCCCGTATTGTACCGTTCAGCACATGGATCAAACACTGTTGTTAGTACTGTATTCTAACCAGCCATGGCCATTCTTTAGTCGTGTCTCAAAAGGTACCATGGTTCCCAAGTTGGTTTCTCTGGCAACTGTAGGGACAGTTGAATTACAATTCGTAATTGACCAGTCACCAGCCCTGGGGATTTTTTCTTCATCCGCCAAGCTTCCATGTGGCCTGTGGAGTGTGGAAAGTGGTTGCCCCTCCCAGTTTCCTGGGTCCTTTGAGACAGAGCCAGTGAACCACAACCCTCTGTGTTCTGATCACTGGACAGATTTTTTTTTTTCTTTACAATTCATTCAGAACCACTTTTACTTTGTTAAAAGACTGTTATCCCAGGGAACAATACTGCTTGTTTGGGATTGTTTTGTGCTCTTCATACCTGTTGAGCTCAAATTATGCTAAAGCTGCCAACTCACTTTATAAAGAGTCATCTGGAAAACAATTTGAAAATGTCACCTTTTTGCTTCCTTTATAAACTTCACTCTACTATGACTCCCATATGAGCAAATGTAATGAGAATAACTTGTTAGGCTTCTAACGTTTCTCATATATTCCTCACGTGGAAGCCATTTCAGATAAGTTGTCTTAAGTTAAAGATCTTATCAAAGACTTTTTATGTCTTACATAAATTTGTGGAAAACTTCTTCTCAGCCCTCGAAAGAATATTTTGTGTCTTTCATCCTAGGTTTATGTGTAAGAAGTCTTGGCATCTGAACACATGTTAGTTAATTTAGGCACTGAACAGTCTGTCAGGTATGTCACAAATACAGAATAAAACCAAATAAGCCTGATATTGAGAAGTATTAAATGTTTTGAGAAATATTCAAGTCCATTCCTCCATTGGCTGATGTGTAAATAAATTGCCAAATTTAGAAACCAAGGTAATTGCATTTGGAATTATGATTGCTTAGAGTTGCATTAACGTTCGCTTTTCGTTTTCCATGAATATTGATTTGATCTCAGTGGGTGAAGATGGTAGACTGGTGTGAATCTTTACCTTTTTAAGTTCACATCAGGGTCTGTATAGTGCCCAGACGTTCAGGACAGAGGCTGTGTGGGGTTGGCTGGCGAAAGAGAAATGGGCTCTGTAAACACAACACCATGGACACACCTGTACTGCCCTTGGAAGAGAAGCCTTCCTTTTGCTTTACCATTGTCAGTCACGTTATTGATCACCGGCCCCCTCAGAGGAAATGTTGCCACCAGTGGTACAAATTGGGCCTGAGAAGGAACTCAATTAACACTATTCCCGTGCCACGGCCACTTTTTCAAGATGCGTTCTTGCTCACTCGGTGACTTTCCTGTTTCGTTGATTCCAGGCACCCGGGTTCTCTCAGAATATATATGGCCAAGTGCTCTTTTGCTTTTATGGCTTACCATAGCACAAATTGCTGCAGATGCGAATGTTCTTATTGGCATACATGGAAGAATGACCTTACTTTATAGTGCTATTATAAAAGCACAGTTTAAACCAGCCTTTCAATTTTTGTGTGACAGAAGAAGGGGCTAATCTTATGGGTCTTGACCTCTCTCGAGCATTCAAACTATTGATGACAGAGCACAAGGCTCTTAACATTCCCTGCTTGTCATTTTCTTGGCCTTAGATGGTTTCCAACCCATTTCAGTGCATACGCCTTATTGACGTCCTGCGTTGGAGGGTAATGTATCTTCTCAGCCTCAACATCTCTGGTCTACTCTTCTGTAAGGATTAAGGAAAGAAATGATCTTCCTCAGTCCCAGACGTGGCTTTCCACATCTCCAATTCATAGCAGCAAAAATACTACTGGAGGTATGAGACCTCCTGCCTTATTAATAAGAGTACCTAATCAATGCATTATTTCAAGCAACTGGTTGATCATCCAATTTCATGGCTCACGTTTGTTCACTAAGCTGGATCTTCCTCAGAAACACCTTTAATTTCTTTTACAGGAGGTGTCTCAAATTAGTTGCACATTTTTTACTAAGGTTTCAATGAGGATTTCATCTACTGTGCTCATTCTCCTCTTAGGCATTTACCAATACTCCATACACATTTAAGCAGGAACTTTTCTTTTTAATTCCTCATGAGGATATACACAGAACAACATAAATGTTTAAGGGATGTACTAAACACAGTACAAAAGAGGACATAAATAATACTAAAAGGGGGCATCCTAAGCCATCTGTCAGTTTCGTGGTTTTCCTTGGAGATTCCAAGGTGTCTGTTGTTCCCAAATTCCCTCAGAGGGGCTCCTTATGTGGGGGACATCACCACTCTTACCATATACAATTGGTCCCAGAGTGCGTGCTAGACACAAAGGCACCCACATGGCGTCTGGCCAGCAGAGTGTACATTTTCCTGGCGAGAGCACTTTCGCCAACTCAGCTGCCTTAAAATGGATGAGACTGACAGACCCAATCAGATTTTCATGTCCTTTGTGAAGTTTGAATGGGACATTCAAAGAAAGGCTGAAGACAATAGGGTGGTTAAAGTTGCTGAGAGATACACAGAAAGGAAGCAGTAAGCAGAAACTATGGGGATGTAGGACTCAGGGTTAAGAAAACGCCTCAATAGAGAAGAGAATAATGAGGACCAGCTTGCAAGTGACAGCAGGAGCTGTAGATGCAGAGAGAGAGTGACTGAGTTGGCGTCATGTGGAACACTAAAGCAGAGAAGGGGAGGTGACGTGTGCTGAGGGCACAACTCGGTTCTCTAGAACTGTTTTTACTCTAAACAATCATCCACTTCTTCATGGTGGCTGGCTGTGTCCTTGTGGGTGTATGCTGAAAGTTATTTCCATCTCTGTGACTTAAGTTAGGCCTCACTTTGCTTGTGGGCATTTCCCCATTTCTCGTCTCAGGAAACCAGAGCCAGAATGTATAGGACTCTTAGGAGATAGAAAAACTCGCACCATATATACTTTCAATCATTTTTGGTGGAGGGAGTAGATGTCGTCCAGGCTAGATCACTTGTAGTCATACTGTTGAAAAAAGTTGTAAATTTGGAAAAAAAAAAAAAGATTCTTTACATTAAAAGTGGTAGTAAAAGAATTGCCAAGGATAAGTATTTCCTAACCGTTTTCAGGGGGACACACATGGGGGCATTTTTTTTTTAATTAGAATTTAGGATGAGGATGATGTGTTAAGTCTGGGAAAGGCTTAGGATGTGCATTAGCTTATTAAAATTTCTGTAAACTCTTGCAAGTAGCAACAACTACTACTCTTGTTTAACCTAGCAAAAGAAAACACCTTCTCATTGCATCAAAGCAACAGATCATATCTCACCAAATTATTTTCTCTATGGTATGCAGTTTTTAAAACTTTAATTTACGTATGTAAAAACCACATTACATCTTACAAAGGATAGCTGCCCTTGAGATTGTACTGAGCTGTGAATTATTCTAGACTTCGAAATTCTTACTGCTCCCAATGTCATGCAAGAGGTCTTAGGAATAATACCAAAAGTATGTTGGTTTTAAAAGTTCTGTAAATACCTATTTGAAAAATTTCTTTCTGTTTCTTCTCATCCAGCTTTTGGTTGTCTATAGTAGATTTCCTTGGAGGGTTGCCAGTGCAATTTAGAGATTTTGCATATCAGCTTTCTAACCTGAGGAAATTGGAAGAGCAATAAGCATAATGGGTAAATACAGTTATCTTAACATCTTTGAAACAATGTGATAAAGATTGAAGAGATCAACAGGGATTGGATAAACACATGTTTCTTATCTCCTGTAGGACTCTAACTGAATTTTGGTACTGCTTTGCCACGGGGTAATAAAACACCGGGTATTCTGAGATACATAGTTTGACACACAAAGTAAAACATTCAAATTTTTTATTTCAGTGAGATGTAAAAGATGGCAATTAACACTATCTTAATAGGAGTTCTGCTAGTTTAATGGGAGAAGAAAAGAAAGAGAAAAGGATTTTAATTATGAAATCAAATAATTGGTTTAATCTAAAAAAGATTATTTAAGGACATAAAAGTAGAAAATCACTCATAAATTTTATGATATCTCCTTAATAACTCTGAAAATAGATGGCCAGTAGAATATAGTTCCATGCTATCTTTATTTAGTCAAGTAGCTTTCAACTCTGATAGTATTTATGCATAGACTTGTATGGGGGAAGGCAAGGATATTAAAGTGTTCAGAATTTGAAAGTAATCAATGTATATTTTGAAAATTTGGAGAAGCAGAGAAAAGAAATTACCACCCACTCATAATTACAGTGTTTAGCAATATTGACTTTGTTATAATTGGCGGATATATTTTCCCAGATGTATATATCCTTTTATAGATTCAGATACTAATACATAATTTTTCCAGCTTTTACCTGTGCTATATTTTGTCAATATTCCCATATATTCTATATAATTGAAACAAATAAAGATTATTCAAAACTTTTTCCAATTCCCGTATTATTAATTACATAATATTTCATTGAAATTTATTTAACATTTCTCCTATACAGGTTAATTCAGGCTGATTTCTGTCTGAATTAATTTAAAATTTCAATTTTACTGATAGAATATGACGTGTGTATATCTTTTTTCTTTTTCTTTCTTTCTTTATGCACATCTTTTTTTCTTTAAGACATTTTTACTTTGGGATAGATTCCAAAACAAATTAATAGTCAGGTGTTTCAACCTTTTAAAAACTTGCAATACATATTTCAAATATTTTGTTAAAATCTTGAAAACATGTACATTCTCTACTGTAACAAATTATAACCTTTATATTTATTCATTTGTAAATTTCTCCTTCACATCCTTTTTACTCACCTATTGGTCTAGGTATATTTTCTAGTTGATTTTATATGAACTTTTTTCATATTAACCATTTACTTTGCATATTAAATAAAAATATTGGTATTTTTATATTGTTTGCTTTTTATGTTATTTTCATAAATAGAAGATTGGTGATCATATTCTAAAAACTATTGATATTTCTACAGTGATTTCTTCATTTCCTTATAAGCTTAGTATATCTACTTCTTTGTCTTAAGACTTATGCAAATTAAGGATGAATTCTCTCTCTAGGCTATTGTACTTGTGAGAGAATATTTTGAACTCCCACTTAAGGACTAGTAAGCAGGTTTTATTGTTCCTTTATTCCTTAGCAATGTTTTGGAGGGAGGAGTATTCTGATCTTCTTATGTGAACCTCTGTCACAGCAAAAAGGGGAATGTGTTGTAACATTTCACGAAAATTTCGAACTTCTCCATAGAGTGCAATCAGTTTCCTCTAGGCTCTAACAGAATCAAAGAGAATAACTTGCACTTCTACACAAAGAGATTTTAATGCAAGATTTTGTAGAGGTTGTTTGCTCCTCCCTCATTTAAGTCTATCACCTAGAAAAGGAGCATCTAGGGCTTGGCTGGACTTGCTTACAAAAAGCAGAAGATAGTCACAGACTGTTTATTTCATCCTATTTATACTGCTAGTTCTTGCAATATATGAACTTCTTTGTAGAATCTGTGTCTAGGTTATGTTATACTATCTTATTTAACTGATGTTTATCTTTTTTTTTCTTTTTTTTTTTAATTTTTTTTTCAACGTTTATTTATTTTTGGGACAGAGAGAGACAGAGCATGAACAGGGGAGGGGCAGAGAGAGGGAGACACAGAATCAGAAACAGGCTCCAGGCTCTGAGCCATCAGCCCAGAGCCTGACGCGGGGCTCGAACTCACGGACCACGAATCGTGACCTGGCTGAAGCCGGACGCTTAACCGACTGCGCCACCTAGGCGCCCCTAGCTGATGTTTATCTTAATAATACCACCACACAGTTTTAATTGTGTAATTTTATAGTAAAGTTTAAAATCTTTTTGGCAGATACCCTGTTATTAGTCTTTTTTTTTTTTACCATTTCCTAAATATTGATGTCTATTTAATCTTTCTAATAAAATTGATCAGATTCTAAAATAATGTCTTTGGGATTTTTATTGGATTTTCATTAAATATATATATTAATTTTGGAAGAAAATTCTATTTTATTTTAATAAACATATCTCACAAAAGTCAAAATTGGTAAGTTTCTCTGATATACAATGTCTAATGGATTGAAAAGTGTGTTATAGTGGAAAGAACACTGGGTTAGGTAGTAGGAGGTTTGGTTCCCAGGTCTGGGTTTCAGTTTTCTACCTTTATGAACTTGGGCAAATTAATTTACTGCTCTATGGCTCAGTTTTTTTGTTTGAATAATAAAAAGGCTGTACCACATAAGGCATTAGAATAGTCAATGAGTTCCATTCCAAATTGTGAATGCAATGATGTTATTAAAAATAATTATTTTTGCCCACTGGCTACTTAACATCTTAGTTTAACCACTCTCCCTTCAATTTTAATACTCCTTCCCTAGCTAAAAATATATTCCACAGAATTTTATGGAAATTATTGTGCATGAAAAATTATATCTGCCTTCTAAATATAGATTGCCTAATTTCAAGTGGAATGGCACCATGCACCATATATAAAACTAGAATCTTAGATTTGACTAGTTTGGTTTTCAGTAACATAACCCCTTTGGTCCCAGTATATCTCATATGGGAATGCAGTATACAGAAATTAACTTGATGGGAAGGAAGCCATAAATAACCAAAAGAAGAAGAAGAAGAAGAAGAAGAAGGGGAAGGGGAAAGGGAAGGAGAGAGGGAAGGAGGAGGAGGAGGAGGAGAAGGAGGAGGAGGAGGAAGAGAAGGAGAAGAAGAAGAAGAGAAGAAGAAGAAGAAGAAGAAGAAGAAGAAGAAGAAGAAGAAGAAGAAGAAGGAGAAATAACGTTGTAAAATAAACATAACTAGTAGTAAGCTACAAAATGGATTTAATGCAACACAACTTGGTTAAAATTAAATCCAACATTTGAAACACATTCATAGTTTTAAATATATCAACCTAAAATATAAAAAATAATGGATTATAAGCACTAAAGCAAGAGGGGCAAGCCACCCTAACACTAGAAACCAGACTCTCAGTGTCTTAATACAATTAAAATATATTGTTCTCTCATGTCATTGTTCAATCTGGATTTGCCACGTGGTATTATTGAGAGATTCAGGGCCCTTACCTCCTGTAATCCAACATCTGCTAAGGCCTCATTTTTCTCTGCATTCAGTGGTATGGATGAGCGAAGAGATGAGGGAGAAGGCACATTCTCTCTTAACTACCTAAATCTTGGGATAACATTTCACTTCTTACTTTCCTTGGCCTCAGTTGCGTAGGTCTAAAGAACTGCAGGGGAATCTGGAAAAGAGAGTCTAGTGATATGCCAAGAAGAAGAGGATCTATTTCATGTGAAAATTAGCAACATCTACCACAGTTAGTCATTTTTATCATGAAATATTAATTATTTCTTTTTCTCCACATATAGAACACACGCATACCTCTCCCCAGGAAAGAACTCAATCCAATCTTTGCATTCAGTGTAAGCCTATGCTATCCAAATAATGGATAGTACTCTGTCTGTCTAGTTGTGGCTCCTTATTGCACGGGGACCTATGAAATAAATAGACACATTTCCTGATCTTCTCATAATCAATAGGCAGACATACTGAATGTCATCTGTCCAGGCATTTGAGAAAATTGCTTTAGTTGGACACTAGTGATGCTCTCTGGAAGGGACTCATTTGCCCATTGTTTTTGTCAATTATTCTCTATACCATATCTGAGGTAGACATTGGGGATTGTTTCCTCCTTGTAAGCCACGCATATATTGCAGACTGCTTCTAATGAAGTAAACTCGAGGACCCAAACTTTGCTTACAGCTTGAACAAAAAGTGTTTGTTAAGCCTGGGCTCATGATATTTTGAAAGACTGGCAAAAACATCACAGGCATAAGACATATCTACCCTTAATAAAATCCATGTGCCGGTGACCTAGACAATTCTTAAGCTTGATTTATTTCTTGCTTCTTTCCCCCCTGCCCTGCTTCTCTGCCTCAAATTAATGGTGCTGACTCGAGGCCATCTAGAACAAAACTCTCGCCTTTGCCACTTGGCTTAGTGATACTTATCCTTAAGGCCCCATCCCTCAATCTTTTTCCATACCATCTCTTACTATTTAACGTCTAGAAGCGGGTTCCAGAACTTCTGATCTTCTTAGTTCAGTTTCATTTATTTTTGTTAACCAGCCAGTTATTTCTACAGCTCATCTACTTCATTTAATAACTTGCCAAAGTCACCAATAGTCCTCTAACATACGCTCATGCAACGCTTCTTTCCACCTTTTCTAAAGCTGCCTGCTCAATGGCACAAGATCTGCCTTTCAAAGTATCATGCCAGCATTTTTACTAAACATTTTGCCGAAGATTATCAAAAGCCTCCAGCCTACTGGCCTCCAATATTGATTGGTTCTTCATTACACAAGGCTCACTTACTTAGCCTACTGCTGAATATTTTGGGATATTTTTACATTAACATCCCTTTCTCAGCATCATTTTATCTTTTGGTCAGCATCTGTTAATGGCTAGAATGAACAACTCCAAATTCTTGGTATCTTAAATCAATAAAGATTTATTTTTCAGACATCCAAGTCTTGTATGGTCAGCAATGGAGCTCTACCTCACAGAAATAGGTTTTTTTCTTATGTGGCTCAACCATTTTCTAGAACTTTGTTTTCTTCTACATTAAGAAGCTGAATGAGGAAAGAGAAAGTGAGTAGAAAGTACACACATTTTAATTGCCTTTGTCTAAAAAGTGATACATAACACCTCTGCTCACAATCTACTGGCCAGAAAGCCATCACCCCCATTATACCAACCGAACACATGTAGAGTCGAGTCGGGGGACTGTGTTCTACGTGTGTTCCCAGGAAGAAGAAGAACACTGCCGCTTTATCACGAGCCTACAAACAACAACAACAAAGGATAAACATTGAGTGTCAAAAGGATAAAAATGTGTTAAAAGTTGTGTGTTCCTATCGCCTGTTTCTAACACACTAGTCCCTTCTAATATTAGGCTGGAACAAAAAGGAGTGTAGCAGCGATATGCTTCCATCTTTCCACTTTCCTAGAAATTCCTTCCACATTTAATTGTTCAAGTATCACAGTCCTGGAATCTGGAAAGACTTGAGCTCTCCTCTGTTTGACATGAACCATACTTTGTTGTCAAAGTAAAGCATCGGCAGAGGGAGGTGATATTATTACTTGGAACAGCTTATACATTTGGTCAGAGGATGAGGTAGTTGTACGTTGCCACAGACACCACAGGGCAACTATTGGTTACATTGCAGTTCCGTACAATGCATGAATCCTTACATTAGATACTGAGTTATTGTCATTTATTTTTTTCAATTTTTTAAAAGGGTGTATTTATTGTTTTCACCACAATGAACCTGAAAAGTAGATAGTCAGTCTGTGGGAAATTGAGACTGTTGTTAAGAAATGACAGCATATATTCTCTGGAATGTGCGTAACTCTGCCTACAGAGAGGGATCGTTTGAGAAAGCTCTAGAGCTACACAGATACAATTTGAAAATCACTAAGGAAGCGCTTATGGTAGACAGTTGTTGGTTCTCATTCTTTACACATTCCTGAATTCATATTCATTTCCATGTAAGTTTGTAGTTCCTGCAGCTAGAGACAAAATATATTTCTTCATGCCTTGACATTAGGTACAGCCATATGAATGACTTTGGCCAATGGATTTTAGTAGATGTGAAGGAAGCAAAGACTTGAAATGTGCATGGTTGGTGTGGTTACCATTGTCCTTCTTGCATTTCTTGTGAGAAAAACATGCCCCAGGAAACGCACCCCTCCAAGAAGGGCGAGAGAATTTGACCCACGTTCCATCTTGGAACCAAGGCTATCTCAGCCCAGCTGAGCCTAGCCAGGATCATCCAAATCCTAACCAAATGGCAGATACATGTACAAGAATAAATGATGGCTGTTTCAAGGTACTGAGTTTTGGGATATTTTCTTAAGTGGAAATCATGGAGTGATAGAGTCTTTAACAGGTAACAAAATGGACTACGATGAAAATTATTTGCCAAAGGCAAAAGCCAGGATATATATAATCAGACAATTTTATTTCCAGATGGGCAATCTTTATAACATCATTTCTAGTTCAAACTTAGTTTCTGTAGGCATCTACTCTGTGCCATGGCTTAAGTTCAGAATATCAAAGCTTACATATGCTCAGTGGAAGCAGAATTAAGATGCTATTAGAGAATTAAGCTTTGTTTATGCTTTTTGTTATAGTTTTCTAGAGTGTGCTTTAAGCATTGGCCACAAGCCACATTGGGACATTAAGTAATCACGATACTAACACATTTCAATATTCAGCTGGCAACAAGGCCTACAATTATAGTTAAGCTTTGATTCTCTGTGTCTGCAATTACCTAACCAGTGAAAGGAGATTTTCATGATTGCCATTAAGGGTTTAATTATGACTGAGTTAGATACTCGAACACTTGTTAGCAGGATATCTATGCATCCCGGTGGCTACATTGGCCCATCGGAGGACAAGGCCTAGAAAGATAGGCTAAAGTAGCAATGGCAACCAATCAACTGCATTACTGTGGGCTCAGGACACATCGCTGCCACTTTAGCTTCCTCCCAGAAGCTTCATACGGTATGGGCCACTTTTGTGGCCTCATTGCCTTGAGAGGGCTGATGGACTTCAAGTGCAGAACAATCCTGATGCAGTCCTCTTGCTCTAGGTGTCTGGATACTTAGTCTGTAACAAAGGATGGAATAAAAGGAAGTTCTTAGCATGTAAGTAATACTAGACAAAGTAAACACTTTGAATTACTTGAAAAGGAACTGGAAGATTGGATATTACTAATTCATCGGTTTTACTTATTGAATGTTCCTGTCACTTTAATAGGCCATTTACAAATGTAATCCAACATTGAATATTTAGTGGCTTTGTTATAAACCATATCAAACAATTTGAATCTAAGCATGTCAGAGGAGAATGTCACTGGTTTGCCTAGTTGTTTGACAGGCATGTTTGTTGGCAGATAATAAGCCAAAAGTGCCATTGTTTTTTTTTAAATCTGTGGAATCCAAACAACATTATGAACAAAGGCTCCAGTAGGAGATAGCAGAAATAGATAGTTATTGTGAAGTGCTTTGGAGAAGCTAGTTAGAAAGGATGTTAGATCATAGTGGAAATAAGCAAAGGTGATCTTCTTTCTCTGAGTGTCTGAAGTACGTATTGTCCTGATTAGTTGTTTGCTTAAATGGGATAGTAGTGATTATAATACAGATAAAAAAAAATTTCATGTTTTTGTTACATCAAAAGAAGAAACATTATTCGTTGTCCATATGCTAAATTTATTTTAACAAGGATGTGTCAAACCACTTTCAAGGCTCTAAAATAGTATTTTTCTCTTCGGCTCAAATCTGTTCTATCATTTTAACTATTTGGAAAATAAATTTGATGAGTTTTAGAATGTACCAGAGCATGAAGGATTCTCAGCAGGAATTTCCTGCCACAATATATTTTTAGAAAATGTTTGAAATTTAGCTTGAGCCTGAGAAAGATGAAATTACTTTCTTTCATATGTAAAAATGCCCTTAAAGTGAATTTAAGTTTAAGCAGAGTTTTAAAATATGCCATCAATGATTATTTAAGTCGAACAGAATCAGAATTATGGTCTAACTCAATTTTATTCATTTGGATTAAAATTTACTAATTTTTTTAAAGTACAAAACATGGCCACATGATCCACTCTTTGAATAAAATTGCATATTAAAATTTAAAGTGAGAAACTTGCAACTTAGAATTAAATGTAGACACAGGAAGACATAAAATATCCCAAAGAACAAAGTCAACATAAAGTCACATTAGAAAAATGGCCATGTGATAGAAAAGAATAAAAACGTTAGAAATGAAGACATGAAAAGAAGACAAGACCTAAAATACACAAAGTGATTAGATACAGTGTATACCAGAGTAAAAAGGTCCACTCTAAAAGTCTCCAAACATAGACATTTTTTCTACTATACACAATTTAAAAAGAAAGGGAAAAAAAGCACATGGAAATTGATGATTGCATTGCCAGTTTAATTTACTAGTTTTTGCTTTTTGTTTTTAACACACGCTTGTGTAGCACTCATTGTAACTAGACACTAGCCACTAGTTAGTTACTTTATCGACTTGTATCATCTTCCAAGCAATTCTGACAGGTAGGCATTGACATTACTACTAATGCACAGAGCAGGTAACAATTTGCCCGGGATCACACAGCAGTAAATGGTGGAGGTGATATTCAAACACAGGCAGGCTCATTCCAGGGTAAGTGCACAGAACCACTATGCTTCCTTACCTCTGTAGTAACTCAACAAGTAGCAACTGCTCTGTCTACATTTATTGCCCCATCTATCTTTATATTTGCAAATGGTTACAAATGGTATATATATACTAACTGAACTCCAATTTTAGCCAACATAAGTTGCATACTAATCTTTTTCTTTTTTAATGTGTTCTCCAAACACAATTGAGAAAATGCGGTTCCACTGGTAGAATAAAATCACACTGTGTCTAAAGACAAAGAGTACCTCTCCCCCGCCCCCAATTTTCTCTTAGGGAGAATATTACCTTAAAATTGAATTGTTTCCAGGTTTTCTTGAGAAGGCAAATTAGAAATAACCATCAACAATGTCATTTTTGGATGATCATAGAGGTTACCTATAATCTCTCTACTTTTTTTAAGGGGTCAAACACAGATCTACTTATTACCTTTGGGACTAAAACCTTTCAATTGTGTTAGATGCCATTTTACATAAATCTTGTATAGATCATTTTAAAAAGCAAGACAGTAAATGATTATATTACAGAGATCACATACTATAAAAGTTTCATTACTAAAAAATAGACAAAAATAATAAAGACGACAACAAAAATCTCAAACTTTCCTAATGTTAATCAAATAGGAACTTATAAATTGGGATAAAAGTTCCATGACAGCATCGTATATTGATTCAAAAACTTTCTGTGTCAAATAAACTATGTAAGCTAGAAGATAAAGCTTTCCAGGAAATCTTTCTAAATAACAAAGGTACAACTGAATTGATAACGAGGAAATTGATGTTGAATATGCATAAAAAGCATTTAAATAATATTATTTCATACAATGTGAGTGAAAAATGGTTCTAAATTAAAATATCATTTTCAGCACGTGACATGAACTCATACTGCAACTAAATTTTAAAAGAGGCACTGAAGAGACACTTAACCTTTCCTCTTACAATCTTAAAAGTTTATATCCAAAATTTTTTGTGGTTATATGTGCTAAGTATGTAGTTTATGATATAAAAATCTTAAACGTGTATGATCTTAAGTGTTTCATACTTAGAAGTTGAGTTATTTTCGGGACACTCGGGTGGCTCAGTCAATTAAATGTCCGACCCTTGATTGTCACTCAAGTCATGATCTCATGGTGGTGAGATTCACCCCAGCCCAGAATGGACCCTGCCAAATATTCTGTCTCTCTTTCTCTCTCTCTCTCTCTCTCTCTCTCTCTCTCTCTCCACCCCCCCTTCCACGCTCAAACGCTTTCACCCTCTCTTTCTCAAAAAAAATTTTTTTTAATGTTGGGTTATTTTCTTTGGCTGCTATCTTCATTGTTTGAACAGCAGAAATGGGATGAGGAGGACTGCTTCACTAGATCTTTATCCAATTCTGTATTCTGTTGAATACTGCTCATGATTAAGAACCTCAATAAATTTTAAATGACAATATTGACTCTTGTACTCTCCTTTTAAATATACTTACCCTCAAAGCTTGTACTGAATATATGTACTTTTTTATTAGTATATACATATTTCATAATTTAAACAATGTTGTTGCCCAAATATGTGTGTGTGTGTGTATCTGTCAATACTAAGTTTTAAGTTATTAGAAGATTGGGTTCACACATTTATTCTCTGAACTTGTGACAAGTACTAATTAAATGTACATACCCTATTCTTGAAATGATTGGGAAACACAAAATAATAAAGCTATAATGTTCTTAAGAAAAGAAAAACAGGCTCCAACAACTGTAGACTATGCTTTGTAAATAATAGTCTCTCTTTAAATATTTTATAAGTATTTCACATAAGACTAGTGTTTGTGGAGCAAAATGAAGAATTATGTTTTGGAGGAATGTGGCTTTAGACATGTTCAAGAAGATGAGCCTTATGACAGAATTTAAGGAAATTGATTGACACCAATGAACAATGGTCCCAGGGGGGCTCATATCACAAGTGTTAGGAAAAAGCTCTAACAAATGACAGGAATTCTCACAATACTTTTAAGTGATACAAAATAGGGCTTGTATGGCCGGAGAGATGAAAGAGAGGGAGAGAGAGTGAGAGAGAGGACCAGTGTCCTGGAATTAAAGTGAGATGGAGTTGAGTATCAAATTAAGAATTTATATTTAAACAGATACATAACAGGATGTCCACTGAAGATGCTTGATTGAAAGAAAATATTTTATAGAAATAGTGGTGATATGAAATGGCCCTTCAGTAAAATGATCTTTGTAACTATATGTGATGAACTAAAGCAGGAATGGATCAGATTCTGGGCAAATCAGAACAGAAAGATGGATGGCTATGTCAACATAGAGAAGGAGTCCATTCATGAGATAATAAGAATACAATCATGGTGTCCTTCTTGGAGAAAAGTGGGGACAATATATAAATATATACATAAATTGTCAATATGGTAGGAAACCTAGAAGTTTAATTTGTGATTACTAATTATATAAAAATATTTACTAGTGAGCTTCAGATTTGCATTTTTCTTTAAATTAGAAAACTAAATTCCCCACTGCATTATCAGATTTTTAAGAAACAAAATAGATTTAAAAAAATAGGGATGGGGTGGATTTATATAAATCAGTCTCAGAGTTAAGAAATGCTTAAACACAAACTCTTCCTCCTAAGAGACTGGTCCATAGCGCCACCTTGTGTTGATGATACGGGTTTTTGGTTTGGTTTGGTTTGGTTTGGTTTGGTTTGGTTTTCAAAGACTCATTTCCTTGTGTTAAACCAGATACAGAAGCAAATATGGGTGATTTTGCCCTAATTTCATATTAGTGAATCCCTGAAATAAGTAACAAATAAATACTTTTAAGTAGATCTTGTTCACTAGTCATTTTTTCTGCTCACTCTGTTGCAAATTATTGTGCTTTTTTTTTTTTCTTTTTTTAAAACTAAAATGGGGTCAATCTACTGGGGCCATGGAAAGGAGTATCAGGAACAGGTGGATTCTGTACTGAATCTAAGGGTAGAACTAAATAAAGCATGCTGTTTTGGAGTAATTATAATCAAAGAAAGTACATGACCAGGTATGCACATTGTAATATAACGCCACAATTAACTGGCATTGGGTAATCTATGTTTTCCAACTATTTTTTAAATGGGTACAAATTACTGACATGTTAGTGGAAAGTTTTTGTGAATTCACTGTTCTGGGAATGATTGAAATAGGAACTGATCAAATCTACCTTTACCAAGTCTTTCTATTATATCTAAGCCCTCATTATTTGAACTAACAGTGGATTACTATTTCTAATCACCAGCCAAATTGGATCTCCTTCCATTAATCCCTGGAGAGCTAGTAGAAAAAATGCTTGGGGAAAATAATCTAGACAATAAACCACAAACCTTATTTTGAAAGCTACTATCCAAAATTGTCTCACGGCCCACAAGTCTCTGGATGCTTTCAACTGAATACTTTTCCCTTCTTAAAAATCACCATAGCTGTTCCTGTCCTATCATCCTTTCCTTCATCCTTACCATCTCCTATCAACGATTGATTCATTTAAGGGAAAATAAGCTTGAATTGGCTTTTTTCTACTTTCCTTTCCCACTGTCAAATAACTTCTATATCCTTAACTATAGGTATTAAATTAGAAAATAAAGATAGCATATGTAATTTATTTAGAGTGTAGCCTACCAAGATACTAGAAGTGTCCCTGAAATAAAAGTAGAATCCACAGATTCCTACTCAAGCTAGTATAATGTCTTAATGATAAAGTTAGACATACCAACATGCCTCTAGAGTCTTTATTTACTATTATGAAACAAAAGACTTCGTGTGTTTTACATATAGATATTTATTATTACATATAAACTTTAATATATAAGTTTTAATTATATGTACAACTCCACTGAAAACTGTATTTCCTATGGTTATGCGATGTGCTTATAATGGATAATGAGATTTTTTTTTTATTAAAAAAAATTTTTTTTTCATTTATTTATTTTTGAGAGACAGAGAGAGCACAAGTGGGGAGGGTCAGAGAGAGAAGGAGACAGAATCCGAAGCAGGCTCCAGGCTCTGAGATGTCAGCATAGAGCCCGACGCGAGCTCAAACTCACAAACTGTGAGATCATGACCTGAGCCACCCAGCCACGTTTAATCGACTGAGCCCCCCAGGCGCCCCTGGATGATGAGATTTCTATAAGTGTCGATAGTAAATAACTAAAGTAAATTACCTATTAAGGATAATTTTAGATTCTACATGAATTTTACTGTAGGCAACCTTCTTCCTGTCTAGCACTTAAGTCAAACATTTTCATTTTTACAGTTTATGTTCATTAAAATTTCATACTCTTAAGACCAATTCAACTATACACTTAATTATTGTCAAAGAATCTCAACTCTTCATAAAGACACATTTCTTAAATGACAAACAAGGAATTTGTCACTAACAATTATTCTGGATGTCATGTCTTTCCCTTTCATCATAAATATTCTGTCATTCCTTTGCAGAATGCATATTTTTTGTCTAGCTGAGGTGCATTATTTTTAGGAGAAAGCTGCTCAACAGATTAGGGAATTTGAGCTAGCCAGTGGAGAATTTAACGACATAAGCCCACTACACCTAATTATAAAAGATGAAGGTTTTTAAATTTGCATAATTGCAACTATTGGTAGGGGTCGGTAACATATTTGCATTATCTACTTATGTTCCATACCAACACTTTTAAGCACCACTTAAAAAAAAAAAGTCTGCTAAGTCAGATGCTTGTAGGTGTCAGAACGTTGTAACCTAAAATGCAGACAAAGCCTTTTCTACCCATATGCCTGCGTTCTGACAGCTTTCTAAAATCAATTTCTAGGTTTTGGTACTATTTTATCTTCTGAATTTTGAAATAAACAGTCTTTCTATCCAAGACTGCATGCAGCAAAAGAAATGCCTCGTGCTCTGAAACCAAGTCCCAAGTACTCATGTATCCCTTTTGCAAATAATCATTCCATGTGCTCTCATTCATAATAATTAATGGTTACAAATGGCATTCACAAAATAAAAGTGCAGAGATGGCCAAGAATAGTGGTTGGTTATAAAAACTATCCCCTCTCTAACCAATAATACAGGAATATTTAGTTCTTATTGGAAAATATTTAATACCTCTTGATTATGATATTTAGATTTAATATTTGTGTCTTATGTAAAAGAATTAGAAAGTTTCCCACATACCATTAGAATACTCCAAAGAAAGAAAGAGGGGTGCATTTCAATCTACCCAAATGTAATGATGCTAGAAAAAAAACATTGTTTTTAGTTTTTCTATTACTCTTTCATCAGCTTTTATGGAAAATAAATTAGCAATGAGTATAAAATTATTTTTGATGTAAGAGGGTCGTTAACATCACACCTAGGAAAAATAAGTCATCTAGTTATTTTTTCCATCGTGGTTTTAATTCATCTACTATGTTTTGGGTAGTGTCTTTATTTCTCAACATTTTCTTCTCAAAGTGTTCTTTTCTTATCTCACAGCATAGTTTTTAATATTTAATTGAAAGTGAGTATTTGGTTTATTTCAGTAAATCCATTTTAGTAGTTTACCTGTTCTCAGAACACTGGTTTTCACTTCTGAACTGTCTCTGTACTAAAGTATTTTCGCTCTAAATTCCTATGTTGATTTTTTGTTTGCTTATTTTTATGAAGTTCTACATGGCTACCTATTCTTCACAACTAGTATAATAATGTTGAGTTTTTATTACAATACTCTAGGCCTGGCTCACTTTCCAATATTCTCACTATGGCACAGTAGCACGTTGCACAGAGTCAGTATACATTAAGTAAGTAAAGAAAGAAATGAAATTCACTTGGTACTATTTTGAGGACAACGAATCTTTACTAGTAAAAAATGGTGAAGTAGGATCTATCATATTAAAGAGATTATTAAGGTTCTGCCATGAAAGCATTATTCATAAAACATAGTTGTAATTTAATGGCAAGGAGGCAATATGGAGTAGTGGAAAAAACATGGACTCTAGAGTCACAAAAAGTAGGTTTAAACAGATTTAATTTCTATAAGATCTAGAAAATTGGGCTAATTATTAGATTTTCTGAGCTTCAGGTTTGCCTTCTATAAAATAGGGGCAAAATATCTGTCTTAATAGGATCTTAACTATAAATAGAAATAGTATATGTAAGATACCTGGACTTTGCACACACAAGCTGTCAAATTAATAGTAGCTATTGTCATCATAATTCTTTTTTTAAGTTTATTTATTTATTTATTTATTTAATGAGACAGAGAGTGGGGTAGGGGCAAAGAGAGATGGAGAGAGAGAATCCCAAATAAGCTCTGCACTGTGAGCGCAGAGCCCAACACGGAGCTCAGTCTCACGAAGTGTGAGGTCATGACCTGAGCTGAAATCAAGAGTCAGACGCTTAACCGACTGAGCCACCCAGGCGCCCCTCATCATAATTCTCACTAGCCAAATCTCAAAATTGATTATCAACCCCTTTTTCTATTTTCTAGTTCAATTATTTCAGATCCTATTTAAATACTACGCAATAGCAGCTACAAAAAGATCATTTCCCTAAATTACTGAGATTCTTTTAGTCCTTGTGATGGAAGCAGAGGCTTCTTGGGACACCATCACCGCTCTTAGTCTCCATACACTTAATTTTTTTCATGTAGACTAAAGAGCACTTGTGGAAGACTCAACCAGCCATTTTCCTGAGTGTGTCTGCCTGTAATGGGAAATTTCCTCTCTCCTCTGTTCTCTAGTCCCTTGAAGTCTGGCACAGGTACCTCTTATATCAGGAAAATGTTATCATAGGGTGAGAAGGAATGGGGCACAGCAGAAAGGTGGTATCTTCTAAGCATCAATCTACAAGTATTTAATTCAAAATACATGTCCAAGATACTAATGTGATAAAAGTCTTCCATTCTCTAATTTGCAGAATCACAGGGGACATATTATTACCTTGAATATGGTTTTTTTGACAATGCCTTTTTAAAAAAATGTTCATTTATTTATTTTGAGAGAGAGAGAGAAAGTGCTCAGCGGAAGGGCAGAGAAAGAGGGAGAGAGAGAATCCCAAGCAGGCTCTGCGCTGTCAGCACAGAGCCCAACGCGGGGCTCAGACTCACAAACGGTGAGATCATGACCTGACCTGAGCCAAAATCAACAGTCAGGTGCTGACTGAGCCACCCAGGCACCTTGAGAATGTCTTAATAAAAGTTGGACACAAACTTCCAAAATTAGTGTAAGTCATGCAAAGAGACAGAATAGAAACTAAAATCATAGCATATTAAATCTAAAAATGACCACTCTTAGCAATCATTTTACAGGTGAGAAAACAATTCTCAAGGGATTAGACGATTTCCTTCAGCAGATTTGCTAATTAGGAATGGTGACTTCAGGACGAGAGTTAGGTTCTTTCTATGTACTGTGTTGGGTGTCTTCAACTACACTGTATTTAAGCATGTGCCTGTGAAAAAAAAGTAAGGCTCATTGCCCTCCAGAAATATGGTGACTTGAGGCAGCCAGTAAGTCTCTTGAGTGTGAGAGAAGTCCAGCTCAGGTCTGGCCATCTGTGAGGTCTCTTTTAGCTTCTACATTTTTGTTAGTTTTTTTCTTTTTATTTAATTCCAGGATAGTTAACATAATGTTCTATTCATTTCAGGTGTACAATATAGTGAGTCAACACTTCCATACGTTACTCAGTGTTTTCCAACCTCTACTTTTATCTTGTCTCCCAGCAGATTCACACGTGACATTTATGATGCAACATGGTGTGTGAGTATTTGGAGTGTGCCTCTTTGGTATTAAGAAGTTTCTAAGAGAAAAAATTTAAATCTAGTTTATGCAAGAAAATGTGTCATTCTTGGCCAGCTCGATGTTTAGTCAGACGTAAAGACCTAGAGAAACGATTTAGGAAAGGGAGATCGTAAAAAAAAAAGAAAAGCATTTTATTTCCACAATGAGTCATGCTTTGAACAGTAAGAGTCTGGAGAGTCAAATGTCATTTTTTTTTTTTTTTTTACCATACAAATGTAACTGGGAGATAATGTATTCATTATAATGCTATATTCATAAAACAAATCCAAAACAACATTTTCTTGCAAATCAAATATGACAAGTAGATAAGTTTCTGTTAATTAAAATTGCTTGATATCCTGGCAATTCCCAATGATCAAAATTGCACAGGAAGTAAGGCTGTTTTAGCTGGCTCCCGGTGAATACATCCATTTACTTCCCACTTACAGCAAATACTGAGATTTTTCACTTGCATTGCTCAGGCTCCCTTCAGTTTCTGCTCTCCTGAGGTAACGTTCGAGCCCGGCATTTTCTGTAACTTGATTTCTCAGCAGTTTCTAGGACAGAAAGGTATCAATGAGCTTCCAGTTTTATTATTAACTCCTTCACGGTGGAAAACAGCCTTTTCATCATGCTCAGTCGTAGAAGCAAAAAGTATTTAGCCACATCTTCTGTTGGATGAAGTTAGAATATCACCACCGAGTATAATAAAATCTATACTCACCTTTCTCTGAGCATCAAAACTAAGTGCGTGTGCGCGCATCTGTGTTTGTGTACGCGCGCGTCGTGTTTCCTGTCGTGTCTTCACCTTGATAATAACAATAGCGTGTGGCTCTGCACGAGGGTTTCTCTCGCTGCACATTTTGATTTGCTGGTTTTTGAACTCTTGACAAATTTGGTGACACTGTGGCTGATCCACTTTATCCCTGCTTTGTTTGGGCATGGTCTTGCCTCTGAGGCTCCACTTCCCCGTTTTCATTGACTTCGGGAAAAGGTTCATTAGGCCTGATCTCGCTTAGTCTTTTTTCTTCCTCCCCTTTCTTCTCTCTTCTCCACGCTGGACTCTGGGGCTCTTTATTCCTCAGGTCCCCTGTAGGTTAAGCCTAAGCTCTTATCCTCTCTTCTCTTTAACTCTCAGTCGGCATTGGCATCTGTATTCCGTAACCCTCCATATAAATAAATAAAAGCAGGTACCAGCCTCCCAAATCTCCAGGTCTAGCCAGACAAACAGCTTGAGATACAGCTCCTGTCACAATTTCATACATCACCTTGGAGCAAAAACTCCCCAATGCCATTGAAATGCATCTGACTGTAACTTAAATTCCCTGGTGTTTAAGATTGCCAGACTCCTACAAAGCTCTACATAACCTACAAATAATTAACATCTAAAGAAAAACAAATTATGGGCATGAATGATGCACTAAGGCAGAAGGAATGGATGTACCTGTGCATGGGATAATTAAGAGTTTCTGTGGTGATTTTTATGCCTTTCGAAGGGTCTGATCTGTCAGTAGACGACTAGGGTCTGAGCCAGTTTGAGTAGTGAGATAGGTAATGTGCAATTGCCAAGATTTTTCACACCTCATTGTGTGCATCCATGATTCTTGCTCTTTATAAAAATTCTTCATTTTTCAAATAGTATGCTCCTTTGGAATTATTCCAAAATGATGACTGTTTGAAAATGAAACTTATTGGGGGGGGGGGGAGAGCTAGTACCCTAGCTCTTGGGAAGTTTGGTTTTTGCCTCTGTTTTTAACACTGAGGTTTACACAAAATTGAGCTATTCATATTATCAGTTCATAAAACATAATCATTCTGGGTCTCTGTAAGTCACCAATCTTGGTGAGTATGTGGGTTGCTCATCTGCTTAAGTTTTAAAATTCCTTTTAATCCCTGTTTGTTGCTTTACCACACTCATCACTCCCTGATTGGGCAACCATTTTGCATGTGTAGCATTTTATTATATTGTGTTCTTGTAAAGTGTGCAAGGTATTACGTGCATTTATTTTCCCATAAATGATATTTTTCTATAACTCTTTCTGTGTCCTACTTTCACCTTCTATGTTTTAGTACCCATCTCTGTTGTTAGGTATATTACTAGTTCATTGCTTGTGACAGCTCCCAATGCTCATGCTGTGTACCTACCCACATTTTGCCTGTTCATTAGAGGTCTGAACTTGACTTCAGAGTAAGGAAAAACAGACCCATAGCCTTAAGTTTTTTTCTTGCTCTTAGAGTTTTTTCTGTGCCAGTGCTGGGTGAAAGGATATAATGATCTAATTCAAGGATGGAAAAAAGGAGAAAGGATGTGAATTAGAATTATGGGTCGTTTAGAATAAGTAGGATTGAGGTTTAGATGTTTTAGATTCAATATTGTACTGCTTACATCTGTTCAGACTTGCTGGATGCCAACCTTGGCTCATCTACTCACCAACTCTGTAACCTGAGAATAAGTTACTTGACTTTTTAGGCATCAGTTTCCTCATCTGTAATCTGGATAGAAAAATAATATATTTTTTGTACCAATCCAGGAAGGCTATATAATAACAAACTACCTGCAAATCTCAAGGGATTAAGACCACAGAAGAGATTTCTTGCTCATGTTACAGGTCTATCAGGGTTGGCTGGGGGCTCTGTTCCATGTTGCTTTCATCCTTACTGCAGGATCTTGGTTGATGGAGAAACCACCGTATAGATTTTTGGCTGCTGAGATAGTGGGAAAAGAGAGCTCTGGAGTCTCACATAGAGTATTGTTCAGACCACAGGTAACAACCATACTTCTGCTTACAAGTTCTTGGTCCTAGGACCCTACTCAACCCCCCAAGGTCACAAATGAAAATCTCCCTAAGCGCCCAGAAGTTGAAGAGCTTGAAATACTCAGTGAACATGCTTAATGGGTACCATATGCCTCACATAACTGTTGTAAGGTTTAATGAGGCTATCTCTTATGAAGTGGTTGCTATTATACATAAAGTACAGTAAATACAGTATAAATATTAGCTGTTATTTTATAGTTCTTAAGAAGATATATAAAGTTTTCATGTTTTCCTAAAACTCCCTAAACACTGCATTGTATCCCTTCCAAATCTTTTTTTCGCTCACATCCCACTAGAAAAATAGGCCAACTCTCCCTTAATGTTTCAGGTGCACAGTATTTTTCAGTATCTTGATCCTCATTCCATTTCTCTTGGCTTTCCCGGCCACTGATTCCTTGCCAATTCTGCCATCATAACCATCTCTTGCCCTTCAGATCTACCTACACTACTGGTCTTGGTGACAGTTGGCTCACAGCTGTATTTACTATAGCTTTATTTGTATGTTTTATCATATAAATACAATTACTGTCTAAACTAGCACTTTTTTAAGAGTAAAGGAGGGCAGCAGTAAGTTAAAACTGGGACTACTTCAGGGAAAATGGGATAGATAGTCCCTCTACTTGTTGATTTTAGCAATAAATTAATGGGCTGCTTTAATAGCTTCCTATGGTCCTTTTATTCCATATGGTGTCAGCTCACTAGGCTTGTTCTAGCCTTGAGGATTTTCTCATTTTTTAAGACACCTCAACCATAACTTTTCCTGGGCATCCTTTTCCAATTCCTTCATTCCTCCAGTTAGTGCATTCTTTCTCGAAGAAAGAGGAGTATACTTCGCATTGTATGAAAAATATTTACATACTTATCTCCTAAAGCTATGAAGTCCTTGAACACAGGGATCTCATTTCATTAGTCTTTGTATCCCCCAAAACCTACAAAGTCCTGACACATGGTAGGCAATCAATGTTTGTTGCACGGATGAATGCCGTTCTAGAAACGTAATACCTTAATTAAGGAGACCAAATCTTTAATGGTTTGGGAAGTGGGTATTTTAGCCATTGTGAGAGAACAGCTGGGGATAGATTTTTGAGGAAGAAGTTATTTCAGTTTTGTCTTAAGATTTCTTGTCAACGTTTTTGTTTCTATTCAAATGTTTATTCTAATTTATTTCTGGCATTTGAAGTCATTAGTTTATAAGAATTACAGTGCTCTAATACTATCTCTGTAGGATAGGTTTAGATGTTCTTAAACTGCAGATATTTGTTAATAATAACCGTAGTAATGGTACTAGTAATAATCACATGAATCTTTAGAGAATTTAGGCCCTTTCAATACCTGGCATTTTTTTTTATTGGAAAAAAAAAAGCCCACAATCCCATCAGTGACAATTTATCAGGCTTCCTAAAAAGGCCTTCCCCAAAAAGGCTAGTGGTAATACTTTTTAAAAGACTAAAATTTGCACAATAATTTCATAGCCTCTGTAACTCTCATTAGGATCGACTTTCTTTATACTATACCCTTCATTTTCCCACCCAAAGCATTTCAGTATTGCAAAAGCCCCCCTAACTCCTTCCTCTTGCACCTCCAATTCATGCATCAACACTCATGGGGCCAGTGACTACAAATCAGTAATTAGATCACATGACTCCCTTGATCAAAAATTAAGGTGTATCTTTATAATTTGAAAATGAAAGGACAGCATGTCATTTGACATCCCTCATCAATTAGACCCAACTTAGCTCCTAGACTCAAGACATACTACTGTCCACCGTCATTCCGACTCTTTAGTTATGCAATTGCCTGCCTGAATATACTAGGTACTTGCACAACTGTGTCTTGTTTTTTATGTTTCTTCTTCCTTCCTTCATCCTTCTAAAAAAAACTCTACTTATTCAATATTCAACTTAATGTTTATTTCTGAGACAGAGAGAGACAGAGCATGAGCGGGGGAGGGGCAGAGATAGAGGGAGATACAGAATCCAGAGTAGGCTCCAGGCTCTGACCTGTCAGCACAGAGCCTGACGCGGGGCTCGAACTCACAAACCGTGAGATCATGACCTGAGCTGAAGTCAGTGGCTCAACCGAGTGAGCCACCCAGGCGCCCCTCAATATTCAACTTAAATGACACACTCTCCTTCCATTCCCTTTCCATGTATTTACAATTTTACCTTTGTTTAGCTTTTGTATCTCAAATGGATTTTAAGTTCCTTGACAAGAATTTTTATGTCTTATTGATATTTATTCCTTTAGCATCCACTTAAGTGTCTCCAAACTGTAGTTACTGGTTTTTAAACGAATTGAATTGGGGCGCCTGGGTGGCTCAGTTGGTTAAGCGTCCAACTTCAGCTTAAGTCATGATCTTGCAGTCTGTGGGTTTGAGCCTCACATTGGATCTGTGCTGACAGCTCAGAGCCTGGAGCCTGCTTCGTACTCTGGGTCTCCCTCTCTTTCTGCCCCTCCCCACTCATGTTCTGTCTTCCTCCATCTCTAAAAAATGAATAAATGGTAAAAATAAATAACTAATGGAATCTAATTAATTGTTGTAAAATAACTTATTGCATTAAAGTTCCAATTCTGAACAAAGATGATTTTTTAAACTGTCAGATTTGGGGGATGGACTAGACTTTCACAAGTGTTTCATATTTCTCAAATATTTCTAGGCTGAAATCAATCTTATTTCTTGATGTCATTTTTTCCTTTACATCAAGATTTATAAAAAAAAACAATAATAGAAAATGTTTTATAAAAATATAAAATGTTTTGCAAAGTATACACCATGCTCATGAACTCAAAATTATTAACATTGTTTGAGGCTAAAATCTCTAATAATCTTAATATAAGGTGACACAAAATGCCTATAATAGTGACATCTGGTGGCTCATAGGACAAGTTACATTAATTTACCAATTTTAATTTCTAAATGTGTTTCCATTTAGTAAGACAGCTGCCTTTGTCCATGTAAACTAGTACTTGTATACTTATGGAGGGCTGTTTTGTGACCCAGTATGTGATCTATCTTGGAGAATGTTCCACGTGCACTCGAGAAGAAAGTATATTCTGTTGCTTTGGGATGCAGAGTTCTAAATATACCTGTCAAGTCCATCTGATCCAATGTATCATTCAGGACCCTTGATTCTTTATTGATCCTGTGTCTAGATGATCTATCCATTGTTGTAAGTGGGGTATTAAAGTCCCCTGCAATTAGCACATTCTTATCAATAAGGTTGCTTATGTTTGTGAGTAATTGTTTTATATATTTGGGGGCTCCTGTATTCAGCGCATAGACATTTATAATTATTAGCTCTTCCTGATGGATAGACGCTGTAATTATTATATAATTCCCTTCTTCATCTCTTGTTACAGCCTTTAATTTAAAGTCTAGTTTATCTGATATAAGTATGGCTACTCCAGCTTTCTTTTGACTTCCAGTAGCATGATAGATAGTTCTCTATCCCCTCACGTTCAATCTGAAGGGGTCCTCAGGTCTAAAAAGAGTCTCTTGTAGACAGCAAACAGATGGGTCTTGTTTTTTTTATCCATTCTGATACCCTATGTCTTTTAGTTGGCACATTTAGTCCATTTACATTCAGTGTTATTATAGAAAGATCTGGGTTTAGAGTCATTGTGATGTCTGTAGGTTTCATGCTTGTAGTGATGTATCTGGTACTTTGTGGTCCTTGCAACATTTCATTCACAGAATCCCTCTTAGGATCTCTTGTAGGGCTGGGTTAGTGGTGATGAATTCCTTCAGGTTTTGTTTGTTTGGGAAAACCTTTATCTCTCCTTCTGTTCTGAATGAGAGACTTGCTGGATAAAGGATTCTCGGCTGCATATTTTTTTCTGTTCATCACATTGAAGATTTCCTGCCATTCTTTTCTGGTCCGCCAAGTTTCAGTAGATAGATCTGCAGCTACTCTTAGGTGTCTACCTTTGTAAGTTAGAGCGTGTTTATCCCTAGCTGCTTTCAGAATTTTCTCTTTATCCTTGTTTTTTGCCAGTTTCACTATGATATGTCGTGCAGAAGATCGATTCAAGTTACGTCTGAAGGGAGTTCTCTGTGCCTCTTGGATTTCAATGCCTTTTTCCTGCCCCAGGTCACGGAAGTTCTCAGCTATGATTTGTTCAAATACACCTTCAGCTCCTTTTTCTCTCTCTTCTTCTGGAATTCCTATGATATGGATATTGTTCTGTTTTATTGCATCACTTAGTTCTCTAATTCTCCTGTCATTTTGGGTAGTCCCTGCGGTGGTTCCAAACTGCAGGGCACGTCCCCTGTGCTGTCTGGAGTAACTTGTGTTGGTGGGTGGGGCTGCAGTCAGACCCGATGTCTCCCCAGCCCACCGCTGGGGCCACAGTCAGACTGATGTGTACCTTGTCTTCCCCTCTCCCAGGGGCAGGACTCACTGTGGAGTGGTGTGGGCCCTGTCTGGGCTACTTGCACACTTCCAGGCTTGTGGTGCTGCTTCGATGGGATCTGGCCAAGGGTGTGTTAGCCGGGGTGGATCCACCAAGTGCACAGGGGTGGGAGGGGCAGGCTTAGCTCGCTTTGCCTTCTGTGGTTCCCTGCAGGAGGGGCTCTGTGGCACCAGGAGGGAGGCAGACCCGTTGGAGGGATGGATCCACAGAAGCACAGCATTGGGTGTTTGCATGGTGCAAGCAAGTTCGGTGACAGGAACTGGTTCCCTTTGGAATGTCGGCTGGGGTATGGGAGAGGGAGATGGCACTTGCCAGCACCTTTGTCCACACCCCCCCACCCCCCCCAACCCCCCGACGAGCTGAGCTCTGTCTGCTAGGGCCCAACAACTCTCCCTCCCAGTGTTCTCTTGCCCTCCCCACTCTCCAAGAGCAGAGCCGTTGACTTTTAACATTCCCGATGTTAAGTCCCGCTGGATGTCAGAACATATGGCGTCTGGCCCCTCAGCTTTTGCAAGGGGCTCTGCCTTGCTGGTCAGGCTTTCCCTCCACCGCCAGGCTCCCCCCGGCCAGTCCGGTAGCGCACACCTCCTCTCCACCCTTCCTACCCGCTTCCATGGGCCTCTCGTCTACACTTGGCTCTGGAGAGTCCATTCTGTTAGTCTTCTGGTGGTTTTCTGGGTTATTTAGGCAGGTGTGGGTGGAATCTAAGTGATCAGCAGGACGAGGTGAGACCACCTCCTCCTATGCCACCATCTTCCCGTCTGAGCCCTAAACTAGTACTAATTATTCAAAATATTTGCTTCATCTCTTACTGGGAAAATTAATATTATGCTATATGTATTATTTTCTAATATTCAAAAGTCTTAAATACATTGAGTTAGTTAGTAAAAGTAGGCTAAATTATAGACCTGAGTTCTTCTTAGACCTAAAAGGAGTAGAAGGTGGAAGAAGACATTAACAGGATCTGTAATCCATAACACTGTAACTCTGAATGCAGTACTCCCTAAACAATGTTGGTCTTCTAGAACATATGTGTCAAAATCCATCCTTTGTACCTACATGGTGTGAATCACTGTGATGGAACAAAGGTAAAGAAGAAGGGGAAGGAGAAGGAGATTGGAATTCCAGACAAACTCTACCACTGCTGAATTTTGTGACCCTGCATCAGTCTTTTAATTCCTTGGGCCTCAATTTTCTCATTGGAATGATTTAGACTAGATACCCTCCATCTTGAAAATTCTTAATGACAGGGACTTAATAGACAGTGATGGTTAATTACAATGACATAGCTCTCCTCTGATATTTGGCTCTTGGTGCATAGAGGATAGGTATTTTTAAAAATGATAATAAGGCTTCTTCAAATTTATATTCAGTATTCATGTAACATCCATTATCAGAGTACCCAATGGGATAACTCAAGATTCCCAGGACCACTGGCAAGGAGCCAAAGCTATTACAGTCACATTTGTGAATAAATTAGAAACAGCTTAGGCTCAGTTTCTCACACTCAAGAGCCGACTAAATGTACCTGCTGCTCTATCCCCATTCAGTAATTTCCAAAGTCTGTTAGAGAACAGATTCATTAGAATTATCTGAACACTTGTTAAATATATGTCTCTTGTGCGCCCCACTAAATCTACTGAAGGGAGATGACTGGAAGCCATATTTTTAACAAGCTCTCCTGATGATAATGGTGGTTATACTGGTTTGGGTACTACTTACTATCCCAACCCAGAAACCATATAAATTCAGACAGAAAGGGAAACTGATACCATCTAGTTGATAAAAGATAAACCCCTTTTCAACTGAAGTATCTACAGGGCTCACACAAGTAACTTAAATGGGGGGGGGGGGGGGAGGGGGAAACAGCCAAGTAGGAATTACGGAGAACTCTAGAGAACATGCCCCATGTAAAGTAGATAGCCTTTAATTAGCTCTAGTGGTTGCCAAGAGGCAAGCTTCCCAGGGTTGCCCTGTGTTTTGTTAAAAGAAGATGAAAATAGGATTCTTATGTGAAATCGCCAATTTGTAGGAGTTGGAACTAATTCAATGTGAGCTAAATGAAACACATTTGTGGCTTCAAGTTTATATTCTCTATTTGAGATCCAATTCTCATTGTGCCCTCTACATCACACTTCTCTCTTTTTCAGCTCCACTGCATTTTTCAGTCTAATGTGTGTTTAACCAGCCAGACGAACTTACAGAAAACCCCACATAGAATGGCCATTCTATCTTTTCTGTTGTCATATTGTTTCAAATTCTTATAAAATTGTTGAAACGTTGTTTCTTCCATAAAACATTTTGGAACTGCACTCTCTAAACTCTTGCAAATGCACTCATCTCAAGTATTATGCCCAAATATCTTAACCAAGTCTATTATTTAACAAATATTATGATAGGTATTATTCATCTTCACATAAACTATCTACTATAGGCTTTAGCTAAAACAAGGGAAGATAATATTTCCAATAATAATTTTTCACTAGTGACTAAGTGTATTACATACAATTAGCCTTTACATATAAATTTCAACGCTGGAAGCTTATTATTTATTCATTATTGAGTACCTATTGCTTGCTTAACATTACCCTGATTAAAAACAAATACTGTGAGGGGCACTTGGGTAGCTCAGTCAGTTAAGCATCCAACTCTTGATTTTGACTCAGGTCATGATCTCACATGGTATAGAACCCTGAGTTGGGCTTTGTGCTCACAAACTGGAGCCTGGTTGGGATTCTCTCTCCTCTCTTTGTGCCCCTTTGCCGCTCATGCTGTCTCTCCCTCTCAAAACAAATAAACTTAAAAACAACAACAACAACAACCACTGTGAAGATCTGTCTTCATTCTAAAGCAAGAGAAAGAATTTTGAAAATAACTAAATGAAGACTTTTCCCAATAAGCAAATTGAAAAGTTTTACGATGAAGTGTTCTCATGAGCCTGGATCCTAAGACAATATGAAAGAAAGTCTCTGGGGCATATGACAAAGTAAAAGACTTTATATAGAAACCCAGAAACTTTTTATAAAATAAACACTATGCCTTACACTAGAAAAAAAGTTCTAAAAATTGGCCAAAGTTCAATTTTTGTTCTTTTTTGCTTGATTATTTTAGTTGTGATGAGTGATAGAGTAAAGTTTCTAAGTGACAGGGCAACACTTCAAATTCCCTGAAGAGAAAGGAAGGAAAATAAAAGCATATTACACTGAGAGGAGATCCCTAATATTAGCATGAGGACTGAGGCACACCAAAGCACTATCAATTATCTCCACATATTCGAATTGGTCATCCGAAGGAAATTCGGGATTTATTGTAACCTGGAATGCATCCAAAAGCCACTATTTCTGAATATATGACATATCACCAGGACTCATATCATTGTAAAATGATATGACTCGATTAATTTGAATGAGGATAAAAGATATCTAAATTTTATGTCCTATAATAAGCATCACTTATATGACACATTAATAGAATTTATAGAGGTTGATGATTTATTGAACATTAGCTCTGATTATTGCCCTATATGAGATGATGGAGAAAGAATAAAAATAAACACAAAAGATCATTTCCACTCTAGAGTAGCTTCAACTCTATTTTAAAAATACAAACAAAGTACAGGCATAAAGATGCCTTGGAACAAAGTAGGATTCCAAATGAATTGTGTATTTTGATGAGAACTTGGTCCACCAAGTTTTAGGGAAGTAAAGATTCAGAGTACAGTGGCAGTTGCTAGGGAAATTAAATAAGCTATTTTTAAATTGTCAGCATAGCTAACCAGGTTCAAGACTTCTAATTCATTCAATCATTTATTCATTCAACAAACATTTGTTAAGTGCTTTCTGCATTTTTATTAAAAGGTAATGAATTCATATGGCTCAGAAATTTTTTAAAAATGTAGTAAGAAGTCTCACTACTCCCTCATCCTCATATATTTCCATAAACAATCATTTTTATTGTTTTTTCTTATCCTTATAGACTATTTTTGCAAATGCAAGAAAATATTAATGTGATTTAGTAGTTTAACCCCTTTAATATACAAAAGATAGCATATTGTAAACACTAGTCTTTTTTTAGTGTTTATTTATTTTTGAGGGGGGAAGAAAAAGGGAGATAGAGAACCCCAAGGTGGGGCTTGAACTCACTCATGACCAGTGAGGTCATGACCTGAGTTGAAATCAAGAGTTGGTTGCTTAACCAACTGAGCCACCCAGGCGCCCCATGTAAACACTGGTCTTTACCTTATTTCAGTTTTATTAAAGTCTCCTATATAATCAAACAATATTCCACTCTGTGATTATGCCATTGTTTAACCCATCCCCTCTAGATGGATACAGGTTATATCCAGTCTCTTGTTAATATCAACAGAACTAACATTGCTCCAACAATAATCTTGTGAATTGTATTCATATTCCTTGTCTTTTCTCACCAAACTCCCTCAATAGATTCTAATACTCTAATAACACAAAAATTACCACTGGTTCAAGAGAAAAGAAGGTTAGGAATGGGGCTGCAGAGCAAAAAGTAAGAGAGGAGAAGAGAGGTGGTAAAGGAAAGGAAGTGTAAGAATGGACAGGCCCTGCTCTGAATGCTGCCTATTATTACAGCATTATTTCCCTTCCCACAGGAGCTATCGTTCTGAAATTAAAATATTATCCAATTGTGAAAACTAAAAATCCTGCCATGGTTGACTATAAAATATAAAGGAAAATAATTTTTAAAAATGAACAACATAAATTTAGTACTAATTGCTTTAAAAATCCAAGACATTCTTCCACGATATATGTGTATATATATCATATATATATACACAATTTTATGTACATATTTATATGTACAATTATATATTCTCTGCTATATTTTAAATATAATATATAATTTTAAACTTGATATATATTATTGCTGTCGATAATATCCCTCTCCCTCAATATAAATCACAGCATGAATTGTCCTCCAATTCCTGAAAGCAATTTTAAGGAACCCTAATGCAACTTAAGGGAAACATGACATTTTTGTCTCTCCACACCTCACATAATAATTTTTTCCCGGTAATAGCCACCTTTTCTATCTTAATCTCTTATTGGTATTAAGTTGTGGATCATTACACAGTCAAAATGTTAACTGAATCATGTCATGTCCCATGGAGTTTTATCATGTTTAAATTTTCAAAACTTGGCTACATGTAGGAAAATGAAAGGTATTAAAAAAAACCAAAGCCCAGGTTCTTCCCAAGCTCTGACAGCTTGAAAGGAACTCCAACAGAGAAACAGAAGTAAAATGAAAACTCCTGGAGCCTTAGCCCACCCATACATGACTCTAATTGGCAGCCTTCATAGGGAATTCGTCAGTCTTTCCAGTTCCCCAGACTGTATTTTCTGATGAACTTTGAAAACACAGACATCATCTGATACTGTGATGTATCTCCAAATTAAAATAACAGTTAAATATTTCACAAAAGTTTGCATTTAGGGTCTACATTTATTTTAAAACATATTTGTTACCTATTTCTTTATCACCTTTTATTAGAACTATTGCTTAAATATCTACTTCAGATCCCACTCCTTTGCAGATGAGATCATGTTCATGGCTCATTTAGTAAATTTATCTGTTGAGAATGCCTCTCTCTAAATGTAAAATATTTCAAAGCTCTTCTCTGTAATGTGTATGCATAATAGAACATACCTGACATACACTTTTGAAACTTGTAAGATCCTTTGCTAATTGAAAAAATATATATATGCTGCTTCTCAGGAGATCTCAAAGAATTTCAAAATTATCTGGTTTTAAAATCCTGTACACTTGTGAGGGATCAATATTATTTTGAAGAATATGTGACTTCTGAAAGCTCCGAGTCAGTGGCAGAGCTCAAAATAGAACCAATGAATCTTGCCTCTCAATTTGTGTCTCTAGCTAACCACATTAACTGGACAATTTTCTTTCATCTGTGTATTATTAATAACATAATATCCTGTGACACAACAGACTAATAGCCTCTTTGGAGAATTACCTTAGAGTTATGTGGTACACGTTTTTAAAGAACCTGTTATGTGCAGATATATATAACTTATGACTGTCACATAATTAAATAATTGCCACCTACTTAGGTGAAGGTTCTCACTTTCAATAATCTTAGTCTTATAAATAGGTATAAGCTCCTTGGAACAATGATACATCTTAAATGCACAGAATAGCTTTTCTTAAACAAACTCCAGTTTTCTCATACTTAAAGACCTCATGAAAAGGGAGGTATTTAGAACCCTCACATCCTATCTTTATTTTAGGTTTAGGTAAAATGAGGTCTGGACTGAATAAATTACTGCTTCTGGATCCAAAGGAAATTAGTATTTGACAGGGCTTTGAACCCAGGCTATTCAAATTCGATTCCAGACCAATGGGTTTTCCAACTTGTATGGTTTCTGGTTAATGTTAGTGTTGTTGTTAGCTATTCAAGTATCATGATAACTGTATTTCACTACCTTCAAAGTCTTCCCTTCCTTAGTGGTAATAACAATTATGCTGTTAGGGTTTTCATGTTATTTCTCCATTTCTAATTTCTTCTAAACCTTAAATGGAAGTTTTCCTTAACAGTCTCTCCTTGAACTTCTTCTTTTCTTTCTGACATAAACTTCCATGGCTCAATTATTACTTATATGAAGCTCTTTCCAACATGTATAACACTAGCTTAACCTAACTCCTGAGATTTATTTGCCTTCTAGCCATTTCCTTCTGGGTTTTCATTAGCAGCTCAAATGCAACATGTCCTAAGCTTTCCTTAGCTTTTTACTCTTGAAGGTATCAGCCGCGTATACTCTGTGATTCCCATATGCATAAAAAGCCTAGTTTCTTTTCCATATTGTTTTATAATTATATCCTTATAGGTCTTTTATCCCAGCTAAGCTGCAAGTTCCTCATGAACACGGTCTTATTCATCTTTGTTGTCCTGCTAGATAGCACAGTATAGCGCTTGGCAGATGTTTGATAAAGTTTTTGGTGACTGAATGAATGAATGATCACTGGGCAAAGAGCTGGTAAACTTGAAGATTTTATGACATAGAAGGAGATCAATGTCATGTAAGAAAAAGAATTTAAGCTTTGCCTTTTAAAAAGTTGCCAGATAACAAATTACTAGAATCTACTATGTTAATCGACTAGAACACCATTGTTATCATTGTTATGTAGTTTTAGGATATAATTTTAATAAAATTATATTATCTTGATGGAGCAGCTTCAACAATAGGTGTTGTCTCTTAAAGGCAGTCTTATAAGGCAGTGTCATTATATTAAAGTTTATGTTAGTACAGTGCTAGGTATTTATAATTATGAAGGAAATACAATTAAGACAAAAGCATTTCCAATCAAATAGGATTTGATTATCCATTAATGCTAAATGGGAAGTTCATGACCTGAGCCTGATGGGCCCTTTACAAGTTGTAGTGGACAATTAAACAACTCAGCAGTGAAACTGACATTGAGGAGCAGATTTTGCCTGCCAGCCGTTCTCAGGGTTTGGATTTCACTGGATCATGTTCCGAAAGGTCAGCACTGGCCAGATGACCAGTCCAGAACTGCAGATGGCAATGTGGTCACCTGACCACTCTGGGGCTCCCCAACCTGCTGCACAGGCTCAAGTTCACTGAAAGGTCATGGCAGGCCCTGTGTCACTACTCAGAAATACCATAATTCCGGGGACACTCTCTTCTACATTGTATGGAATAAAGAAGAAGATTTTGGTCTCCTAGCCACAGAATAAAACAATGACACTTATAACAACTGCAAGATAACAGCTTAGCTATAGGGAACAGCTCAATGTAGGCCAGCTTTCTTCAGAGGCATGTTCACATTCTAGGAATGAAACAGCATTTACATACTCTCCAGAAACCTGGGAGAAACACACCTGAATTCAAGTCTGACTATGCCAATTACAACGTGTACATCCTTGTGGCAGTGAGGTCATCTCCTTGAACCTCAGCTTTATTTTGAGCTATAGATGGGAGAAAATAAGATTGTACCTATGTGCCCTGCCTACTTCAGAAAGTTGAGAAACACAGCATGTAATTCATTGGCCAACTGGTGACATATAAACATACTATCCATTTTCTTTGTGTTTGAATGAGTCTTTGAATGAATGTCCACAGCAAAAAATTTGGGAAAAAATGGTTTTCATATTTTTAAGCCATACACATTAGGCTGAGTGTATGTACCTGAACTCTTTTAAAAAGGGACCCAAAGGAGAACAGTTTGATCTAAGAAAACCTTTGGGCAATGATTCTCTTGCCCAAATATTGCCCAACGTAGCAGGAAAATGAAACTAACTTTAATTTGGAATACTTTTATACTGTCAGAATCAGAAATTAAAGAATATATGTTTGAATGTAACTTGGAACTATGTATTATTTGTGTTCAAATGGAATTAAAAAAAAAACTTACAGGATATAATCACATAATCTCTCCCAGTTCCGCTATTTTTTGACAAGACAACTTTTTTGTACTGTGACTCTCCCAGCTTCAACAGGGTATTTTGTTTGTCCACAATGTCCACCTCTTGGACATTATTCAAGGTAACTGCAGTGAGATTATGCCCATGATATGAGCTGCTCATCTGCACACAAGAGAGAGATAAAGCTGGACTCAAGGGTAGTGCTGGAATTTGAAACAGTGAGGTTATTTTTTTTCTGAAAGCCCTCTTAAGAATGATCAGCAATGGATTGTAGAGCAGGAAACCACCCCTACAGCCCATGGATGAGCTCTTAGCTGAAGTTCTGCAAAGTTCACACATGCATGTTTTTAGCAAACAAATAGTTAATCTTGGAGGGAAAATTAACTTGTTTATTTTGAATTGTAAGGTACTAAGGAAGGGCTTAAAATATTTTAACTTATAACAATTGTGGAAAAAAACGAATGTATTTGTTTGAGACAATTGTCAACAGACAAAAATCAAATTTGCATTGGTACATTCTCACTCTTTCCAATTATTTGTCTCTACACTGAGAACAGAGGCATCTGTCTACAGCTAATGTAGCCTTCTCTGAAAGTTTTCAAGGAAAACAATCAAGAACCCAGTGGACAAGAGGGCAGATGTACAGTCCTCAAGCCTACGGTTGGCTTGGCATGACTTTACATCCCAGGAAATTGAGAGAATGCTGATTTGTGCCCAAATAAATACTTCTGGTTCCTTGGAGTAGAAGCAAGGAGAAAATAATTAGATCAGTTGTCTCATAGAAACTATAAAGCTAGAATTTCTACCTTGTTTTTGTGAAAACTGGAGAACCAGGCAAGGTCTGTAGCCCGCAGGAAAGGAACAGCTGTAGAGATAGACATGGACAGTCACTGCTCTTTCCTTAAGTGCCAGTGTGTGGGCAGTCAGCATCCTGAGTAGCTTAGGTTCTTTGTGTCTCACCTGTTCTGCTACTGGTTTCTAAAAACTATGTCTACACATACGTGGCTAAAACTTTCCTCTCCTGGGTATCTCCTGTCTGTACTGGTGGTAGGATTTGGCTCCAAGAACCTGGATTTCTGTTTATTCACCTAGACACCCACGTATATGCCTCACCTACTAATTCTGCCTTCATAGCTTTTCCCAATGCTCTAATCAACACCATCGTTTGCTGCCAGGATTTATTTGCCCTGAGGAAACTACTGGGGCAGCTGATGGAGACAAACTGTACTGTCTAACTCTTCTTCTATATTTTGCCCCTTAGGTGCTTCAATTAGGAAAGGTATGCTCTCCATGCCTAAAAGTACTCCTAGGAAGTTGTTGTAGAAATGTTTAAACTGTATGCAAAGCTGTCACACACACACACACACACACACACACACTTTTCTGAAGCGAATCGTCATTTTTTTCAGCCTAGCTGTCTGTTCAGCCCCACACTACCCAAGCCTGGCTTGCAGGGTCAAGCTGTTGTTTCATAGTGGGAAAAAGCTGATGAAAATCCTTCACACAGAGGTGTTAAGAGCTTAATGATGAACATTCCCTTGAGTATCTTCATTTTGAAAGAGATTGCCTGGAGAGGTTATTGATTTACACAGAGAAATGGATTTCTAATCCTGGAATTTCGTCACAAGAAGGGAAAGAGATTGACTTGGGTGGGGTTGGAGATCATTTTTGTTTTGGAATAACTCCAGAAATTAAACAGAAATAGCCACCTGATTTGTCCTGATAAAGTGGACTGGGTTATCTCATTGCTTTCGACTCAAATATAGTGATGACCTTTGATAGAAAACAGAAAAGGGATCTTGGGCTGAGGATGGAGATATGGGAGTGGGGGTCAGGGGACAAAAACTAGAGCCAGAGTCAGCACCACTTCACAATAAGGGAACAGAGAATTCCACAACATCTACCCCTGTGAGGAAATGGGTTTCTAGGCAAATATTTGGATTACTTGGGCATAGTACTATAACCATCGAGTTTGGCAATTGAACTAGATTAAAATGAATATGTTTTGACAGCATAAAATAAGGTACTATCTAAAAAAAAAAAGAGGAATTAATCTTATCAACTAGAGTGGCCTCTTAAATGTGCTTCCATGAGATCTTAAAACGTGTCATCTGCTAAACATTATGACGGAAGGAAGGAAGGAGGGAAGGAAGGAAGGAAGAAAGGAAGGGAATGAGGTAGGGAGGAAGAAAGTAAAGAAATGAGGAGGGTGGAAAGGAGGGGAGGGAGCTCCGGAGGACGGAAGGAAGAAAGAAAGAGAGACAGAGAAAGGAAAGGAAAGTAAGGAAAGAAAACCTCAAACATGCCAGGGCAATGAGATCACTGTAATTGCATAACAAAGATGACTTTTAAAAATAGACACCTCCTATCCAGGTACAAAAGTGCAGGATGAATAAATAGCAGTAATATTAATAATATTTACTGAAGATAACGGTGATGGTAAGGAGATCACATAGCATTATTGTGATCACTAGATCATCATAGCAATATTATAAGATTGATACTATTAGCATTTTAAAGAGGAGGGAAAGGAGAAACTTGATGGACTTAAAATTAGCAAGTGGTGGAGCCAGAAGATAGCAAAGAAATTTTGTGGTTTTTCTTTAGTGTATTCTGAAGCTACATATGAGTGTTTCAATGCAAGCTTATCTTAAATGTTTCCTGTGCTTTTGAACCATCTTTTATTGGCCTCTTTGTTTCAGGGCTGTGGTAGTTCCTGACGACAAAGCCCAGATAATGACAAATCCTGACAATATTTGCAAATCCTACAAATCAATACTTCAAAGATAGGTAGAACCAGTTGCTTTGGGGATTTAAACAAAAGGAGAATGATTTCTTCAATCAATCAGTTGCCCTACTTTTCTTACTTTAAACAACAATGGCAACAATACTTTTTAAAATTCTTTGTTTCAAAGTTTGGAAGAGACATTAGAGATGGGAAAACTGAGGCCCATTAGAAAAGCATTAACTAATTTGCTCAAAGTAATAAAATGATATTAAAGGGCCTAATTTTCCAAAAGGTAGCTTCAAGTGGCATTAACATTGTGTCATTTAGTGATTTGTGATATAGTTATTTTAATCTAGGTTACTGAGGTGGCTCGTATAATATAGGCATTTCGCCACTTTTTGTTGATCTTCATCCTTTTGCTCAACTTTGGCTTTTGCCCAGAGGCTCCAGAATCATTACTTTTGTTACAGGAGAGAAAACACTGGATTTTCAGATAGTTATTCCCCCTTTCCTGTATCCCTCCCACTTTCATGGCTATTCTTCACTGAGGAATGAAAGCCTTTAACAAGTTTGCTTTTCTTGGGGAGGAATCATTCTTTTATTTTTTTTTTTTCATTCCTTAACGGTTTTTATGAATGCTTCATTTCTAGAGCCAACAAAGAAATCATGGGTGAAGATGCTTAGTTTATAATTTTTTTTTACTTCTTTTCCTATAATCAACTCCCTAGTTCTAGAATTTAAGTTCTTCCATTTAAGTTAATAACAGCATTTCTTTCAGAGCTGTTTTTAGGATAATAGATACATGTGATTGGGTAAAGAGCCTAGCACAATGCCTGGCATACAATAAGTGATCAATAAATGCTGTTATTATTTGTGCCTGGCCTATAGTAGGTGCTAAGTACATATTGTAGTGTAATTATGATTATTCTATGTCTCTGACCATTCAAGATTTGTCTCACTACCATAGCAACAATGCTCTTGAACTACCGCTGCATAACCTTATTCTTTAAGTAGACAAATAAGCAGGATGTGATATACTTGTGAGGATTATGCATCATAATCCACATGCAAATGCCATAGAAAGTGCTCAATAAATGTTTGATATTATTATGGTTTTGTTTGGCAACATAACTGTTGTACAAGGCTTGTTCTGCACACTATCCTTCCCTAGCTACTCTAGCTTGTTAGGTGAATCCCCTTAACACTTAATTTCTAAAAACAATATAAAACCACCAATTATGTGGAAATCTTAGTTCTGCCTCCATTGTCCTTTGTGGTTTGGGCCAGATAATTTATCACCTGTAAATAAGAGTCAGTTTCTCAATCTTAAGAGTGAAGTATCCAAATGAGATCTTGAGCGTACCTGTCACAATTTCATACCTTGCACAATTACATTCACATTTTCTTGAATCTGTTATGCAAGTAAGAGCCATAGGGCCATCACCATCACCACAAAAGCATGTGACCACTGCTTCACTTTCAGAGTCTAATTTGAAATAATCCAATGAGATTTCTTATCAAAGAGGCATATGCCAGTTGAAAGTCAAATACTAAATATCCTTGCTTTAAATACAGTTCTTAAGTTCCTAATTTTCTCCATTTCCTGATTGGGCAACCTGGTACAACATCAGGATAAAGGGCAGCATATACATGACTTAGGATCTCAGCGTAAGCCATTTGTTTTGTTAATCTCATTATAAATTCTTTACAACGTCAACCTGGACCTTATTATATGTGGAACTACAGAGAGTCGTAATCTGATGAGCCATAAAGCAATGTAGTTTTGTCAAAAAATCTATTTGTTGAGTAAAATGCATTTACACTTGTTTGTTTCAATAGATGGTGTATAGTGACATCTATTGGAGATTGTGTGTAATGAACAACACAGTTAAAATCCAGATTCTATGGGTGTGGTAAGCTTTTAGTGTGGAGAAAATGCACTAAATGGAAACAGGAAAATATAAATTCAATACTAACACTTATGGTGTATGTCTCCCTGAAGAATTGAATATGATCCATATATATCCCATAAAATAAATGGCTTCAAATGACTGGACAAATTGAAGGGGAAGAAAGCAATTTCCATGGAAACCGTATAAAGGGGAATTTTTAAAAGAAAGAGTGAGGTGAAGAACAGAAATAAAAAGAGGTTGACCAGAAAGAAAAATACACCTAACAAGCAAATATATAGGGCAGAAGCAGTTCCTTCATTGAAATATTGTGTAAAATACTATGTAATTCTCTAAAACAATAATCCTAATAAAACAACTGTGGATATAATTACAGTTATATCATGCGTTATGCCATAAAGTTAAATTTTCTAGATAGAAGTATTGTGTCACAAACATGTCTAAAATAGTAACAGCACACCAGGTGGCTCAGTTTGTTGAGCATCCGACTTCTGCTCGGGTCACGACCTCACAGCTTTTGAGTTCAAGACCTGCATCGAGCTCTGTGTTGATGGCGCAGAGCCTGGAGCCTGCTTCAGATTCTGTGTCTCCCTCTCTCTCTGCTCCTCCCCTGCTCACCCTCTGTCTCTCTCTCTTTCAAAAAAAAATTTTAATAGCAATAGCAACACAGCATGGATAAGGGAGTAAACTGGTGGTCAGGAGGGCAGTCCCAGGTACCAGGTCTGTTGTAACCTCTCTGGACCTTAGTTATTTTACCCACAAAATGAGAAGGAATGACAAGATAGTCTCAAAGGTCAAATTTAGCTTTAAATTTTTCCAACTATGACTTTAAAGTAGTGGCAAATTTTCTTTGTTAATGATCCCATGATTAGTTGTTAACTTGGTGTGCAACTTTGCACAAAGCACTTAATTTCTCTGTGCCAGTCTCCTCACTTATAATTGTAGGTGTTTGGACTACATCACCTATAAGTTGACATCTCTAAAATGTGATTATTTTCAAACACTTTACCATATTCCCAAGCCTATTTGTGCCGGAGTGAATTACAACTCTACTTTGAGGTAGAATTAAGAGAATTGGTGAAATCCCCTGCATATAGATAAAAGGACTAGTTATATTAAACATGAATGTATCTCCAAATATATTCCTCTGAGTTTGAAGGGGATATTTTATTTAACAAAATCTATGCATCTGTACCACTTCTGTTGTTTGCTTGGTAACTGTGGACAGCAACAGAATGTGCCTTTGAAGGTCCTGTCTCCTCTCCAACTCTGCCCTCAGTCGGGCTTCAAGTTTGGTACCATGGCACTAAGAGGAAAACAGAGGTCTAAATTTCTGAGTTCAATTCCCCAGATCCTCCTAAGTCTTTATATTTAAGCTGACAGTCATTCAGGGATTGCCTAAGATTTTGAAACAAAATTAAATACGCATCTACTATACCTGTTCTGAGAAGAGACACTTTAGTATAGCTATCTACATTCATATTGTACTGTGCCTATTCTGGAAAAAGCTACATACGGGTTACTAGGATTTCTTCATAATTAACAAAAGAGTAACTCTTTTTCTTATGTTTTGGCTTGAAACCAAGCTTAGACTCCCCTTAGTAGTAAATTAAAGACCAATTTTATTGGGCACATATTATGCACCAAAAATAATGGTAAAACTTTAGGCGCAATGTCTCATTTAATCTTTCTAATTGAGTGAAGGTCTTTTAACCTTTCATAAATGAAGAAATTTAAGCTTTGAAAGTTTAAGATATTAAGCTTGAAACTTAATGAAGCAGAATGAATGTGAATTTATATACACATATATTTACATATTTATTTATTTATATTTTATGTATTTATTTAATTATATATTTATATATATATATATTATATTGTGTTTGTATGTAAGGCAAACACATGCAGGCACACAAACAGGCCCACTTTAATTGGTTTCTAGCATCGTTACCATAGGTTTAATCTTTCTTACTTTACTCATTCTACGAGGTAATAGTCAAAGGTATGTTTAGTTTCTATATAAGAAGAGCTAAAGTAAATTTAGGACTAACAAATAGCTTTACTTTATATTTCTGGTGCGGTTGGTTTGCCATGGGAAATAAAGGAGTTTGCAGAGAACTTTATATAAGGTTAAGAAATATCATTGGGTGTTGATGGAGGTGAATGGAGGAGTTGAGGCACATTGAATTAAATTTAATACATTTTTTTAATATATGTGTTATCAATTTTATTTAAAAATATTTTTTTCAATTTTTCCTTTTTTTATGACAGAGGATTTTCAACATATAAAAAAATAAAACAGTAAAATGAACCACAACCAAAATGCACCTATAGGCAATCCTGCCTCAACCACAATCCATCTATTTGCCTCTCCCAAATTATTATTATTTTTTTAATGTTTATTATATTTCAAGAGACAGAGAGACTGTGAGCAGGGAAGGGGCAGAGAGACAGGAAGACGCAGAATTTGAAGCAGGTTCCAGGCTCTGAGCTATCAGCACAGAGCTGGACGTGGGGCTCGAACTCACGGATTGCAAGATCATGACCTGAGCTGAAGTCATATTTTCACCAACTGAGCCACCCAGGCGCCCTGCCTCTTCCAAATTATTTTGAAGCAAATCATTCGCATCAAATCACTTCATCTTACATGTTTTAGAATGTGTCACTAAAATATAAGGAATTTTGTGTAATGTAACAATACATTTATCATGCACCCCAAAACAATAATTTCTTATTAGCAAATATTCAATGTTTTTTTGAAATGCAAGTGACTTTAGAAAATATTTTTTCTTGGGGCGCCTGGGTGGCGCAGTCGGTTAAGCGTCCGACTTCAGCCAGGTCACGATCTCGCGGTCCGTGAGATCGAGCCCCGCGTCAGGCTCTGGGCTGATGGCTCAGAGCCTGGAGCCTGTTTCCGATTCTGTGTCTCCCTCTCTCTCTGCCCCTCCCCCGTTCATGCTCTGTCTCTCTCTGTCCCAAAATAAACGTTGAAAAAAAAATTAAAAAAAAATATTTTTTCTTAGCAAACAAGACATAGAAAGGAAGTTTCTTAATCTGAAAAAGAAAGTCTTTTAAAAAGCTACAGCACATATATAATCAATGGTAAATTATTCAAAGGTTTTCTCTAGAGAACAAGAACAAGACATGGATGTATGATATCATTACTTGCAGAAAACATAGTACCAAATCCTAACAATCTAAGAAATCAAAACCAAAAAGACATTACTTTTCAAGGCAAGAAATCACGCTATTAGTTTTGCAAATGGCATGATTGTTTATGTAGAAAATACAGATTTTTTAGCAAGGTAACTAGATATAGGAAGGTAGATGGATATAAGTAAATATACAAAAATTAATTGCATTTTTAAATACCAGGAATAAGCAGATAGAAAATTTTTAAAAAATTTTAAATAACATAAAAACCAGGAAGTACTGAGGAAAAATTCAAGTGATGCATACAAGACCTCTATACCAAAAACTATAAATATTCTTGAAAAAAAATTAAGAAATCCAATACAAATGGAGATATATATACTGTCCATGGGTTGGAACTTTCAATATTGCAAAAATATCAATTCCTTCCAATGTGATTTCCAATAAAAAAAAACAAATTAATATCTACACATTTTATATCTAGTTGTATATGCTCTTGAAGCATACACAAATATTGACAAAAATAGTTTTATACTAAATATCTAATTTGAAAGAATCATGGAGTTTCACAAACAACTCAAGGCAAGACCTAATCATTTCAACTGATAAAGATACAATGGCCACTTTCAGATTTAGAGAGTTGACTGTTTACATGGACAGCAAAAAAGAAGAATAAACCAAAGGTGGCAGCTTCCTAGGCCCTTGCCCAACACACTGAAAAGGACAACACTGAAACATTCAGGAAAGCTGAATAATTGCATTGCAAGTTGTAGAATATCCTGATGCTGAGGGGCCAAATCTAGACTGCAGCTAAGTGATTTTATATTATGCAGCTCTACAGTGAGGATGATTGAAAGAAACCCCCAAGACATATCTGACCCAGGAGATGAAGAGAAACTGTTTTATAACAGCGTTCCAGAAGACATGAAAAGATGAGTGGGCAATGGCCTCATAGAAGATCCTTAAAGACTTCCCACACTCTCATGTTCCCAGCAGATCATAAGGTGTACTGTCAAAACTCAAATAAGCTGCATTTTAAGCCTTTGCTATTATGAATATGTGCAACGTCAGCAAGGTAGCAGAGATGAGCAATTCCCCTAATGCTATGTTCTTTGTGAAAAATATGGTAAGCGAAGAAGATTCAGATGGCAAGCATATTAAAGGATGCTCCACACCATAAGTCACCAGGAAAATGCAAATTAAAACACAGTGAGATACCACTAAACACCTATTAGAATGACCAAAACTCAGAACACTGATAATATCAAATGTTGGCAAGGACATGAAGTAACAGGAACTCTCATTTATTGCTTGTGGGAATACAAAATGGTACAATAACTTTGAAAGAGAGTTTGGCAGGTTTTTTTGTTTTGTTTTGTTTTGTTTGTTGTTCTTGTTTTTGTTTTTGTTTTTTACAAAATTAAACATACTCTTACCATGCACTCCAGCAATTGCATTTTTTGGTATTTACTCAAAGGAATTAAAATTTTATGTTCACCCAAAAACCTGTTGTTTATAGCAGATATAATTGTTGAATTCTGGAAGCAACCTAGATGTCCTTCAGTAGATCAACAAATTGTGGTACATTCAGACAATGCAATATTACTCAGTAATAAAAAGAAATGAGCTATAAAGCCATGAAAAGATGTAGAAAAATCTTAAATGCATATTACCAAGAGAATGAAGCCAATCTGAAAAGGCTACAAATTGTACAATTACAACTATACAGCATTCCGGAAAAGGCAAAGCTATGGAGACAATAAAAAGATCAGTCATTGCCAAGGATAGGGAGAAAAAGGAAAGAAGAATAAGCAGAGTACTAAAAATGTTTAGGGTAATAAAACACTCTGTATGATATTATAATTATGGATAAATTCATTGTATATTTGGCCAAAGTCTTGGAATGTACAACACCAAGAAGGAACTCCACCATAAACTATGTGTTTTGGGTGAATGTGATGTATCAATAGTTTATCCTTGGTAAAATGTACCATTCTGATGAGTCGTGTTGACAATGGGGTGGCTATGAATATGTGGGGATGAAAGATATATGAGAAATCTCTATACTTTCTTCTCAATTTAGTTGTAACTACAAAACTCTAAAAATAAAATCTTAAAAAATAAGTAATAAAAGTTAAAAAACTAAAAAATAAAAGCAACATAAAATATCATGTACTTAGGAACTTAAAAAAATAAAGATCGGGATGGAGAAGAAGATGTGAAGAAAATAATTACTTGTATACCCATGCCAAATTTCTGGATCACAGATGTGCCTACGTGGTTCAGTCAATACAGCATGCAACTCTTGTTATTTGGAGCCCCACATTGGGCATGGAGGCTACAAAAATAAATTCTGGATAACAGTGCAAGTAGTATTTTACAAGAAAAAAATTTTTAAAAATGGGCTAGCTATTTAAATCGGAAAGATTGAAAAGAAGAACAAAAATAAATCCAAATCAGTAAAAAAATAAGAAAACATTATAGATGTAATCATCAATATCCTATCAACATCATGTTTAAAATGAATTCTTACTGATTTTTCCAACACATATCTGTTACCACAGGGATCAGTCCCCTTGACAATCTATCAGAAACCTGATTTCCATCATTTGTTAGCCATTTACTTAATTATTCAATTCCAGTATTCTTGTATAATAGCATCAGAATCTTAACCTGTACCCTTTGGGAAAATAACTTTATCAACTAGACAACAATACTAGTGTGAAGTACTTTTACCTTTAGTCTTATAGGGCTCCATTCATATCTATGGATTTGTATCTATATATTTATAGATATGCATGTATGCATAAGTTAGTATACAAACATACCATTCTTTGTTCTGTCAGTTGAAAAGCCTAAAAGAAATAACATACCAGTAGTAACAAGCATACCAAATGCCTAGATTTTGCTTTCTAACACCATTCTCCAATAAATGGAATGACAGCTCCTTGGGGGAAATAGCTTAATCTAGGACAACGGTAGAAAACATACATGATGAACCTGAAGCATCTTATTGTGTCAGAAAGTTACAAATGAACAACCTCTCCCTCATTGATGTGGGGTGTATCAAACGGGCATGGGAGCCAAATGAAAGAAGTCTCAATGGGAAAGCTGAAACAATTCAAGCAACAAAATAAATAAAATAGATTATAACCTAAAAACAGAAATACTAATGAATCCACATTGATATAAATAAATGACTGACTAAATGATGAACACAAGTCAGACCTAACAGTGAAGAAAAGTTCCAAATAAGTTTTGTAGGTACTCCACACTAAAGGAAGTGGAGCATAACTCCCCACTCTCTAAGTATGGGCTGTACATAGTGACTTCCTCCCCAAGAGTATGGTCTAGAAAGTGGGGAAGAGAATAACTCTACCATGGAGAAACCTGACAAACAGTACTTCAGACAAGTGATCAAGGTCAACATCAGCAGTTATAAATCATGTTGATAGTATGTTCCCTGGATATGATGTGATGAAAGTGGCACTTAACCCCTGTGATCTTCCCCTCAGAAACTCAAAACCCCAGGATAATCATGAGAAAAACATCAGGTGAATTCTAACACAGAGCATCCTATAATATACCTTACCAATATTTAAAACTGTCAGGGTCATCAAAAACGAGGAAATTCAGAGAAACCGTTACAGCCAAGAGGAAACTAAGAAGATATGACAAACAAATATAACAAACAAATATAAAGTGGTATCTTGCAACAGAAACAGGAGATTAGGTAACACCAGAGAGAATTAACTAGATTAGGTAACACCAGAGAGAATTAACTATGAACTTTAGTTAATAATCTTAAAAAGGAAGGACATGACAAGAAAAGAAAAAAAAAACTCACTGAAAACAGGACTAATGCAATTAATTTGTAACCCACTCAGACAATCCAGGATAATCTGTCCATCTCAAAGTCTATAACTTTAATCTCTTCTGCAAATATTCTTTGCCATATAATGTAATATATCTACAAGTTCCAGAGGTTAGGATATGGATATCTTTGGGAGGGGAAACATCTTTCTGCCTACGACAGGAATATAAAAGTAACCTTGAATAAATAGAGAAAGTTACTATATTTAGGAACAGATATTTTTAAGATTTTTCCTGAATGTATATAAATCTATATGAATGCAAGGCAATTACAATAAAAATTTTGGTGAATATTGAAAGAATTCAATAAACTGATTCTAAAATACATGTAGAAATATAAATGGGAATAGCTAAAACAATTTTGAAACAGCAAAATGAAGGAGTTGCCCTTCATCTGGGATAAATCTAAACTTTAAGTAAATAAGTGCAATGCTATACTTGGAAAGACTTGAAAAATAGGCCAGTGGAAGGAAATTCCATGAGTAAGTCCATATAGATACCAAAAATTGACACACGAGAAATGTAGCATAACAGATTAGTGAAGAAAGCCTAGATTTTCTTAAGGATAATGATGGAAAACTTTCTTAATACATGGAGACGTACTTTGGGATGCCTGATTCACATCATTAAAAAAAAAACTCCAAATAAATCAAAGACTTAAATTTCAAAGGTAAATTATAGAGAACAAACTGATGGTTGATGGAGAGGAGGTGGGTGGGGGATGGGCTAAATGGGTGATGGGCATTAAGGAGGGCACTTGTTGGGATGAGCACTGGATGTTATATGTAAGTGATGAATCACTAAACTCTACTCCTGAAGCCAGTATTACATTATATGTTAACTAACTGGAATTTAAATAAAAACTTAAAAAATAAAGATAAATTATAAAAGTATTCGAACCATATTTTGAATAACCTTCTATTGGGGCGCCTGGGTGGCTCAGTCGGTTGAGCGACCGACTTCGGCTCAGGTCATGATCTCACGGTTTGTGGGTTTGAGCTCCGTGTCGGGCTCTGTGCTGCCAGCTCAGAGCCTGGAGCCTGCTTCTGATTCTGTGTCTCCCTCTCTCTCTGACCCTCCCCCACTCATCCTCTGTCTCTCTCTGCCTCAGAAATAAACATTGAATAACCTTCTATTGATGTAATTGATTCACATGTCTTATACAATACCTGACAAAATATATAATGGGAAAAGTTATGCATTTGGCTACGTTATATCAATGCTTTGTTTTTCCTATAAACACACATAGATGGAGAAGTGTTTTCAATGCCCCAAATAAAAAGAGTATTAATTCTTGGCATAAAAAAACAAATTCTCAAGTCAACCAGAAAATTATGGAAGATCCAAAAGACAAAAATATGTGGGTAAGAAATAGAAATAGTAATTTGCACAAGTTAAGTCTGGGTGGTTAACAGGTATTTGAAGGGATGCTCAGGCTTGTAAAGAATCAGAGAAAACAAGAACACTACTTGCAGACTGGCAAAAACAAATGGAGGTTATTTTTGTGGAGAACAAGAACTCTTGATGGGAATGTAAACTGATGTGGCCATTATATACAACATTTCAGAGCTGTCTGTCTCTCTCCAACAAGCAAGCAAACAAACACATATTTAGATACATAGCATATATGAGGATGCAAATTGCTATTCGCATGATGCTGATGCTTATATTCTCATAGGGACACACAGATCTATAATATTGTATATTAAACGTGTTAGAGTTTGGACTTGGATGAGGATGAAAAGAAAGCATAATCAAATTAAATCAAACATGGGAAGGGTCCTGCATGGACCCAAATGATAGGACACCATGAGTTATCCCTAAAGCATAACGTATCCTACCATTGTGAGTCTGGGTTTGGAATTTATAATGCATCATTATACTTAAACAAAATTCTAAGATGTTTTAGAGATTATAAGCACCCTAGAAATACTTTTTTCCCCTCAGTACAGTAAGGTAACATCCATTAGGTGTCTGTTAGCTCTAACTGTTCTTACTGGTGAGAAGACCCAATGATCATATTTCTGACACAGGTTTACAAGGCAAGAGAATCCCCTAAAATGAAATCGAGCACCTACTACATATATAGAGAAAAATTCCAAGTTGTATTGTCAGAGATGTGGATTTTTTTTTTTCTTTTTCAAATCAAGGATTTACTCTGCCTTATGGACAGGAAATACATAAAGAATGTCAGTAGCTGAAAGGGCCCTCCTCTTTCCAAGATATACTCCCAAAGAAAACTGGAGGGGGATCTGGGTGGCTCAGTTGGTTGGACATCTGACTTCTGCTCAGGTCATGATCTTGTGGTTCCTGAGTTCAATCCCTGAGTCCGGCCCTGTGCTGACAACTCAAAGCCTGGAGCTGGCTTTGGATTCTGTGTCTCCCCCTCTCTCTGCTCCTCCCCTGCACACACACACACTCTCTCTTTCTCTCTGTGTCTCAAAACTAAACAATTTTAAAAATTAAAAAAAAAAAAAGAAAAGAAACTGGCAAGAAGAGGTGTTTCACCAGGCAAAACTTGGAGCAGTCAGATTCACAGACCAAGGAATTCACTTTCATTTCAGGCAGTGATTGGATAAATGGATGCACCTGAAAATTTGCCACCCAAATTTGTGTTAAAATTTCTATGTTTTAGTGTATAGAATTGATTCTAGTGTGTAGAACATTATCAGTGTTCATTTCTTTCTAAGTCTCTTTCTTTATTCTCCTGTGTAAATGATAATTTTTATTGCAATTTGCCTGTTTGGGAGTGACTAAATTTTAATTAGAAGCTTACTAGCAAGGACTTTTCATGAATCCAGTCAAAATAATAATAACAACAATAAAAAATCTGGAAGAAGAATGGGGGCAGCCTGGAGATTGTAGTAGACTCATAAAATGTTTCTTTCTCACATCTTTGGGTTGTGCCTTTGAGATAAATACTTTTGAAGCTGTTTCTATAGTTAGAGTTGTATTATGTTTTAAGTAGACATATATTTGGAATCTTACAAATATATGTAAATGTGGATAGATGATTATATATGCGAGGCCAAAAAACATGGATAAAATATATTAGAAATTTTAAATATATCCTCATTGATCTGCTATGATATGGGACTTGGGTGTTGATATTTAGAGAGAGTGGCCTCTCTACGACTGAGTATGAGGCAGGATTTTTGCAAAGGTGATGTGAGTGTAGGGAGAATGTATCCCTGAGTACTATTTTCAAAATGTCTTTACTTGCTTCCTGTCCAGTTTATAGTGCTCTAAAGAACTTTTTTTTCCTGTTCAAATTAATTAACTTTCTTTTTCCTCTTCAAGCCTTTGTCAGTGCTATCTGTTATGCTATGTTATGTCTAACAGTTTTGGAAATACAGAAAGTACAAAGATAATATGTTCTGACAAATGCTTAAGAGAAGTCCAAGTTAAATAATTTTATTCTTTTTAGAAAGGCAATTAATGAAATGAGTAATCAATAGTCACTTAATTTTCATTCCCTGGAGGAAACGTTCACATACGTTTCACATATTAGAAGAGTCTTTTTAAGCCACAGGAGGTACTTTTGAATAAGTAAAATATAAAGATGACTCTGCCATTGAAATATTTGGTACAACTTTTCAAAATAATAATGGAGTGTATCAATTAAAACTATGCTGTCATTTGGATCAGTGAAGAATAAAGACTAGAGTTTGAGTCTTGGAGTAAGTAATTGGGAGAGAAACAGTTGCCTCAAATATTTCTTCTATTCCTTTACCTCTTTCTTCACCTTCTGGTATTCCTATGTTGTGTGTGTTACACCATTTGTAGTTATCCTACAGTTTGGGAATATTCTACTCCAAAATTTTTCTTCTATTTTTCTCTTTGCTTTTCAGTTTGGGGATTCTATTGACATATCCTCAAGCTCAGAGATTCTTTCCTCAACTGTGTCCAGTATACAAATGAGCCTATCAAAGGCATTCTTCATTTCTATTACAGTCTTTTTGATCTTTATCATTTTTTTCTTAGAATAGTTATCTCTCTGTTTTATTTACTCATCTGTTGTTTCATGTTGTTTACTTATTTCACTAGAGACCTTAGCGTGTTAATCATACTTCTTTTAAATTCATGGTCTGATAGTTCCAACATCCTTGTTATGGTTGATTCTGATGCTTGCTCTGACTCTCCAAACTGTTTTTTGCTATTCAATGTGTCTTGTTATTTTTTGTCGAAAGGCAGACATGATTTATTGAGTCAATGGAACTGTGGGTAAAAGACCTTAAGTGATGTAGTGATGAGCTGTGGGGGGCAGCAGGAGCATTCTATAGCCTTATGATTAGGTCTCAGTCTTTCAGACACCATGTGCCCCTGGGCTGTGAACTTCACAATTGCTTCTCAGTCTGTTTCATTCCCTTAGGTAGTACAGAATGGCAAGAGGGTGCTACAGTTCTATTTTTCTTCCTCCAGGTCACTTAAGTTCTGATAAAACCCCAATAGGTCAAGCTCTGATAAAACAGTTTCTCTTGAGGGCAGGACAGAATCCTGCTGTTAGGTAGAAGAGTCCTCTGATGTATTCCAAAGTGGTTGCTTCTTTTCTCCCATGCTGGAAGTCCAAGGAGAATTTTCTCTGATCTCACAGGCTCTCACGGTGAAATCTGTTAGAGCTCCAGGAGTTAAAATTCATAAAAATGTGGCTGGATCCCTCTGACTGGGTCCTCCTGTGGCTATTTTATTTTCTTTTTCTCTCAGGCTTGTCCACACTGACCTCCAGCAATTTGTCAATTACAGTTCCGGCTTCCTGGGAAAGTTTCTGCTGGTGGCTTTCTATTCCAGCAAGTTGTGATTCTCTGTATCTGTCTATCTGTCTAATTTTGGGGGCAGTGTTTGCCCTGTGGCCTCACTTCTCTGATAGATCTAAGACTTGTTGATTTTTCAGTTTGCTCAGCTTTTTACTTGTTAGAATGGTGTGGTGACTTCTAAGCTCCTTACATGCCAGGCTGGAAAAAAGAAGTCCTAAATCAATAAACTTTTATTCTTTTCTTATATCTAATTTTGTAATAAGATGTTACTATTCTCATAAAATTAGTTGGCTATGTCTGCATCTTTTTTGTTTCCTGTTTTGTTAGCTGGAAGAAATCTGTAACAAAGAATTCTTCATTCTTCAATATTTGGTAAAAGTCACCTACAAAACAGGGTGGGCTTGGGGGTCTCGTGACTCTTTAAAATATTGCTTCAGGTTATATTTCTACATAAATTAATTAAGCTATTTGCATTTTCTAGTTCTCTGTGTTCAGCCACAATAAATCTTTTTTAGTATGTCAACAAAAAAACAGCTGGGTTTTGTACATGCTATTTTTCTTTTTGAAGTACTTTTACCTCTGTATATTTTGCCAGCTAACTTCTATTAACCTTTAGTTTTATTTGATACTTTTGTCTCTAATCAATAGCTCTTATCAGATAGTTGTGATCATGTTATAAAGAACCATGTCTTCTAAAAAACCATCTTTTTCTTTATTTTTTTTATTTTTTTAACGTTTATTTATTATTGAGAGACAGAGAGAGAGAGAGAGAGAGAGCGTGAGCAGCGGAGGGGCAGAGAGAGAGGGAGACACAGAAACTGAAGCAGGCTCCAGGCTCCGAGCTGTCAGCACAGAGCCCGATGCAGGGCTCAGACTCACAGACCACGAGATCATGACCTGAGCCAAAGTCAAATGCTTAACCGACTGAGCCACCCAGGCACCCCGACACCCCGAAAGCCTTCTTTTTCTAAGTAAGAGTATGTGCATATGCTGTCTGAGCATGTAGAATACGTACTTCTGTTCTATATTCCTCATCACACAATAATACCATTCCTGGTAAACTTATCAGTTAGTGTCTATCTCTTGCCTCCTTGAAGGCAGGAAATGGACTCCTTCACTTGATTCCTTAGTGACTGATGTATATTGTCTTAAAATACTTGTTAAATAAAATTATTCTATAACACTATAATTAGGCCATGGTGTTAAAGAGGAAGTTACCGGCTTTCTCTATACCTTTGTTTTGATATTGACATTGTGGAGAGATTTTAATTGTTCAGTGTACACTTTATAACAGATAACCACTACCATCTGGTGGCAATTACATGAATTACAGCTCGCAGCCTCAAAGTGACTGAAAGCGGATGTTTTCTTTTAATCCAGTTGTTCTCACTTAGGGCTGGGAAACCAGATGAGTGGGGTGGTGAGTAGCAAATAATGTGTTTATCAAAATACTCAAGAGGTCAACGTTAACACATTCTTTTTAAAAACATGGATGTTTGGTGGTAAATATATAACTATATATTTCACTCACAATCTCAAAGCTCAACTGTTTTTTGAAGATATCGTGCAGTTGAATACACATTTATTATTGTTATGTTTTACCACTGAATTATCTTTTTGTCATTATGAAATGTACTTCATTTCTAACAGTCCTTGTTGCCTTAGGTTCTACATCAATATTAATATGGCCATACCACTTCCTTTTGATATTGTGTTTTCTATACTTTCATTTTCAGTTGATCTGTGTCCATAATATGTAAAGTTTATGGCTATCACTCCATCTGCTTTACTGGTTCTTAACTTCTGTAAGTGCCTTCAAGACCATTATTTTATCTCTTGCCTTCAACAGTGGGTGACACCATGTTATCCTGGTTTGGTCTTAAACTGCGCCTAATAAGAATGGATATTCCTCTGATGAACGGGATGCTTTCTTTTGTTCTGCCTATGTGCCCTTCCTGTCCTCTCTGCTTGTGGCCTTGTGGGGAAGGCATTGAAGGAGATCACGTGATAGAAATGTAGTGATTATACCTAATGTGTCACAGAGAAGACATAGGTGGAAAATTCCCACATAGGAATTCCCACATAGGAAATTTAACAAGACCAACAAACAAGTTATTGTTTACATTTTTCTATATAAAATGTAACTCTATCAATGATGAGCAGTTTCAACTTTTAGAGAGCCATTAAAAACTAGTATTCATGGGCAGCATAATGCATGATGTAACATCATAGGCAGCAATGTACCCAACATTGAATTAATGGTATTAAGACACTGCAGAAGCAATATCTCCACTGTTTCAATATAAACACATTCGACAGAGCCACGTTACCCCATTTTTTCTAAATGTTGGAAATATGAAACTAGCCATTGGACAATAAACAACACGCACAAAGTCATTCACAAACCTTAGCAGAAAGAGTGTGTGCCTGGACACTACAAGGAATCATGATGCATGCCAATAAATAAATAAATAAGAACTTTTTCTCTGTGCCCTGTTAAAAAAGAAACTTTATTATAAATCACTCAACTTTGTATAGACTCAAGAATATTATAACGTATTTTAAAATTGTAGATATGTAAAGGGCCCTATAAGTAGCTCTGTTTGTAAGCACCTTTAATGAGATAGTAGGGAACTTGTTTAGGAGTAGGACCCTAGAAGGGAAATAACCCTAACTGAACAAGATAGAGTTAAATAGAACAAACTGGAGACTTCCTTTATAGTGAGAGAAGCAATGGATACACTCACTAATGATGTTCCATAAATTAATGGAAAGTACCAATTTAAATTCTGCCAAAGGATAGCTTGAGCATAGACCTCGGTTTCCACACCCTTTTGACTCTTTCTAGGATAATGCAATATGACATTCTAGAAAAGGCAAAACCATGAGAATGGGAAATAACGTAGAAATTTTAATGCCAATTGCCCTATCTGAAGAAAATACTCAAGGGGTTATTATAATTAGATGACAATTGAAAGAGAATAGAGATTTCCAAAGTAGGTGGTGATGGCAAGGAAAAAGAAATTTTGTGGGTATTAAATCTCTCTCCTTCTTTCTCTTTATTTACCCATAATTTCTACCTACCTATCTATCTAAAATTACTATGCTTTTGAAATAGAAGCTTTACGGCTCTTTATTCAAAAATGCATTATAAAGAAAAATATTAATAGAAACCTGAAATAGAAAATTTAAATTTTCTCAGCAAAACATAATAGAGGTAGTTGATAAGAGCCTTGAAATTGATATCAAATATACTATATAATATTAAGAATGATAAAAAGGAATCAGATTTACCTTTTTAATGTAGATGGAAAACAAGACATGTATTATTTAAATAAGAAAAGTGAACATAAAAGAGACTGATTTTTGTAAAAACAAACAAACCAAAACTCTGTATATATGCATATTTATGTACTTAATTTTGTATGGGCACAGAATGAGAGGGGATATAAAGGCTATTAACATGGGCTTGATTATGAATGGATAAAGGAAGAAAGTAATCAGGGAGAAATTATTAATTTTTTATACTGTCTTGCATTATTTCATTCATTATAGTAATCACTTAATGTTTTTTTAACATTTAAATAGGGGAACTATTAATGAATGGTTATTTATTAGTGTGGGAAAACAGCCAAATCTTTGGTTGAGCACCTACTATCTTTAAGATAATATGCAGAATTGGAGGTATTAGGACACACATGAAGTCAGCCCTCAAGAAACTATCAATCATTTTTACATTTCTTTTAAAGAGTGACTAAGTTCTTGCACACCAATCATCTGGACATATGCAGGCTATGGATAGTTATAAAACATTAGAACTAAAGGGAAATGCAGAAAGGAGCCCAATATTTAGTGCAAGGTTTTTTGTTTTTTTGTTTTTTGTTTTGCCCTTGAGGCATTTGCCAGTTACCATGTTCTATATGATAAACTAAAAAGATGGAAAGCAAATGGTGGCTTAGAACCTGAGAAATTGGGCAAAGCTTCTTGTCATTTCATGTGGCTGATAGGACACGATGGTGTTTCAAAGCAACCAAGAAGGGGAATGTTGGGTAAACACTTCAGATTTTCATGTGAAGACCTGAAAAGCTATAGTCGAGGTGTATGGATAAGGGGAAATAGACCAGTTTTCACAAATAATGACATGTAGATAATAGTAAGTGTAAAGTTATCCACTCCTAACCAAGCCTGTCAGAATAAAACTGAATCTTCTTTGGAAGGATGCATCATCTATAGCATGAAAATACCTTCATCTATAGCATGAAAATACCATTTCCATATTCAATGCTTGGCACTAAATAAAAATTACTAGGCATAAGAAAAGACAAATTACACTAAAAAGATCAAGAGAAAAAAACAGAAAATAGAAACAGATCTAGAGAAGATTGTTATATTTGATTAATAATGAATTTGTATCACAATCTAGAACATATCAGAAGAATACTAGAAAATAAAAAGATCAAATAGAAATAAAGAATCTGTTATAATAAAAATACAGTAACAAATTAAGAAATCAAAACATGAGTTAACAGCTGAAGACAAGATTTCTTTAAGGCACAGAATTTATTCAAGTTTAGTAAAAATTCCAAATGCTGGGAGCATAAAAGAAACCTCAAAAAACTTCAAGGGAAGGACACCTACGTGGCTCGGTCAGTTAAGCCTCTGACTTTGGCTCAGCTTATGATTTCATGGTTCATAAGTTTGAGCCCAAGTTGGGCTCTCTGCTATCAGGGAAGAGCCCTCTTTGTATCCTTTGTCTCCCTCTCTCTCTGCCCCTTCTCCCCCCACCTCAAAAATAAACATTAAAAAAAAAAGCTTCAAGGGACTGAACTTACACAAAGTATACTGTTATAAAGTAGAAGTTAAACTAAAATAAATAATAAAGATGACTAGAAAAGCTCTAAATTTAAAATTATGGATACACCATTATATATACCATACGTCAAAAAGCCCATGAGGAAATATTTTGAACTGAATGTCTATGACTATTTAGAGTATATAAATATTTATTAAATGCAGCCTAATGAAGGAGAAAAGCTATAACCATGCTTCCACGGAAAGTCATAGCCTTAAAGGCATATATTAGAATAGAAGAGTGAAAAGCCAATGATTTCAATATCCACCTCAAGAAGTTAGAAAAAGTAATCAAACCAAAGAAAGAAGAACAAAATAATAAAGACAAGAACAGAAATTAATGAAATACACTGCAAACATAGAATTGAGAAAAGCCTGAAATGAAAAGCTGGCTGTTTGAAAAAAGTAATAAAGTTGTTAAAACCCTACAATGGTCATTGAAGAAAAAGACACAAGAAACAAAATACCAACATCACAAATGAAAAAGAGAGATAGAAGTATAGCTCACACAGACATTAGAAACATTAATGCATGATTTTGTGAACAGCTTTATGATAACATCTGATAATAAATTTCAAAATAAATTCTTTAAGAAACACAAATTACTGGGATGCCTGGGTGGCTCAGCTGGTTAAGCAACCTACTTCAGCTCAGGTCATGATCTTGCAGTTCATGAGTTCAAGCCCTGCATTGGGCTCTGTGTTGACAGGTCAGAGCCTGGAGCCTATTTCAGATTCTGTGTCTCCCTCTCTCTCTGCCCCTCCCCTGCTCATGCTCTGTCTCTCTCTGTCTCAAAAATAAATAAAAACATTAAATAATTTTTTTTAAATATGCAGAAAAATTTTTGATGCAAGTCAACAGTCACTCATGATTTGGGGTGAAAAAAACTCTTAGCAAACTGGAAGGGTATTTCTTTAATCAAATAAAGAGTACTTATGAAAACCTATAGCAAACATCATGTTTCCCACATAGAAGTTAGGAAGGACTACATTCTATCACCACATTTTTTTCAGTATTGTATTGGAGAACCTAGTCAGTACAATATGGTAAGAAAAAGAAATAAAAGTTATGAGGATGAAAAGGAAAAAACAAAATTATTTACTTGCTTCAGCATGGTTATATATCCAAAATTTTAAAATAAATGTGTATGGAAGCAAGCCAAGTGTCCATCAATTGATGAATGGATAAACAAATTCATGTGGAATACGCATACAATGGAATATTATTCAGGCTTGAAAAGGAAAGAAATTCTGAGACCCGTTACAACATGGATGAACCTTGAAAACATTATATTAGGTAAAATAAACCAGCCACAAAAAGACAAATACTCTATGATTCCAATTACATGAGGTACTTAGAGTTGTCAAATTCATAGAAAGAGTAGAATGGTAGTTGCCAAGGGCTAGGGGAAGGATAAATGGGGACCTGTTGCCTAATGTGTATAGAGTTTTAGTTTTGCAAGATGAAGAGTTCTGGAGATTGGTTGCACAACAATGTGAATACTTTTCAGCACTAAACTGTATACTTAAAAATGGTTAATGTTATAAATTGTGTATTGTGTATATTTTAGTATAATAAAAAATAAGTGTATAACTAAACTATTAGAATTAGTAAGTGAATTTAGCAAGTTCACTCTAAATGCTGTATGCCACCACTACCACCAACACACACACACAGAGCAAATATCTAATCTAACAAATGGTGTACATACATACTTCTACATGAATAACTTAAAAACATTAGTGAGGTAACTTTAAAAAGAATCTAATGAATAGGATGTACACTATGTTCTTGTACCAGAAGATTCAATAATGTAAACATACTTATTTTACCAATATATTCTTGGATTTAATGCAATCCTAAGCAAAATCCTAATAGTCTTTGTGTGTATATGAAAATATGGTATTGACAAAGAGATAGGCAAATTGTACAAATGTAAAAAGAGAATCTAAAAACAGATGAAACATATGTGGAGGATGAAAACTTGAGTTACAGTATAATATTGCATACTAGTGGAGAAAGCAAAGACTTCTAAATACATGGCGTTAGGTAAAATTAATAAATATGCAACTAAGTGTATTTTGATCAACATGTCACATAATATTTTCAATTAAATTCAAGGATTCCAGATGGATTAAAGGTTCAATATAAAATGAAAAGTAATAAAACCTTTAGAATACTGTATGGGAGCATATTTTTATGAACTTTTGCTAGCTTAATTTTAAAAATGCAATACAAAAAGTAATGATCATTAAAACTATGCATTCCCAGTCAACTAAATACAGTATTAAAAGATTTAAAAAAGGATGTGATGCATTTTTTTTACCAGTTTTTAAAAAATTGAAAGAAAAGACAACCCAGAGAGTGGGAAAATCTATAACTGGCAAAGGCCTCATTGAATAAAATGCAAAGAACACTTACAAATCCATAACAAAAAGACATAAAGCCAATATAAAACTGAGTGATAGACTTGCACAGGCACTGTAAAGAAAAAAAAAACCCAAGTGGCCAGGAAATATATAATGACTTGTTCAATGTTGTCAACCATTAGGAAAATATAAATTAAATCTGTATGAGATACCAAACATACACCAGAATGGATAAAATTAAAAACTCTGAAAATTCTAACTATTGGTGAGGATTCAGAGCAATTGAAGAATTGAAAGCCAAAAATACATTCGGTATCATTCCATTATATGAAGTTCATAAAAATGCAAAACTAAATTTGAGGTTACATATTAGAATAATGGTTGACTTTTGCAATAAGGATGGGGACAGTGATTTGGAAGTGACATGAAGGAGATTTCAGGATCCTGGTACTATTCCAGTTCTTGCAGTACAGGTTGCTTATATCATTGTCAATTTGGTGCTTATTCTTTAAGCTGTACATACGATTTCTATATTTTTCTATAAGTATAATATTGTTCAATAAAAATATTTATTAGTGTAAAAAGAATTCATTGCTGGAGTACAGATAAGATATTAGTGGGGGATGGTAGTTAGGAGAAAATAGTGCTGGGGACCTCAAGAAAGGCTGAAATTGGAAAGAATAAATTAATTTGGTGGTTGTGGATTGGTGAAGTGTGTATTTAAGGCAGGAGAAGAGCATGAGCAAAACCATGGAGATAAGACAGTACAGAAAATGAGGACTAGCAATCGTTCAGCTTCATTATAAATGTGTATAGGGATTTCAAGAAAAATGAGAACGGAAAAACAAGTAGAGGTTAGCTTGAGGAAGATTGATACACTATTATATGAATAGTCTTTCCTTTGGTCAGTTCAGGACACGCACAGATCTCAGGGAAGAATTTAAAATGAAAATATAGACAATTCACTTCTCATTGATTCTATAATTCATAATTCTATTTCTGTAACTGGCCTATTAAATTTACCTGTATATAAATGGTGAGCCTCAGTTTTCTTATGAAATTTCTCTGACTACAGGGAGTTTATAAGGGGTTCCCAATGCAATAAAGTCCAAGTTTCTGGAAAATAGATGTGAACAAAGAAAAATGAAAAAAATTCTGTGGTGCTGGAGCTTTTCCAGTGAGGCAGTGTGGACCAAAGGCCAGAGCTCACCATTATCAGTGAGGCCTTGACCAATCTCAGAATTCTCAACCAGTTCTCCAGGAATAAAATAACCCAACTGGGAATAAAAATAAAGGAATATGAGACATGCGTGTAAAAAATATTAAGGAGGTGATTCCACAAGACTTGATTACATTCAAAATTTGAGGTAGAGCATGGCTTTTAAAATGATTCTGAGAATTTTTAACCAATAACCATCCCAACTGGTATTTATGCTAAAGATGATATTCTGGGAAGTCCTCAAGTTGGAATCCTTCAGTTGACAAAAAATTTTGCACTTTTTAACCACCTTGGAGTTTGTTATAAGAGCTCAAAATTTTGTGTTCTTATATGCGGATGAGATAGCTGAAACAACGGAATTAAATGTGATTCCGATGAAGTAAATGGAAAGATATAGATGAGAGAGGGAATAATATCTTGGAAATAAATAAATATCTTGGAAAATATAGACCCTACAAATCTAAAGATCACATCATGTTATGAGGGGAGTGCAAATAAAAACAGAGATACCACTATGACCCCAATCGGGAACACCGATGACATCAAATACTGGTGAGAATGTGGAGCAGCGGGAACTCTCATTCATTGCCGCTGGGACTGCAAAATGGTACAGCCACTTTGGAAGACAGCATGGTGGTTTCTCACGAACTAAACATATTCTTACCACATGATCCGGTTGAAAATTTGTCTACACAAAAACCCCCACGTGAAAGTTTATAGCAGCCATATTATTAACTGTCAAATGCTGCAAGCAACCAAAATGTCCATCAGTAGGTAAATGGATCAATAAACTGTGATCTATCCAGACAATGGAATATTATTCAGTAATAAAAATAAATGAGCTATCAAGCCATGAAAAGACATGGAAGAACCTCAAATGCATATTACTAAGTGAAATAGGCCAATATGAGAAAGTCAAACATATGGTTTCATTTCAACTATACAATGTTCTGGAAAAGGCAAAACTGCGGCAAAACAGTAAAATTTTTTTAAAAAATCAATGATTGACGGGTTGGGGAAGGGAGGATGAATGAGTGGAACATGAATGGCTTTTAGGACAGTGAGAATACACTCTATGAAACCACAATGATGGGTGCATATCATTATGCATTTGTCCAAATTTATAGAATGTATGATGCCAAGAGTGAATGGTAATGTAAACTATGGGCTTTGGATAATTATCTGTTAATACAGTTTCATCAATTGTAATGAATGTATCTCTCTAGGGGGAACGTTAATAATGGGGGAGGATGTGCATGTGGGGGTGCAAGAAGTATATGGGAAATCTCTGTACCTTCCTCTCAATTTTGCTGTGAATCTAAAACTGCTCTAAAAAATTAAGTCTTAAAATTGTCTAAATAAACACTGTATACCAGACATCTATATCTTATATACCTTGGTATTCTGTTAATTGCTTATTACAGTGATCATCCCCCAAATTTTGCTCAGCAAATATTTATTACATTTATGTACAATTCAAACAGATTTTTTGTGACTCCTCAGTCTGTAGCAGGATAACATAATTAGGGAACTGAGGAAAGAGACATTGCTAGAGGCATGCGGAGAAAGGTGATAATAGCAAAAGTAATAGCAAAAACTAGAATAACTACAAAAAGCAGTAATAAATTCTTTAAAAGCCAAGCAATTCTTTAGTCTTAAGTGTGGGGAACAAATGGTTATCCCAACAACCTCATCATTAGATCACTGGGTTCTAGTATGGACCATGGTTGATAGTGAAAATTATGCACGGAAATCATTAAGAAATCATCACAACTTAAAGGCCTTTTCCTTCATTGTATTTTAGTGACGTAACTTCATAACAGAACATATTACAAACATATCCAATAGATTCGTCTGTATTTATTCAAGTTGAGGTGGAAGTAGAGTGGGAAGAAAATTGAGAGAGATACGAATTTACATATATATATATTATATATAATATGCATTACACTAATATATATTATATATAATATATATTTCATATATTCATTAGCTTATTTTTCAAAACTTCTTTCATGATAACTTTTATCATTTCTACAGTCAGCTGACTAGCAGCCAGAGTTGGGTCTTGAGAATGACTCTCCTTCGTGGCCTGTTTTTGCCCCTGTCCCAGCAGAGGCAGCACCAAAGGCTTTAGACCAAAGCAAGAGTATGTGTATATGTTTGAGATATTCACACTAAATACACACACACACACACACACACACACACACACACCTCTCCTCAGCCCCCACCCACACATCATCTTGGCACTTAAAAAATGAAACTTTAACTATGAGGTTTTCCCTATAGAAAATACTACATTCTACTACTACTACAATAGTAGAAAAATACTATTCTCTTCAAATAGCTTGATTACTAAAATTTGAGAATATTGATTTATTATAAATGTTATATCAATTTAAAGTATACAATGTGACGTTTTGAAATATGTGTCGTGATGAAATGATTACTACAGTCAATCTAATTAATATATCCATCACCTCACATACTTACCTCTTGTGTGTGTGTGTGTGTGTGCGTGCGCCTGTGTGTGTGTGCACACACATGGTGAGAATACCAAAGATCTACTCTCTTGGCAAATTTCAAGTGTACAATACATAGTATCATTAACTATAGTAAGCATCATGTGCATTAGATTTCTAAAACTTGCTCATCCTACATAACTAAAACTTTATACCCTTTGACCAGTATTTCCTCATGGTGTAATCTTTTTTATAAGTGGAAACTGCATAGTTGAAAATATTTTCTCTTCCTAAAGCATTATTGTCGCTTATATTGTATTATATATGCAATATGCATACATAATATAATGTATATAAGGTTTTACATATTGTATATTATATTGTACAATGTTTGCAAATGGCTAACATATGACTAATTTCCTCTCTCTTACTTGATTTTTTTTTAATTTTGCCATGTTCTTCTTGTTTTAAGTTTATTTATTTATTTTTGAAAGAGAGAGCACAAGCGGGGGAGAGGCAGAGAAAGAGAGGGAGACACAGAAACCAGAGCAGTCTCCAGGCTCTGAGCTGTACAGAGCTCGACACGGGCCTCGAACTCACGGGCTGTGAGATCATGACCTGAGCCGAAGTCACACGCTTAACCGATTGAGCCACTCAGGCTCCCCTTTTTGGCTTTTGGATCATTAACCAAGTAATCTCTTTGGGGTGCCTGGGTGGCTCAGTTGGTTGAGCGTACAACTCTTGATTTCAGCTCAGGTCATGATCTCATGGAGGTGGGATGGAGCCCTATGCTGGGCTCCATACTGAGCACGGAGCCTGCTTGGGATTCTCTCTCTCCCTGTCTCTCTGCCTGTCCCCTTCCAGTCTTCTCTCTTTCTTTCTCAAAATAAATAAATAAACATTAAAAAAAAACCCACACAAGTAATTTCATTCCGTTAAAACTACACAAGAATTTAAGCATTATTTTTCTGTTTTCAAAGTCACATGATTCATAAGCATGGATCTTATCCATCCTTCCAGATATTTCCCTTTATTGTTCTTAACAAAACAAAAGCTCCAATTTTTATCCTTTCTATCGTCTTGTCCTCTTCCTGCATCAAAACTTCTTTACTTAAAAAAGAGGTACAGTTTATTTGAAATTATAAAATAGAAAAAGTGAACCACGATTATGGAAAAACTGTGAAGTCATAAAGGCAGATTTCTCTGGGAACATATCTATGACCTAGATTGAAAGTTTGCTGTATAAAGAAATGTGCCCACATTCTTGTGCTCTGCTAACATTGCATGGCTATAAAAAGTCAGACTAAGAAAATCCCAGCAGAATATGTACATTACAGCAGTTGCTAAGGTAACCCCTTTAAAATTCTCTAAATAGAAAAAAAAATTAAAAATACATTGTTTGAGGGCAGATAAGTTAAGGCTATCCCAAGGCTTTCTATGAGTATTTTTGTGGCAGCAATAAATGACTGCAAGGAATATAGCTGGGATCTAAGCTGAGACTAAGTCACAGGTAAATAATTAATTAACCAGTGTAAATTAAATCAAAACACTATAGGATAAAGCTCTTCTGAAGTTCCCTTTAGATACCCACAAGGAAGAGTAGCCTCAAGGAGAACTAAAAATGAGTAAATTAAACTATGTTGTCATATTCCTCCCTTAGGGTGAATTCACTATGAAGAGTGAACGAAGCTGGGAATAATTTGCTCACTATACAACTCTTCCTATTCAAACTTTATCTTTCCTGTGGGGGTGACCTTTGAAACTGGATTTCTTATGTAAGAGCCTGGAAATGCACAGAAAACAAGTTTCAGAAAGAGATTAAATTACCCTCTATTCAAAAAGTATAAAACATCTAAATACGTATTATTTAAAGAGGCAGCCACTGGATGTCATTGTAATGCCATGAAAATAAAAGTTTCATAAGGAAACCTTTATTCCATAAATTTGATAATGTTAAGCATAGTTCGGTTTATATTATCTAAAACAGCATCCAATATATGCTTTCCAAATTTGTTTTGTTTGGTGGAGACAGGGATGAGGTATTCTTTAAAGGATGTAAATATTTTATTTAATTTACTTTTTTTCTGTTTTATTAGTCAACTGATAAGTAGACTGAAAATATTCTATGATTTTTCTGTTATAACACTGATTATTTAGGTCAGATTAGTTTGTATGATTACTTAACGAACGAACATTTTATTAACTAAGACATTATTATGGTTCAGTTGAACCAGAGAAATGATGACAACGTGAGGCCCAGCCTGTTGGATGCTTTAGTTTTTCTTGAGGCTGCTGGAAAAAAATGATTGATGAGGCACTGTCGGCACTCATGGATACAAGGTATTGGACTACAATATCTGCTAAGGAAGTTTGTGCCTTATAGTACTTAGGACACCTTGTCCAGAGTACCAGTTACCCAGAGAAACTACTGATAGGATTCCACAGTTTAAACACATATGAACAAGTCAAATTGACAGAAATATCAATGAAAAGAAGGTTTAGATGAAGCTATTCCTGTTCTGTTTGAAGTCAGACCAAAAAATTTGGGGAATTAGGAAGGTCTAGACCTTTGTCACATTCTGAATTTAAGATTCTTCTGAATCACTGTGGGGTCAGAATTGTACAATTTTTCCTATAATGCGATGTCCTTTTATTATATTCAGTTCTGAGGCACCATTTCAAAGATTGATGTTTTTTAGTTGTTTAGTTGATGCTCTCAGTCTGCAAGGTTTGGTGCAGATGTCCTTTTAATCTCAAACACAAAGCAGAGGAAATTTAGTACACTATAGGTCTCATATGTTTTCCTTAGAGGGCTGGTTCTAAATTTCAGCATGCATCAGACACACTTGGAGGATTGTTAAAACACAGATTGCTAGGCCCCACATTCAGAGTTCTTGATTCGGTACCTGGGAAGTACCTCAAGGTTTTACATTTACCAAGTTCCTATGTGACGTTGATGCTGTGGCTCAAGGACCACACTTGGAGAACCACTGCCTTAGATTTTCTCTGAAATTATTTGTTCAAAGATCAAAGGCTGGAAGGTAGTTAGCCATTCTATTAGGAATAAAACTTACGTCATAGTACATTCTGCTAAACTTACTTTCAGCTGATTGGATTAATTGATTGTTCTTTGACCAATCAATTAAATATTTGGGCTAGTCATGTTAACTAAAGATCTCTTGTATGAATATTAAAGAAAAATTGTATCAGTCATGTACCACTTTTAATGCAAGTATAATTATGTATTTGAGAAATAAAATATATACACATTTTTATGTAACTTTCTGTCTTTTAAAATGGTGTAAGATGGTAAGAGTAGTAATAAATAGCATCAAAGTGAAGTACTTTATTTCAAAACTGGTGCTTTTGAAATTAATATCTGAGCTTTAAGATTGGCAGTGTAAGTTAAAGGTATATTTGATACAATTTTTATCTATTTTTACTTGGTTAAACTTTGAGGTTAATTTTTTTCTTCATCGAATTTCTTCATTGAATCACTGAAATTCATACAGCGTCTCTGAAAGTCAGATGTTGGATAATGGAAAATTTGTCATCTGATGGATAGCACAAAATGGAGCATAAGTTCTTTTAACTTTGAGAAGTCCATTATCTTGTCATAGAAATTTGTCAATGTGTATGGTCTTTAACTGCATTGCCTCATGGGCAACAAACAATTATTTTGAATAAGTCTCAGTGACAAAATGAAATACAACTTTTTCTTTTTTCTGGATGTCTTGCACCTTGAAGTTCTAAAAGTTTCTTCGTTGGTTCTTCACAACAAAACATAGAAACAGCTTTTCTCCAGGGACAGGTGTTTAAATTGCATAACTCTATTTCTATCTTCTTTCTGTTTTAAAACCTTATTGCAGTGAAAGCTTTCAAAATATATTTTAAATGACCTTTACATTCACGAATGCAAACAGTATGTGATTTTATCGACGCTAATAACTGAGGTGACAATCTGCTCAGATTTTCTGATGCACATTTGACCCATACAAGCAAAGACAACACATGCCTCTTTTCTGTCCAGAGGTAGGCTGTAAAGACGTGAGAAAATGTACATGCATTTGTTATTTGAAAGCAAAAGGAAATCCATTAATTATTTCACTTATTCAACAAACATTAATTGAATGCTTACTATGTGCCAGGCAGGCACTGTGCTAGACTCCGAAATTGCAATCTACCACATTCCATCAGCACTGCTAACAAACATCCTGCATCAGTTGCTGCTGGTGGTGATAATAAAGACGAAGATAAAGATTGCTAACATCTATTGAGTACTCACTATCTCCCAGGCATTGCTTGGAGTGTTTCACTCATTTAATCTTTAGAACAAATGTAGGAGGTAGGTACTATTATCTTCATTTTACAGTTGAGGAAACTAGAGCACTTGTCGAGTGTCACAGTGCTAATAGCTGATGCATCTCAGATTAGGTGATGCATCTGGGGCCAGGCAAGTCATCTAGGGTTTGGACCCCATGCAGTCTGGCTCCAGAGCCACTTATGCTAGAGCCACTATGCTAGAGAAAGCGTCTCTGTTCTCCAGAAGCTCATGGTCTAAAGGAGGAGTTGGACACGAGTGGACATGAGAAGTGCTAATTACAATTTGCAAATTCATCGCAGTGAAGGCACCAAGACTGATGTGCTGAGTTGTCCTTGGAGCTGTGGAGGCTTCATGGAGCAGAATGTATGATGTGGGTCTAACAGAAAATCTTAGCATATTTTTAGCTAGACCCCTCTGGCAGTCTGATGAAATTTTCACAGAATAATATTTTTAAATGCTTAAAATAAATACATAGAAATGTAACTGAAACAAACTATATGGAAAGGGTTATTTAAAATATGTTTCTCAGGTACTAATATATGCACTTCTTTATAAATGCACTAAATAACAAGATTTAAAGGTGGTTCTAGCAATCACCCTAATTCAAGGAAGTGAAGAATCTAAATGTTACTTGAGACACCTCTAATAACTATAACTTGTTATGAAAATATCTGTGATATTGGTTGGTGACAGATCACAGGTTCTGCTAATAATAATGAGGTTTGGGGGCACCTCGATGCTCAGCCGGTTAAGTGTCTGACTCGGGCTCAGGTCATGACCTCACAGTTCATGAGTTCCAGCCCCTCACCAGGCTCTGCGCTCTCAGCATGGAGCTTGATTCGGATCCTCTCTCCCTCTCTCTCTGCCCCTCCTCTGCTTGTTCTCTCTCTCTATTTCTCTCAAAATAAATAAACAAACTTAAAAGAGATAATAGTGAGTTTTGTGGTCTTCATTAATTTTTTTAAAAGATATGCTAAATTTCAGGTAGGGGTTAGCAAAATTGAAGATATAATTTTTTTCATCCACATTCATAAACACATTGAATTCTATCCATGGTGTATCTCGGGTCCATGGACCCTGGGAAGAATGAAGAAGCATTTATGATGTGGACGAGCATAACCTGCTATGCTATGATTTAGAAAATACTGTATTAAGGGCTATCTTGAATTTAATCACAAGCAAAAGTCCTTCCCCAAAGTATAAACAGATTATTGTTTTCACATCATGGACTGCGAGGATGGCCTGCTGAGAAACACCATTAATTAAACTGAACAGTAAGCAGTTTACTCTCTACAAACTTTTTTTCCTCTCTCACTGTGGCCAATTTAGGATTTACGTGTTCTTGCCAGCACTATCCTGCAGATTTCATTGTCTTAGTAATTTTATTACAAGGAAAACATCTGATCCTAATGAAGGCATAGTTTCTACTTGTGCAGTATCCATAGTGTGGTAAAGAAGACCCAAAATATGATAACAAAAGGAGTCCCCAACTATGCTGGGACCAGAATTTGGCAGCTACCTGAGGGGAAGAATTTAGTGACTGTCCAATTTGGGACTCAGCTTGGAAGGACTGAAAGAAGAGAGAGAGAGAGAGAGAGAGAGAGAGAGAGAGAGAGAGAGAGAGAAGGGGATTCTTGGTTCTTTGAAGGAAAGGCCATGATTGGAATGCAATGGGTATCACTGAAAGTCAATATTCAAATATTTGTTTACCACCTAGCCCTCTGCTACCAGGCTTCAGTGTGCGCTGGGAAGTTTTCCTCAGCACATGCAAAGGCTCCAAGTAGTTCATTAAGGCTTCTCACCTCTTCCTTGCTCACCCTCATTTTTGGAGGTGTAAATTAGAGAGGCAGATGTACAATCTGGGAAGTTTTCCAGCTACATATTTAGAACATAGAGTGTTCGGCACCGTGGGCGTTGAGCAGGGTTTTTCAGTCTGTCACACATCCAGCCTCAGTGCCAAGGAAACCTCCCAAATGGCCCCCTGACTGCTGTGTTCTGGAATAAAATAGTAACCTTTATTAGGACAGGCTACAGTTTGCTTTTTAATTTTTATTGTATAATGAATAGCTATGGAGCATGACAGGAGAAAAGGATTGTGATTGAAGTCTGGGACACCCTGAGTTTCCTAGCTAAGTGATATCTGTTAGGCAAAACTTTAAAAGGTCCTTTTATTGCAACTTGCAGAAAATGCCTGTGCACCAAAAAAGAATATTAGATGCCAGAAGGCTCAAATGGCGTAAGAGCATACTTACTTACATTTGAAAAGTACTTTTCAGTCTGAAGAGTGCTTTTATATATCATATCTCATGTTATCCTGACTAAACCTCAAATCTGCAGAGTAGAATTTTATTTTTCCAAAATTTGATAGAGAACCTCATTCAGGTTAAGTAGGTCTGTCAATGCCAAAAAGACATGTTATGGTGGAATTAGGTATTAAGCCCTTCATTCATGAAACTACTCAATGACTGTCATTTGCCAGGAAAATACAGAAGGAAATAAAGTAATATTGAACTCTATACTCTTCTAATTTCCTCCACTATCTCCCAAATAACATAATATGGAGAGGAGTAATCTAAGAAACAGTAATAGGTGAGTATAAATAGAGATTAAGGGCAGCCCATAAAGAATATGAAAGGTTGGGAAAATTGTTCTTTTGGGTGCTCGTAGTACCATAGAAAGCTGTTTCCACCTCACATTTTTTTCCAGCATAATTGAGTTGTCTAGTCTTCTCTACTCTAAATATCTTTTGTTTTATTTACTCTAAATTGAAAACAGTCAGACTCCATTCATGGTGAAAATGCTATAGCTTCTTTTGTCCCTCATTTGGACAATTCTGATGGATTCTGTGTGGCTCCTCAGAGGCTCCCAATAGGATTGAGAACCAGTTGGCCACAGGGGTGACTATTTCAAGAACACTGGCTTATAATGGCTTCCTCTTTTTTTTTTTTTTTTTTTTTTGGCTTTTCATTCTTTCCTACCACTCACTCCTGCCCTTTGGGATGACTTCCCAAATAAGCCACTTGTTCACAAGCTCTTGTTTCAGGCTCGTGTACTTTCTGGCGAAAACCTAGGTGGACACGGGGAAACCATAGGTTTTTGGTTTTGTGTAACCTAAATTTCTCAGCTGGCTCTTGTTAGAAAAGAATTCTATTACTGTATACTATCAGCTGCAAAAATTGATAGTTGAACCCAAAACACCCTAGGAAAGGAAGTGACTGCCATATGCCTCTAACTTCGAAGGAAGCCAGAACGAGGAAAGCCCAAGTTTCAACTGCTCACAGCCCACACCTCAAAGTTGCAAGACCATCTTAGTATTATGTTCTTTCCTTCTCTAATTAGAGCTCTAAGCAGAAAAAAAAAAAGAAAGAAAGAAAACACCTTCTGCCCTGTACGTTTTACCCAGCACAGACTCAGCTGTAAGGCGGATTCCCCTTTCAATTATGTAAGCCCCCAACTGAGGACTCCACTCATGTGCTCCATTCTATTTTCATCATAAAATCCAGCTTGCCTCTCTTAGCAAGATCCATTCCAAATGAATGTGCTAGGAGTTCCCCATCCTCTTCGGCTCTCCTATGGCAGTAGAACACATGCGGCATTGTTTCTGACAGCCACACCTCCACGGGCACCTCCTCGTCACCACATACTCCACAGGCATCAGGAAGCAATGCCTTCTGCTTCCTTTGCTGGTACATTATGCACTGGCTTTGGGAATGATGGTTACAGTCTATGATCTGGATACTTTGCCTCAAGTTACTCTAAGGAGAAAAGATAATCCCCAAACCCTTCGTTTTGTATTTAAATGATTAGCAGTTAACTTCTTTTTTTTCCCCAAAATAGAGAGATAAACCATATGACTGACCTGCATAACGAAATCGCTCACAAGAAGTTGAAGAGCTGGTCAATGAGCCTCAGTCTCCATTCATGTGCTCCAGATGAAGCTATTATGTGAAGGTTTTTATTTTCAACATGATCCCAATGTGTGGGAAGAGCATAAAAGCTCTGACTGTTATATTTTGTTGTCCACTGTTAAAAAAATGAAGTTTCACTCAACATTTTAATTCAGCATTAAGACGTTCCCTTTTAACGGTATTGTGGAGCTCAAAAACAAATACACACGTCTGAGAAAATGGTGCAGCAATTGCAAAGTCACACTATTTTATACCATTTAAAATATTAGACAAGTGCCAAACAGTTATTTGTAAGTGATGATAGTGTTATTCGTGGCTGTGTCAGGATGAGCAAAACCACTCCTCACCTTATTTTTTGAACATGTGAAACGAAAGGCATTGTGATTTATATTTGTAGCAAATATAATCATATACACAATTTCTTCTGGAACAAACACATGTCTGGAAAAACTTTTGCTATTTTTTAAAGCTGCCACTAGATGGTATGCAAATACTCTTTCTACAATGCTGGTTTTACTGTTTTTAGATTGTTAGAATAGGAGAAATATCTGGGTACGTGATGTTCTCATTTAACTTTATTCCCAACTTGGAGGTAGGGAACAGGAGGAAGGGATGTTGCTTGGATCAGGAATTTTTCATTCACTATTTTCAACTCCGCAGAACTAATGTTTTCCCTTTATATGTTAAAGATAACATCTTGAAATTTTAAACTTTAAATCTTTCCATACCATTTTCCCAGTATACCCAAGAGCCAATGATTAAATAATAATATTTAGAGGTCATCTGCAATTAGCAAGTATATTTTGTGTCCAGAAGTCTTTGGACTAGAAGACTAAAGACATTTTATATTAGTGATTTTAAGAGGTTACTTAGTTTAAAAAAAAACTACATAGTTACCAGGGCACCTGGATGGCTCAGTCAGTGGAGCACTGACTCTTAATCTCAGGGTTGTGAGTTCTAGTCCCGCACTGTGTGTGGAGCCTACCTAAAAGAAAAACAACAACAACAATATATTTACTAAATATAAATATGACCTCCTGGTCTGCAAGAAGAGAAAAAATAAGGGGTTTTCATGAGTTATTTCATACTTTTAATCTCTAAAATTATTCCCAATTTGGTCTATTCAAACATCTATGTCTTTCAATATATGTGAAAATACTTAATGTCCCTGTCCAACTGAGATTCTGATTTGTTTTCTCCTAGCTCATAAACAAAATTAGTAGGCTACTATTCCAGGTGAGGTAATGACATCCACCTTTGTATAACAAATCTGTGGCAAATCCAAATCTTTCGAGAACCAATTACTATTTGAAATATCAATCAAGACTAGCTCCTAGTATTAGACCGTATTTTCACCATTCCAGCTTCTTTATTCCTGCTGCAATGTAGGATATCTTCGGTGCAAAAGTTACCTACAAGTTGTCCCAATCTATGTTTTCCAATTGGCGGTTGTGGTCTTCCCGCCATTCTTCTGGATGGGGGATTAGTGGAAGATCACGAAAAAGTAGGAAGGAAAGAAAGATGAGGTGACATAGTCATAAGAGTCACTGACTCAACTACCTATGCTTAAAACTGTCTATACTTAAACCTTCTTTCTGAATGTGTAGCACACTGGTATGCATTGGTGCAATTGCAAAGATAAAAAACATCTTATCTCATTGCATCATTTAGCTGTTTATATAACTACATATACCTCCACAGCCATACACACTTTAAACATAAAAAGCCAACTGCACACATAACCACATAAATAGTAAGGAACTCCCTTAGATCTAAAATTATCTGGATTTTCCTGATTACTCATTTTCAAATAATTAGGAGCTCATCATCAGACTGGACTTGACGTTCATCTATTTTATTCCTCTTTTTGCCATATTTTTTTCTAAACCCCTGGCTTTTTAATCGCATACTTGTTTTCTCTGTTCTTGTTCTGAATCACACAATAATCCCAAAGGAAGATAGATAACCATGCATATTTCATGAATTACAGAGACCGGCTCAGCAGAAACTCTCCTGCTTGCTAAAATCCTACTGAAGACTCCAAAGTCATTATATACTTTGCTTAAGTTCCAGGTCCACTGGTTTGACACACACTGTTTATGGATAGGCTCACCTTTGGCTTCATTGATAGGATGGAAACGCGTGGATTTACTCTCCTCAAACTAATCTCACATTTTGTGGAAAATAGCAACAAAGGAAGGTGTAGCAATCTTAGTATTTCGTAATCAGTTACTTTTGATCCCATTATTTCCAGACACCTGAGGTCTTTGCTTCTATGCCCAACTCTGCACTGTTTTTTTTTTTTTGTTTTTTTTTTGTTTTTTTTTGTTTTTTACTTTGAGCAACTACTACTTTAATACATGGTATTTCTTTCCTTTTTAAAAATAAAAACAAAAAACTAATGAATCCTTCCTTTGCCCTCCACACTTACTAACACTTATTTATCTTCTATTTCACTGAAAACATGTCAGTATTCATTTTCGCTCTTGTCTTTACCAACTGTAATCTCTGCAATTTTGCATCTGACTCCACTGTTCTGAAAAAATGCTCATTTTCCAATACCGCTTGAACAACATACAGGTTAGGGGTTCCAATCCCCTACATATTCAGAAATCTACATTTAAATTTTGGCTCCCCAAAATTAATTAACACATATTTTGAATGTTATATGTATTATGTGCGGTATTCTTATAATAAAGTAAGCTAAAGAAAAGAAAAATATTATTACAAAAATCTTAAGGAAAATAAAATATGCTTGCTGTACTGTACAGTATTTAAGGAAAAAAAATACACTTATCAGTGGACTCACAATTCAAACTCTTGTTGTTCAAGGGTCAATTTTATTCCATTTATTGTCACTTCTAATGACATTTCTTATTTCCATGGACCTGGGAAATTTATTTATTTTGTTACCAAACTTTCCTTCATGAACCTCCCTTGTGCCGTGAACTCTGTAATCACTACCTTGATTCTTTGCTTAACATTCTGATAGCATGTTCATTTATTTGAGATCTCCTGCATTTTCTCTTTCTTCTTAATTATAAACATTGTCTGGGATCACTGCATCCTGATCCTTTGCTTTTCTATTTTTTCTCCACGTATCTACTTTTTAATTTGCCCATTCCTTTTGTGCAGCCTTCATACAAGTCTATCCTTACCACTGCTAAACTTGCCACATCTTCTTGTGGGATGGCTACGCAGGGAAGAGAACCTTAGAGGAGAGATGATTGGAGAATGTGGAGAGAAGCCTGGGGTTAGGAAACCATCATTTTGTGACTACATAAAGTTAAGTATATAAACCAGATCATCATAGTAAAGATTCATTCAAGCAAGAATCATCAATGAATGTTAAATCTAGGAGAATTTGATGAGGTGTAAGATATTTGTATTGTCTTAAATTGTCTTGACAAATATCAGTTAATAGTTGCAAAAGGAATTTTGGGAACTGTACAGTGAAGAAAGTAAACATCATCTTAGCTGGGTGATAAAATTAACATGAGAGAATGATGGGCATTGTTTGCCTCCATATGTTATACCCTAGTACAATATCACTCAAGCCATCCGCCTCTCAGAATCCTTAGCAATGAATTGAAGACGTGCCTTGCGAGAGACTTCAAGAACTCAGCACTGTGTCTGAATTGCAAGCATTCAATAAATGTTAATTTCTTCATTCAAATTCTTCCATGATATGTCTTCATACAATATTTCTTACCTTTTATTCCACTGCTCTTCAGTATGCTTTCTTTACCCAAGTCATATGTATGTCTCTTTTCCCCAAATGGACAGGCAGGTAGTGGTCAGCATTCTACAGTGTTCTACACAGAGTAGATGCTGATATGTGTTTGCTGATGCCACTGGTATTTGATTGCTGTACACACTGTTTTGTTTGATGAATTGGAGGTGAACAGACCTTTCTAATTTATACTAAGTCTGTTGCTATAGATACCACATTTTCCTCTAGGTTTTCATTTTCTTAATTCTCTCTATGGTACCAGCAAGTTATTTTTTTCCCAGCAAATTATTTTGATCACAATGCTCTGTAATTTGACTTAGCTACACAAATAACAAATAAGAAATGTAATTATTTAAATGACAATCTAAATTCAAAGTTTGTAAACAATCTTTCTCATAATAAAGTTTATTTTCCAAACAAATATTGGAAAATATATTTATTGATTATTCTGTGAAGCATAGGTAACACTAAATTTTAAAGTAAAGCTCTTATCTAATTGTGGCTAAAGAAACCCATCAATACTAAGTACATGGTGCAATTTAATTAAATGGTCCAAATTTCATCTGTTCAATAAAAATTATATTAGAAAATCATGTTTATTGATTACATGGGTAACTATCGATTTTAAACTGAAGTTGTTTTCTAACTGAGTATAAGAAATAATTAAGGTGTTAAGGTTTAAGGAATGATTCATTTTTATTAAGCTACCTTAGAAATTCATCCTTTAAATTAAAATATGCTTGTCAAATTTAGATGTTTGATTCAGATCCAACAAGAAATATTGTTTTAGTTTTTGCTATTTATTATATTGAGCATAGAATTTGTGTTCATTAAAGGACATTATGATTTGTATATGTTATAGCATAAAATGAGAAAAATATCCATTAAGCACAAATCAAATGGATAGGTTGGAGTGAACTTAATATTTTGTGTAATTTTCTCAATTGATTGCTTCATAATTTAGCAATCATTGTTTAGTGATTTAATTTCTTAGCCGAGACAAGGACAGGGTTCTTTAAGCTTTCTTTTTTGACAACCTTAATGAACATATTAAGGTAATAAATGTTTCAGAAATTAAATACATGTTCTTCAATTTTAAAATCAAATGCTAAATTTTCTGCACATACAAAGTCAAAGAAACCACACCATTTGGTTAAAAAAGCTAGAGAAATAAATTATCTTTATGACATCCTATTTCACAGTAATTTGTAGCTTGTTTCTAAATGCAGGGTAGTGTTGAATTCTTGAGATAGAAAGCATCAAAGAGCAAATAGAACATATTTTCCCATTTTTAAATGATATTTAAAGATATAATGCTTTCAGAAACAATTAGGAAAATTATTCAACTCTATTTATTTTTGTCTCACTTACTGGAATTTTCAACATCTATCAGGCAATGAAGAAGAGGGTCTGAAAAGCATATAAATAGTACATGCACCAATCCTGGAGAATAAAGAAGTATTCCTTACTACAATTCTGTATCAATAGTATTAATAACCTCTATTTGTGAATTTTTCAAATATAAATGGCACCTCACATATATTAACTCCCACCTCAACTCTGTTCAATCTATTTGACAAATAAGAAAATTGACCTATATTGTCTTTACTTGACAAATGAGAAAATAGTGACTTCAAGAAGTTAAGTAATCTGGCCAAGGTCATGAAGCGAGTATAAACAGAACCAGAATTCAAAAATAGTTCAGTCTACATTTAAAGTCTGCCCTTTTAACCAGTATGCATACTGCCTTCATGCGTATGCTTATATTTGAAGTGTGGAGGTTAAATAACTTTTAGTTTCTATTGTTCTCCTTTGATCATGGCTACATTCTACTTTCATCTCACCAGAAAACTGGCCAAGAAAAATACGAGGCTTTTCACATCATGTACAATTTTTTTCAACTTTTACTTCATAGAAAGAAACTATTTGAAGGCCAAGCTTAAAATGGCAATTGCTTTACCTTGATGTCATGTTTTCTCCCATTTTAAGGTGAAGAAAATAATATTTATCATCAAAGGTTGTTGGAAAGATTAAATGAGATAAGGCATCAAGAAAGTCATGTGTAAGAAATTACTGAAGTGTGCTCCTCAAAGGTAAGTGGTCTTTTTACTTTTCTCTATGCTTTTTTATCAGTGCTTAGCATCATGACATAGTTGCGACCTGAAAAAGAAGCTACAACTTTTGGATAAGTAGTGTCATAAATAAATTCATAAGTATGGTACACTCAAAAAATTCTGATTTGCCTCTAGGGTACAGAGCAGATATGAGTAATTTAAAAAATACCAACTGGTACTCTGATAGTTTAGACGATCTAGGGAAATTAAATGTTTCATAAAATATCTGAGTAGAATGAAAGGTTGTATGTTTGTGCCTGTTGTTTTGAAAGTTGATACATACACACGCACACACACATTATATATATGTGTGTGTTTATGGGTATAATTGCTTGCGTGCTCACCTGCCATAATAAGAACTTGCAAGGTGACTGGATCATACAGACTTTTTCTGTTATGAATATACTGACACTCTGTTCACATAGAAGGGACCTGTTAAACAAGAATGCACATTATACTTTAACATTTTCTCAACCAAGTGTCAATTCTACCACCTGCACACCTGGCATCTAAAGTGTATGGATCTCTGTAATTCCGTGGAATATTGGCACTTCAATGTTGTCACAGAATTCAATCATGAATTGACTGTGATTTAATACTTGCCAAATGTTCACTTAAGATAGCTAATATTTTAGGGGTAGTACAGGGATTCATTAAGTAGCCATTGCTGTGAGTTCGCTAACTTCCCCAGTTTCCCCTATACTGAGTCAGGCCATTCAGAAAGCAATATTGAGTTTTCTTAGCTTCTTTCAAAGTCAACAAATGGCATCATATCCCTTTGCAAACATCCACTTCCAGAATCTTATTCCTCTTGCCCTATTAAAAACAAACAAGCATACAAACAAAAACAAACAAACTAAAAGACCCAATAGTTTTCTGTCTTGACATATGAAGAGCTTGGAAGTTGTCAACACAAGGAAAATAATGAAAAAAAATTGGAAATCAACAATTCTTCTAAGAATCAGAGAGTTGAGGTTACTATGTAAATTGCTAATGACAGGCTAATGCGGAGAATCATGGTTGACTGGAAGCAGAAGCTGCTGGAGCCAGAGACTGATAGGAACATTTAAACAGTAATCAGCAAAATGCTGGAGGCTGAGTGTGGGCTACCTTCAGAGTTAAAACCAGTTGGGGCCCAACCATAAACCCTCCCACTTTCATTAGTGTTACCTCCAAGAACCCCACCAGGTTCTCACGCTGAAGATTGGGGAAAACTCTTGTGCTTCAGGTAGGAGCAAGGGAAAAGTAACTATTTTGAAATACACTTAGAACATCTTGTTTTCCTTAACAAAATTCTGTCCTCAAAGGAGACTACCTTACCAGAGTGTCATCTGACCTGGGGGAAGGGCAATAAACCAACTCCAGCCCCCCTCTGTGTTCCTGTCTCCTATAAGTGGAGAAATAAAATGGCTAGGAAGCTGTACTGAAGGTCACCCTTTCCCTCCCTGAAAATGGAGATTTAGTCACAGGATTATAAGTGTGGAATGCTCCCTCCCCAGCATCTCATACCACATGACCCTTGCATATTTGCAGTGCATCACATCTAAGAGATTTGTAAGACATACACGCTCCTTAAGGAGTTTCTAGGGAAATCAAACACAACAGAGTAAACAAAAAACGAGGCCAGTAAAGAAAATGGAAACCTCTCTGACATGACTACAGTAAATGTTAAACACAGCCTAACTCCTAGCCGAACAGACATAAACCACTCATTAAAAGCTTATTTACCTCCGTTACTCTTACCCAATCCGTCATTTGCAGAATTCAACAGAAAAAGTACAAGCCATGCTAAGAGTCAAGGAAAGCACAGTCTGAAAAAACAAAGCAAACATCAGAACCAGATTCTGATGTGGCAGAGATTTTGGAGTCATCAGAACAGGAATTTAAAACAACCATGATTGATATGCTAAGGGCAGTAATGGGGGAAAAAAATGGACAACAGGCCAGAACAGATAGGTAATGTAAGCAGAGAGATGGAAAGAAGAAAAAGGAAATTCTAGAAATAAAAAACATCAACAGAAATGAAGAGTACATTTGATGAGTGAATCATTGTTATGACTGGACATGACAATGACAATCAGTAAACTTGAAGATATGTCAGTAGACACTTCTCAAACTGAATGCAAACAGAAAATAATAATTAAAATAAAAAGAAATAAAATGTCCAAGAAAACTGATGTAAATTATGAAAGGAACAACATGACCTGGAATACAGAAAGAGAAGGAAGAGGGAAAAGAACAAGAGGAATATTTGAAGTGATAATGGCATAGATGTTTCTAAAACTAACGACAGACATCAAAACATAGATCCAAGTATGATGAGAGCCCCAAGCAGAACAACAATGACAACAAAACATATTGTACACCTAGGCATATCATATTCAAACTATAGAAAACCAAATACAAAGAGAAAATCTTGAAAGAAGTTAGGGTATGGGGGCCCCTACCTATAGAGGAACAAGGATATGAATTACATTGAACTTCTCTTCAGAAAACACGCAAGCAAGGGGAGAGTAGAGTGAAATATTTAAAGCCTTAAAAGAAAATAAAAAGTCTCACCTATCTAGAATTCTGTATCCAGTGAAACCAGTTTCCAAAACTGAAGGAGAAATACTGTCTCAGACAAACAAAAACTAGGAATTTGTCATTATTAGACCTGCCTTGCAAAAAATGTCAAAAGAAGTTCTTTTGATGATATAGGTCAGAGAATCAGATTTACATAAAGAAAGGTATTGGGGAAGGACTAGATGAAGGTAAATTAAAAAAAATTTTTCATTGATCTAAAAGATAACTGTTCAAAATAATAATAGGAACAATGCATTGAGTAGTTATATTGATGAAGAAACAAATAAATGACAGCAATGTTATAAGGGATGGAATGGATCAGTTGGGAATACTCTGCTATACTCTGCACTACCTGTGAAGTGGTATAGTGTTACTTGAAAGTGGGTTTAGATTAGTTGTAAAGCTACATTACAAACACCAGGGCAGCCGCTAAAAAGTGAATATGAAACTACAACATCAAAAACATCAAAATTTGTGGGATGCAGCAAAAGCAGTGCTTAGAGGGACATTTAAAACATCAAATGCATTGGGGCTCCCGGGTGGCTCAGTAGGTTGAACGTCCCACTTTGGCTCAGGTCATGATCTCACAGCTCGTGGGTTCGAGCCCCACATTGGGCTCTGTGCTGACCGCTTGGAGCCTGAAGCCTGCTTCGGATTCTGCGTCTTCCTCTCTGCCGCTAACCCACTTGCATTCTGTCTCTGTCTCTGTCTCTCTCAAAAATAAATAAACATAAAAAAATAAAAAAAAACACTTATTAAAAAAACCATCAAATGCATAGATTAGATATGAAATAAGATCTAACTAAAGCCAATAATCTAAATTACTGCCTTAACAAATTAGAGAAAGAAGAGCAATGTAAATCTAAAACCTGAAAAGAAAAGAAATAATAAAAATTAAGAAACGAATCAATGGAATAGAAAACAGGAATGTGATAAAGAAAATCAATGAAAGCAAAAGCTGGTTCTTTGAAAAGAATAATACAATTGATAAATCTCGATTCAGGCCATCCGAGAAAAGAAGAAGACAAATTACTAATATCAGAAATGTAGGAGTGTTAATCACTACTGATTCCACAGATTTTAAAGTATAATAAAGGAATATAATGTACAATGGACAAGTCTGTGCCCACAAATTTGATAGCTTAGATGAAATGAACCAATTCTTTGACAACCAAAATTTACCAAGCCTCACACAAAGAGGTAGACCATCTGAAGAGATTCATATCTATTAAAGTATTTGTATTGACAACGAATAATCTTACAAAGAAGAAAGCATAAGACCCAGGTAGTGTCACTGGTGAATTCTACCGAACAGTTAAGGAAGAAATGGTACCGATTATCTACAACCTTATAAAAATATCGAAACAGAGGAAACACTCCTGAATCATTCTATGATGTTAGTATTATCCTAATACCAAAACTACACAAAGACATTGTAAGAAACTACAAACCAATGTCTCTAATAAATATAGATGCAAAAACCCTTAACAAAAGAGCAAATCAAATCCAGTAATGTATAAAAAGTATAATACAGGAGCACCAGGGTGGAGCTTCTGTTTTCTCCCGCTTTGCTCCTACAATTAATACATGTTCTTTTCAGAAAAGTTAGAAAATATTCATAAGTAAAAGCATTTTAATTACACATATCACCATTTAGAAATAGCCACTGTTGTGGTGACCTGGTGGCTCAATCAGTTAAGCATCCAACTCTTGATTTCGGCTCAGATCATGATCTCCCAGTTTGTGGATTAGAGCCCAGCATCAGACTCTGTACTGACAGTGCAAAGCCTGCTTAGGATTCTCTCTTCCTCTCTCTCTCTGCCCCCCATTCTTCTCTCTCTCTCTCCCTCTCTCTCTTTCTCTCTCTCTCTCTTTTGCTCTCACTCTCAAGATAAATAAATAAAATTAAAGAAATAGCCACTGTTAATATTTTATGGACATACTTCCTGTCTTTTTATTGTGAAAATTTATAAATGTTTATTTTTTATTTTTTTAAATGCCTTTTTTTGAGACAGAGAGAGACAGAGCATGAGCAGGAGAGGGGCAGAGAGAGGGGAAGACACAGAATCTTAAGCAGGTTCCAGGCTCTGAGCTGTCAGCACAGAGTCCCACACAGAGCTCGGACCCACAAAATGTGAGATCATGACCTGAGTGGAAGTCCAATGCTTGACCGACTGAGCCACCCAGGCATCCCCATAAATGTCTATTTTTCACAAAATTGGACCATACTATGTATTTCACAACTTACTTTGAACTAACACCATCTTGGGATACCTGTGTGTCGCAGTCGGTTAAGTGTCCCACTCTAGATTTTGGCTCAGGTCATGATCTCACAGTTCATGGGATCAAACCCTGCATTCAGCTGTGCGCGGCGAGTGCAGAGTCTGCTTGGAATCACTTCTCTCTCACTCGTTCTGCCTCTCCCCTGCTCACGCACACTCAATCTCTCTCCCAAATAAATTAAAATAAAAATAAATTAACACTATCTCAAGAATATACTTCCAAGTCAAAAGTTGACCTTGATCATTTTAATGGATATATAATATCCTATCATATGAATGAAAGAATGGACTTAGCCATCTGCTATTGCTAGACATTTAGATTATTTACTCTCATTTGTTTTTAAATGTTTATTTTGGGGAGGGGGAGAGAGAGAGAGAATGCACATGCGTGAGGAGGAGGGGCAAGGAAAGAGGTGGGCAGAGGATCTTCTCCAGGCTCTATGCTGACAGCAGAGAGCCCGATGTGGGACTCAAACTCATGGACTGTGAGATCATGACCTGAGCCGAAGACGGATGCTTAACCTACTGAGCCGTCCAGCCATCCCAATTTTCATCTGCTTTTTAAATAAACAATGATATACATTCTCATATTTAAAAAAAGAATTATACACCATGACCAAGTAGGATTTATCCCAAATATTCAAGACTGATTCAACATTCAAAAATCAATTAATGAGAGTGCCTGGGTGGCTTAGTTGGTTGAGCGTCCAACTCTTGGTTTCTGCTCAGGTCATGATCTCACAGTTTCATGAGTTCAAGCCTTACATCAGGCTCCAAGCTGACAATGCAGAGACTCTTTGGGATTCTCTGTCTCCCTCTCTCTCTCTGCTCCTCCCTCACTTGCACTATCTCTGTCTCTCTCAAAATGAATAAACTTAAAGAAATTTATTAAAAAATCAGTTAATGTAATTCATCAAGTCAATAAGCTAGAAAAGAAAAATCACACAATTGTATTAATGGATGTAGAAAATACATTTGATAAAATCCAATACCCATTTTGATAAAAACTCTCAGGAAATTAGGAATAAAGGAGAACATTCTCAACTTGGTATAAAAAAAAAAAAGAAAGATAAACACTATAAAACACCTTAACCTTGCGAATCTTGCTTCCCTATATCACAGCTATGAAAAAACTGGAATTTGAAATTAGAAACACAATAACATAGAGGCGCTTGAGTGGCTCAGTCAGTTAAGCGTCCACCTTCAGCTCAGGTCATGGTTTGTGGGTTTGAGCCCCGCATCGGGCTCTGTGCTGACAGCCCAGAGCCTGGAGCCTGCTTCGGATTCTGTGTCTTCCTCTCTCTCTCTCTCTAAAAACTAAATAAATGTAAAAAAAAAGAAACACAATACCATTTACCTTAACATCTTCCCTCCCTAAAGAAAGAAATACTTAGATATGAATTCAACAAAATACATAGATGATCTAATGAAGAAAACTACAAACTCATGTCATTAGGGAATTGCAAATTAAAACAACAAGATACCACTACACTCTTATTAGAATGGCCAAAATCCAAAACATACACAATACCAAATGCTGATGAGGATGTGGAACAATAAGAATGGTCATTCATTGCTGGTGGGAATGTAAAATGGTATACCCACTTCAGAAGACAGCGTGATAGTATGTTCTAAAGCTAAACATAGCATTACAATATGACTCAGCAATCATGGCCCCAGGTGTTTGAAAACATATGTTCACATAGACACTTGCACATGAATGATTATAGAAGCTTTGTGTATAGCTGCCGAACTCTGGAAGCAGCCACAGTATCCTTCAATAAGAGACTAGATTAAAAAAATATGTAGTGCGTCCACACTATGGAATATTACTCAGCAATATAAAGAATGAGCTCAGAAGCCACAAAAAGATATGGAGGAAACTGAAATACGTTTTGCTAAGTAACAGAAGCCAATCATAAAAGGCTACATATTGTATCATTCCACATATATGGCATTCTGAAAAAAGTAAAACTGTAGAGAGGACAAAAAGATCAGTGGTTGCCGAGGAGCTGTGGGGTAGAGGGAGGACATGGTTAGGAGAGATGAATTGGGGAACTGCAGATTTTTAAGTATGTGAAACTATTCTATACTATTCCAAAATATAGGATATATGACATTATGCATTTGGCAAAACCCAAAAAAACTTTTATGACACAAAGAATAAATCCTAATTTAAACTAATAGACTTTCGTGAATGAAAGCAAAAAAAAGAACCTGATCCTTTGGGACATATCTCAACTGACTTATGAACATTTACATGTCTTCCTCACTACAAATTTCCTAGCACATGGCTCATAGACTCCTTCTACCCCGAGTTCTGCTTACATTCTTGGGAACGTAAACAGTTATTCAACAATATGGCTTCTCAGTTCTTGGATCCTCTCATCTTTAATGGTACCTCACACACCTAAGCTTATGGGTATACCTTGGCCATGCCATTATCTGAAAATAAACGTTATCTCTTGAAAGAATTAATTCAAACATTCCTCTCTCTGACCAAAACTTTATTTCCTTTCTGCTCTCTCATTTAGTTTCTTCTATTAAACCACAGTTTGATCTTCAGGTCTTTGTATCTTCTATGTTGTCTCTACCTACATTCTTCTGTCTTTACTCTCTTCCCTAGCCAGCTAAGTCAACCATTTTAACTATTCCTTGGCCATATCTTTTTGACCTATCGGGTTTTTTTTAGTCCTATCTGCCTCACAAAACCAAAATTCCAGACCAACTTATCTCAAACGCCTAAACAACCCCTGATCACATATCCCCTACCACTGGGGTGCCAACCACTGCTGGAGATAATCATGTATACAAACAAAATTGCTGTATTTCTTGGTCTCTAACTGCAGTGCAAGCCCTCGCATTGCTCAACAATCCTTTCTGTATTTCCCTAGTTTTCTCTCTTTTCTCATTCTTCAGAACTGTCATTTTACTCCCTTGGAATCCCTCGTACTGCATCTTTTCCTCAAATTCAGCATTTCCACTAGAACTTTCCTGGAGTTAGACCTCAGCTCCATTAGTTTGTGTATGATCTTGGGAAGGCAATTTAACTTTTCTGAAAGATTTTTGTCTTTTATTTGATGATAATGATAATATAAGAATGAAAAATCATAAACTGATAAATTCAATATGGATAATCTTTAGAACATTTTGCTAAATGAAAGGAGCCAGATGCACAAGACTAAATAATGTGAAATTCCATTCATATAAAGTTCAAAAACAAGCAAAACTAAACTGGTGAAATCAGAAGAGCAGTTCCCTTTGGGGATGGAGTTTCACTAGAAATGGACATGAAGAAACTTACTGGGCTGTATCTCAATTGGTGTGGTGCTTATATGGGTATGTACATCTGTCATAACTCTTCAAACTGTACTCCTAAACCTGATTTTTAAATTTTGTATGAAAATTAAAGCTCAACTTTTTTTAAAAAAAGAAAGTCTTTATCCTCACATAAATCCTTGACTGGCATGCTATCCCCAATCTCAATGCCAGTGATTGCCCCATCCAATCAGCAACTTCTGGAAATAATTGTTCTCTTCATCTACACTGCCTCCTCATGTATTCAGGCTACCATTTCTCTCGTGTGGTTTATTGAAATATCTTCTAATTAAGATCATTATCTGTAACATAGTTGAACTGCTCTTTACAAATGAAAAAACCGATCATATCACAGTATTACTCAAAATCCTCCAGTGGCTGTCAATGAATCTTTAGATAAAGCTCATATCCCTTTATGTAAGTTCATGGGTCTTTATGACATAGGCCCAAGGCACTACTTGCCTTGTCTTTCATAATTTACCAACTGGAATATTTTGTCCCGGACATTAGAAATGCTTTTAGTTTCATTTCAACCCCTTCTCTTGATTCTAGTTCTCCATTTTTAATTTTCCTTTGACGTGAAGCAATCCTAATTTGCATTTACTTGGCTAATTCCTACTCAATCATCTGCGTTCAGTTTAATTCACTGTTCTACAAGCTGTCCTCAACCACATATTTTGTTAAGGGCATAATATTCCACTCTTCTTAAATTATACATAATTACTTGTTTATTTGTCCATATTTCTTTATAAATCCTAAACATGTGACCCGAAGGATCTTATCGGTCTTGTTTACAATAATATCCACAACATCTACAACAATTCCTAGTCCATAGCAGTATATATATAAATACATGATTGTTCCTTAGTCACTGAATAATTGAGTTAATAAATGAAGGATAAATGAAATAAAGAATGAGTGAATACTATATTCCTGGCCTGTAAAAGTAAAGGACCTCTATAAAATAACCATTTAAAGAATAGTTGGATACAATTCACAAACGTGAGGTTCAGAGTTTTATCCATAAAAGTCTCATTAGCTGCTGAAATTTGCCACTCTTTGTGTCGGTTGTTTTTAAAAACCTCTGGCCAGAGTGCCTGGGTGGTTCAGTCAGCTGAGTGTCTTACTTCAGCTCAGGTCATGATCTGATGGTTTGTGAGTTCCAGTCCTACAGCATCAGGTCCTCTGCTGTCAGAGCAGAGCCCACTTGGGATCCTCTGTCCCCCCCTTTCTCTGCCCCTCCACTACTTTCTATCTCTCAAAAATAAAAAGTAAACATTTAAAAATAACAATAAAAATTAAAAACATAGAGGCCTCTGACCAACATAGGGCAAGAGAGTCTTATAACAATTTCTACTAATGAGTTCTGGTATATTAAGCAAATATACTGTAAAGTTAAAACTAATTCCGTTCCTATAAAAATAAGACATAGTTGCTCCTGTAACAACAGCTGCTAAGCAGTTAAATATAAAAATAAACAGTTTATAAGTCAACTTCCCAAGGGGAAACTCAGAGGAAGCAACATAGTTAATATCCTTTTATAAACCATGTCAGTTTCTAATTAAAACAAAATCCCCGGAAGAAAATTTGGGATGCAGTTCATGGCACCTCTCAGGTAACACAAGAAAGCATGACTATGTAAATTCTTTCTGGTAATTTTATTGCCTTGTGATGCTCTCTCTTTATTTGTTAAACCCCATCTTCCCCATTCAAAGCCTGGTGAACCCATCAGATTTAAAACCATTTGAGTGATAAACTAAGCTTTTATGTAAGTAAATAATGACTTTTTTCAATCTAAAATGTTTTTAGTTTACTTTTATTTCATTTTATTTAGTAATAGGTTATGATTAGTCAGCATTTACCAATTGGTTATTGTATGTTAGGCAGCATTCAGGTACTGACTTACTGACAGGTTTTGCTTCACTTTCTTGAACAATTATGGAAAATTTTCATCTTATGAAAATGAATGCTGGAGATACATCTGCAACATGTTATTAAGAAAATTGCATTATTAAAAAGCTTATTGAGTAATGTTCTGGTTACTTAAAATTACAGATATACTGTATATGTGTAAAAGAGTATAAGCATATTCCCCACCAAAATGTTGACAATGGTTTTGTCTGTATGGTGGGATTGGGGTGATTCTTACTTTACTTTTTTAAGTTTATTTATTCATTTTGAGAGACAGAGAGAGAGCATGAGTGGCAGAGGGGCACAGAGAGAGGGAGAGAGATTCCCAAACAGGCTCCACACTTTCAACGCAGAGCCTGACATGGGGCTTGATCTCACAAACAGGGAGATCATGACCTGAGCCAAAATCAAGAGTTGATGCTTAACTCACTGAGCCATCCAGGTACCTCTGGGGTGGTTCTTACTTGCAGTGTCTTAAAAAAAATCATTTTATAATAAGCACGTATTATTTCTTATTAGCAAGCACTTCTCCACCCCATGTACATGCTTACTTTGAAGATATTAAGATTAGACCGTTTATCATATTTAAACATTTCCCTTTATTTTCATAGCCATAAATAGAAACTTCCTATTTTGAGCTTTATAGAGTCAGAGTTTTTGTTGCTGTTTATTTGTTTGTATGTTTTTTTCTGTATTTCTTATGTCTGGACTACAATATTCTATCAGAATTACAGTGAATACGAATGGCTCATTAAAAGATAAATGAATCATTTTAAATGGAATTGTACTTGTGTCTTGACTCCTGTCTCTTCTTCTTAGTATATAAACAAATTAGGTTAGTTTTAAAAGATATTGAAATAAGACCACCACAGATTAAGAATATAATCAATAATCACATGTCTTTACTCTTAAAAGTTATAATTTCCGTAAGAAATTATTTAAAAAGAATAACTAGACATGAATTCACCACAAACTGAGTATTTTCAGGACAATTTCCAATGTTCAGACAAAAAAAATCATTCCACCCAAAGTTCAGTCAACAATTTATGAAGCTGCAACTTAAGACTATAGCTTGAAGCTAACATTTTCTCAACAAAATTTGTGAACCTCAAAATCAGACATTCTACTATAGTATCTAGAGATTTTCTTACTGTTTATATTTATACCTAAAATTCTGTAGGTTTTAAGTTTCTACTTCTGTAGGTTTGGTGGCAACTTTAGAATCTACTTTAAGAGGGGTGCCTGGGTGGATTAGTCAGTTAAATGTCTGACTTCAGTTCAGGCCATGATTTCATGGTTTGTGGGTTCAAGCCCTGCATTGGGCTCTGTTGACAGCTCAGAGCTTGGAGCCTGCTTCAGATTCTGTGTCTCCTTCCCTCTCTGCCCCTCCCATGCACGTTCTCTGTCTCTGAAAAATAAATAATCAGTCAAGTTTTTTTTATAAAGAAAAATTATTTTGAGAAAATATCTGGGACTTATTCTTACAGTCATACAGTCTCTCTTCCCATGAGTACCATGGCACAGTAGCTTCAAAAATGTAATGTTGACGCAATTATTTAATGAAATGTTATTGAAAGCAGGAGGAGTCCCATACAACCATTTAAATATGTATGCCCTTTAGACATTGACCAGAGAGCTTCATCTTTAATTGACTCTCCCAGTTCTTGTTAAATATTTGAAACAAGTGTTCCTTGGGAGAGGGAAATGTCCAAAAACTATGCCATTTCTGCTATCAGTAAATAATGGTGCCCACTTCCTCATGAAAAGGCCTCTTCTATACACAAGTCACTTGGAGATAATTCCCTATTTCAGATGGGGAACCATAGCGAATATGATGCAGTGAAGAACATGTCTCAGCAACAGATGACTAGAGCAAGTAAAAACCTTTAGATCCAGGGATGCCTGGGTGACTCAGTCAGTTGAGCATTCGACTTAAGCTCAGGCCATGATCTCCCGATCCCTGAGTTTGAGCCCTGCGTTGGGCTACATGCTGACAGCTCAGAGCCTGGAGCCTGCTTCAGATTCTGTGCCTCCTTCTTTCTCTCTGCCCCTCCCCTGCTTGCATTCTGCCTCTCTTGTTTCTCTCAAAAATAAATAAACATTAAAAAAAACCTTTTTTATTAACCTTTAAATCCATCATGGTTATTTTCTTGATTCTTGGGGACCTGGTTCTACTCTTTAACCTTGGATTTTGAATTAGCAACTGATGCTAAAGACTAAGAGGTACTGTGTCTCACCTTCTAACCATATTCAGTATATCTTACATGAAAACCAAAGATGGTCTAAGAGAATACTTGTTTACAACAAGGGTGAGAAATGGATGGAGGGGTTGGTGAGCAACTACTTATATCCGTTATAGAATCCAATGAATAAACCCCCTCTTTTTGGAAACTTTGAATTTATTTATTCTAACATGGGTAATCGATTATTTCAGAAAATTTGTACATGATATTGGGTTCTAGATCATTGTAAGAGACATTTTCTTAATTTTCCCTTTATGCTTTGGACCAACACAGAGATCTTCAGTAATGTATACTGATGGGAAGAAAATTTTTCTTTGACTTTTATCAATGGTCAGCTGAATAAATAAATAAATAAATCTGTTCTTTTCCATTATATATAAATATTTAATGCCCCTTAAATAAATTGTTATTCTTCCTAAAAGGACTAAGATAAGGGGGAATGATAAATTACTTTTACAATTTAGGGTGAGAAAATGTGTCTCTCTTGACAATCTTTCTCCAAATTGCTCTAACGGCTACAATGTGCATTCTTTACTAATGATACTATATCATGGATTAATATTTAATCACTACATATATAATTTAAGATCCTTATTACAGTATAATTCCATTTATATCTCTCCTATTCTTTGTGCTATTTTGTCATGCTTTAACACGTATGTTTTAAACATTGCATACATTGCTCTTATAATTCTAATTTAATAATTTACTTTTAGTAAATTTAAGAAAAGATATACAAGTATCTATCTACATGTTTACCAATTCTAATGTTCGTCATTCGTTCCTATACCAAAAAATAATCCATCTGGAGTCATTTACTGTAAGTGTAAGACATTTAATTAACAATATGTTAGTGTATATCTTTGGTGACAAGTTCTAGCAGCTTTTGTTTATATGTTAATGTCTTTTGGGGGGGGCCTTAAATTTTTAAAGATATTTTTCCTGGATATAGCTTTTTTTTCTTTTGTGATTTTTGGAGTGTTATTATGTTCTCTTTGATTTATGCTGTTTCTAAAGAGAAATAAGCAGTGTTCTTATTACAGTTCCTCTGTATATAATTTTTCTTTCTTTTGGCTGCTTTTAGTATTTTCCTCTGGTTATTAGCAATTTGACTATTATGCGCCTTAGGTGTATTTCCCTCTTCATTTATGCTGCCTTGGGTTCACTGATATTCCTGCATCTGTATGTTGCTTTTTTGGGGGTCAAATTTAATTTTTTTTCAGTCAATATTACTTCGAATATTTTTTCCCTACACCTTTCATTCTTCTCTTTCTGGGACTCTAATTACCTGTATGTTCTATTATTTGATACTGTCATATTGACCACAGAGGCTCTATTCATACTTCTCAGCCAACTTTCCCTCTATATTTTAGTTTGGATAATTGCTGTTGACTTGCATTCATATATCCTGATCCTCTCTCCTCTTTTGTGCCATCTGATGTTAATCACATGTAATGAATGTTTGATTTCAGATATTGTGTCTTTTCAGTTTTACATTTTCCATTTGTTTCTTCTTTATAGTTCTGTAGCTCTTCTGAAATTTTCCATCATTTCCACCATTTTACCCATATTATTCTATATTTATTTTTGTGTGTTTATTATAATTATATTAAAATCCTGACTGCTAATTTCAATATCTGGGCCATATACAGGTTTGTGTCAGTGATTTATTTCTGTACAAATCTGGGATTTTATAGTAGGATTTTGTTTTTGCTTTTTGCTTTTTTTTTTAGTAGTTGACATGATGTATTGTAAAGAATATGAAATCTGCTACTGTCTTCTGAAATTTCAGTGCTGCAATTTGTACAAGGATGCAAGTAAATTATAAGCAGTTTACTTGATCTTTGAAGGGATTATTTTTAGGCTTTCTTAAGAGAGGTCGGTTTTGTTTTTTGTGCGTGTGTTTTGTTTCTTGTTTTCGTTTGTTTGTTTTGAGTTTTATGGCAAACCCCTTAGTCTTTGGATGCAGTCTTTACTCCCAATATGTGACCCTTACGTTGTCAGTGGAGACCCTGAGGTATTTACCAAATGATGAGATTCAAACTACAATCCATTTGCTCACATGGTGAAAGTCACACTCCAAACCTGTTTCTCCAGCAGCAACTAATATCTCAGTATAATTCTTTCAGCTTTCCAGACGTTGGTTTTCCCAGAGAGATTCATTGTTGTCTCATTCTGTGCATGCATAGTTTAGGAGTCAATGATTTGGGAAGGGTTTGCATGCAGAATCTCTGTGGGTCTCTCTTTTTTTGGGATTGTCTCTTCATATTCTATCTACTCCTAGATCCATGAATCTAATTTGGATCTACTGTTTGAGAAGTAGCTTTTTTCCTTGAATTCTGTCAAAGGCATGTCTCGCGGACCTGAGACTTCCCTTAAGGGAAGACTGCATCTTACCCAGACAGTTTCTATTCTTTCAGGGTTAAACCTCTTCCAGTTTGTTCTTGTTTTTCTTACTTTCCAGTAACTCTAAGTATTTATATTTTGCCCATGGTTTATAATTGTTAGCAGCAGGTCAATTAGTCCATGTGTTTTTTCCATCATTGATGAAATTAGAAGCTTCCATCACTTTTATTTGCTTAATTTGCAAATTATTGGATAACTAGTAGATCTTTAAAATATTTTACTGAAGTTAAATTCATTTACATGCAAATTACCTCTTAGTAATGTGCATGTTGGTACAACATGAATAAGAACCTCAGAAATTAGGTATGTCATTATTTTAAAGTATATTAGTCATTATGCAATGAGCACACTGAAGTTCACACAAACAGATACTTGGAAGATGCCAATCAGGACTCTCAAGACATCACCCAAGTATTTAGTGAAGTTGGTAACATGTTTTCTAATGTCCATTGATATAACTCTTGCATTTTAACTCTATACTTGTTCAGATTAATTTGCTTATTTAAAGCAGCACTAAATGTTTTCAGAAAGGATCTATGAATTTATTCAACATAAATGATTTTACCTAAGGGTATTACATATTCATAAACACTCTTTAGTTGGCAAACAAAATTCACATATGTTTACCTGGTTTCATCTTCTTAATCATCCTCTGAGGTAGCATTTCAAGATTGCCATTTTAGAAATTTTAAAATTTTCAAGGAATTATGACAACATTCTAAATTGCAGGTGATGAAGCTAGGTCTGGGACACAATATTATGCCTTTCAGTAAAATCTTTTTTCCACTAATCCATAGCCCAGGTCTTCACAAGGACAATGCTATTAACTTATCTCAATGCTCTTCTTTGTACAAGTCAAATACTTTGTGTTAACCTTGATATTACACAGAGTAATACAGAGTGTTTGATGGCAACTTTGAGACAGATTACCTTGATGAGAAAACAAAATTCAGAAAAGGTTAAGTAATATATAAAGATCACATACTTTGACATAGCTCACATTAGAATTTGGGAACTCAAACTACTAAATGTTGCTCACTTTGTGCTTGGAACAGTTAAAGAAATGCTTTCCATTTCTTTGTTTTCTATTCCCAATGTTTAAGTTTTTAAATTTTGGTCAACTTCAAGCTTAATACCTACAATACATTTGCACTTGAACAGAGAGAACTTTGTAGGAAAAAAATGAGTATGTGCAATTTTTTGAAGTAAATGTTAGACTAAAATCTCTCACTTAGCCTCCAATGTTTTATATCAGCAGGAGGACAAGTTTTAAACACTTACTTGCAAATGGCCTTTTATCTCTGCATTCTATAACTGGTCTATTTTATCCTCTGGAAAAAAATGGAAGATGAACATAATTCAATTTTTTTATCCACAAGTCCCAGTTATTTAATCCCACTCTGAAATGAAACTATTTTTTTTAACTTCTAGCTCTGAAAATAAGTCTTCAGCCTCTCAAACTCCACACAATGTACAGCATTTTGGTAATATTGTTGTTATTATGGGAGTTTCCTTCTATGTGACTTTATAAAATTGAATCAGACCCAAAGAAATCTGCCTATTTTTCTTCTCCCTCTTCTCTACTATAATTGCACCCTTACTTTGATTGTTAGATGTCCTGTGCAGAATATGAAACTGCTTCTGGAAAGCTCTTGCCTTCCTAATACACTGAAAGCATATGATTGCAGAGATGAAGCTCTTGAAGAACTTCTATGTGATTCTTGTTACTAGGAAACCACATTCCTAGATTAAATATCTCTTTCATACAGCCACTGCTTAATATAGACATATATAGATATGTTACACATGCATATGTATATGCATATCCAAAACTGCACATATATAAAAATCAAGTTAAAATAGGAAATGGCCTACCAGAGATATGATTTCTACAAATCTAATTGTACTGAAAACAGGTCGCTTTTGAGATGCCAAGCAAGCATATGATTGATACTAGATCTTATAGTTTTGAGCTTAGATATATACAGAATGGAGATTTAGAAAATAAAACAAGCTAACTTTGAAATTTTCCGGTTTCTGATTATTCTGTATTGAAAATATGTGTGGATAGTAGTGAAGAGAAGTATTTTTCAGAGCTGACTTTAGATATATTACAAGATTTATCAAAGTACTTTCTCTTAAAAAAGTAAGAAAAAGATATGTATATCAATTTAGTCATGGTCCTGGGTCTTGAAGAGTGCTACAAACCATTCAATCACATTTTACTTTTATTACTGCATTATTTGGTAAAGTTACAGAAACCTGCCTTTCACAAGTTGGTGTAATGGTAAAGTGCATCCACCCAAGTACTATTGTTCAGAAAACTTCTCCTTAGTGGACATTTGCCACAAAATTAAGCCTCATACAGAGAAATATTATAAGGAGAATTATTTGGGCCCAGTGGCCAGAATGACCACTAAGCTTCTTGGGACAGAAAGAAAGCTCGACTAATGGGAGCTATTTTAGAGAGCAAAATGATTACGAGCTGAACTATATTTGAAATAAGTATATTAAACTGGTGGCAATGTTCAGTCCCTCCAGATTTGTAGGTCAAGTCACACACACCCTTCCAACCCTGAAGGAGATTAAGATACTTCATCATAGTATATTTCAGAGTTATAAGGGGTTCATATGCTATTACATACCTCTTTGTGCCTTCAGCTGTTTGTGGACGTGTGCTTGTATGTGTGCACACACACAGGTTTAACCAGAAATACCAAGGCTTAGGTAGTTGACCTAGAAAAGTATGTAAACCCCAATTATTGTGGGATTTGAAAACTTGTGTGAATTATACAAGTATTTCTGTGGCCTTGTAAGAGAGTCAAAGGGAAGCGTTTTCTTAGAAAAGTGAGTGGACTTACAAATTTAAGAAGTACAGGTAGGTGAGGAACACCTGGGTGGCTCAGTCGGTTAAGCATCCAACTCTTGATTTCAGCTCAGATCATCATCTCATGGGTTTGTGAGTTTGAGTCCCACATCGGGGTTGTGCTATCAGTGAAGAGCCCACTTGGGATTCTCTCTCTCCCTCTTTCTCTGTCCCTCCCCCGCTTGTACTTTCTCTCTTAAAATAAATAAATAAACTTAAAAAAAAAAAGAAGTACAGGTAGTTGAGGAAGTTCAAATAGCATTAAAGATAGAATTGTGAGGATAGAGGCTGCTTGGGGAGGGCTTGCAATTACAGAATTGTGAAGTTTCCAGTTTGGGAGATATTTAGTCAATCACAACTCTCAGATTTCACAAATGTGCATATTGTAGACCAGAACTGATTGTCAAAGCTCTTAAAATATAATGACAGAACAACAGCAATATCTTTACTCTCCTGATTCCTCTTCCAGAGTTTTCCCATTATATTGTGCTGTATTCATAAATGAGTTCCCCATAGCATCTCATGCAACTGCGTTTTTATTACTCCTATTACTGGGAAGCAAAACAATGTCTTCTGCTAAGGTTCTAGTCATATACTAATAAAAGCATCCAAAAACAGAGATAAAAAACTTTTCCTCAAAAGAATGCATGGACTATGAGGGATCCTGGGAACGAAGTCTCTGGCTGTAAAATTGTGAGGTTAAACACATCTGCAAAATTATGTGAAATTGGTTAAAAATGAAAAACTAATTTAATAATTAAAAAATATTCAATCATTGAATATAACTCAAATGCTCATTTTTCCTTTTCAGACTAAGAAGTAAATTAAAGGAATTGAGACTGGAAAATCACCTTCCAAGACTAACGCACTTTTTAGGTATTTCTAAAATCTTCTTAAGCATACATGATCTGATTGGAGTAAATGGTCTAAAACTACAAAAGTAAACTTGCATTATAATTATATATATATATATATATATATGTGTGTGTGTGTGTGTGTGTGTGTGTGTGTGTGTGTGTGTGTACTATACACACACATATAAAATCAGGCAAGAAATGTAGTTGTCTTTGCCCCAGATTTTGATTCACTTCAACATTACTTTTGCGTTAATCGTGGGTGACTCATAGGGACTGAAAAGATTATTCCTTTTTGGAAAATCCTGTCTTTAACAAATATTGATTAAGAAGAAATTTATTTAACAAAATTTATTTAACAAATGTTGGTTAGGAAGAGATTTATTTGGCTTAATGACCATTTCAACACTTTGAAATTAATAAAAAGCATGTAGAGTAAGATAGGCCATTATTTAAGTTTTTCCCTATCATTTTTTTCTTTTGATATAATTAAGTATGATGTAGAATTGAAAAGATTGATAACTTCAACAAAATAAAAATAAATTAAAATTGCACAACATAAAAAGGACCATGGGCTAAGGGGGAAATAAAAGACGATTTTCCAAAAATGAGTGAAAATGTTTGCAGCATATACTGTAGATTAATGTGTCTTTTTTAAAATGTGCATTTATTTATTTTTAGAGAGAGAGAAAGAGGAGAGAGAGAATTCCAAGCAGACTCCACATTATCCGTGCAGAGCCTGATGCAGGGCTCAAACTCACAAACAGTGAGATCATGACCTGAGCTGAAATCAAGAGTCAGGCTCGTAACCGACTGAGCCACCCGGGTGCCCCTAGATTAGTGTGTTTTATCTGTAATATGTGAAGGTTGCTCCAAAAGCAAGGATAGAAGATCAGAAACTTATTACAAAAGTGAACAAATGACATGAACAAAGATTCCCCACAGAAAATATGCAAATAGCCTTGAACTTATAAAAAAAAGTTCACCATCTCTCATAAGAGAACACTAAATACAATTACTCCATACCGTTTCTCATCTATCAGATTAGTGAAAATTGAAGAGTTTGACATTGCTGATATTGTGTACTGATGTTGCTGATAGAATACAAAAATGCAAAAACATTGTGAAGCATTTCCCAATAGCTAAAAAAATAATTACATGAAATTACTCTTTAACCTAATAATCTCACTTCTAGGAATTTGCCCTTAAAATGCATCTCCAAAAACAAATCAAAACAAAACAAAACATCACAGAGATATTTATTGCAGCAATATTTCTAATAGCGAATATTTGAAACAATTAGAGTTCTCATTTATAGAACGTTGGTTGAATAAACTCCATTCAATTCACAGAATTGAACAACGAAGAGGATAGAATAAAAATTATCTCTATGAATCCTATCATGTTACTTCCAGGACATATTATAAAGTGAAAAAATGAGGTGGGGAAAAATATTTACTATGCTACTTTTTGTTTAAGAGTAAAAGGTGAATAAGATATTGATTGATAGACATTTTTATGATGGCTACTTCTTAAAAAAGGACATTCAGAATGGAACCAACAGATACAAAAGAAGATGGTTGCATGGGGTGGGGAGTGGTGGGATTGGGGGGAAGGGGAAGGGTAGAGAGTAAGACTCTTCTAACTATATTATTTTACTCTGGAACTATGTAAATAATTTACTGTAAACTACGTAAAGAATTTCCATGTTTAAAAGTAAATTAGACGTAAGTGGCTGGCTCAGTTGGTAGAGCATGCAAATTGATCTTGGGGTGGTGAAGAGACTACCTAAAAATAAAATCTTGAAAAGAAAAAGGTAAGTAAGAAAAATGCAAAAAATGCAAACAGCAACGTGAAAAACAAACAGAAACAAAAGAATGTAAAACTATGTTGATAACATAATCACACAGAAGAATTAACCTGCTTGATCAAAAGTGGAATTAATACACTTTTAAACATAGCTCTCTGATGGTACCTCCTGGGTGGATGTACTCTAAAGACAAAACAGCAACAGAAACAACAAAACCAGGAAAAACTGCAAAGAAAACATAACATAGTCTGATATTTGTAGTGCTAGGAATGTAGCAATTATCTGAGTATATATATTATAAGCCTGAGCAAACAAAGGGACATATTGATACTATTGAGAACTAGGTTCTTACCATGAGAGAAGTGAGTACAAATATGAAATAGAAAAGGAAACAAAGAACCTTGTGGAGTGGGATTGGTATTAGAGGTATAGCTTCTTATTAAAAACAAAAAACAAAAAACAAACCAAAAAAAAAAAAAAAACCTCTATCTCTATCATCTATCTATCTAGCATCCATCTACCTATCATCTATCTATCTATCTATCTATCTATCTATCTATCTATCTATCTCTATCATCTATCTCTCTATCTAACTAGATGCTAGCTAGCAGTGCATCTCTTAACAGTGCCCATTAACAGGAACTAGAATTCTGGTCGGTATCCAGTACCCACATCTTGTTTTTTCAATATTATTCCCCACTAAAAGAAACCAGGGCTTCTTAGAGAAGTGAATAGGGGTGGAACAGGGAATGTACAAGTTAGGAACATTCCAGACAAAAAGTAAAGGAGCCCTTCAAGACATATGGAGATTGGAAAGGACACAGAAGCCAGCTTAAAGGAGTGTTCACTGGAATTTACTTAGAATTTCAAAGAAGAAAGCATATCTTAAGAATGACAAAATCTAGCAGATGCCACCTTGACCAAGGCAGCAGATTTGGCATTGGACACACTGACTTATAAGCCTCCCAATATGATGTATTGAGAAGGAAGCAATACGGCCTGTGTAGCATTCCTTCTAAAAAAGTTTACCTGAATCTGATCAGGAGGAAATAATCAGAAAACTAAAATCAAAAGACATTCTGCAAAACAATTGTCACAGGTGTTAAAAATGTCAATGTTAGGAAAGATTAAAATAAAACAAAACAAAAACAAACTGACTAAAAAACCAACCAACCCTGGAGAAATGGTCTAGATTATACACAACTAAAGAGCTATCATGAATAAATGTTGGCATTGATAACAGAACACATCTGATATAAAACTCATTATGAGAACATAATTAGTGATCAGTGATGAAATAAAAGTAAAACATAGATTTTATTAATTGAATATGTGATAACATAAAGAATAATAAGCTTTTACTTTGGAAAGTACAAAAGAATACAAAGAATAAAATAAAAACCACCAATAATCTCTTTCCCATGAGAACTCTTCTTAATATTTTAGTGTATGTTCTTCCAATCTTTTTTCTGCTTACTTTTTATTTTTTAAACACAGTTTGGCTCCTTCTCTGTGCACTACTTTCCATTTAACACAATGCCATTTCCAAATATCCCTGAATATTATGTATGACTTTGTTTTTACGAGCAGCGTAGTATCCTATGATGCAGATCTATCTAGTTTTGTGTGGTTTTAACTTTCTAGGTTAGTTTAACAAGATTATTCTAAGCTTAAGTTTACTTTTTCAGAGATGCTTTTTTGTTCCCCCTAGATTCTGGTGTGCATGTTTGTAAATAAAAGGGGGCGTTAGTTAGACCAAATAATTTAAAACCTAGAAATAGTCCATTTACAAAATAAATGAAACCAGCAGCCATATCACACTAACAATTTCACATTTGACCTGCTTTTCTTTGTAAATTATTAAGTCTGGTGCTCATTAGCAGAAGACATCCAGCATCAAATGGAAATGTTGCTTGAAATAACAAGAATGTTAGTACTGGAATTTTCTCTGCTGATATCTGTGCTTCTTCTGTTAAAAGAAATAAGGAAGTTTCTTAAGCTATATAATTGGAAGCATAGCTTAGGGACTGCATTGAGACAGGGTAATTGCAAAGCCAATCTCTCAAGCTCAGTTTTGGCCTGGGCTTATGCACAAAAAATACCCCCTGCCCTGGGAGGGGGGGTGCTCTGGCAGGTCCCCCTCTCACACTTCTGGTACCTTTCCATTATAACTGGTTCCCTAGTTCCTGAAGTGAGATTCTATCTCCTCACACTTCATCCATACTGTGCTCATGCACTCCCATGCTTCATGCTGAGCTGAGCACTTCTTATTGTAGAGTGTTTATTTCCCCAACAACTAGGTAAGCACAATTTCTTTGAAATCATATATGCAGACTTATAAACTAATCAGTCCAACTACATATCTATAATTCACCAAAAAAAAAAAACCCCACCACTTTTTAAAATATTACATAGATAGATTAAAGTAAGAACCTACCTTAACTGTAAACGTAACACATTTATGTTGATAATATTTGGACGTTAAGACTCATTTCTTTCTGTATTATGTATAAAAACAATGTACTCTCTTTGCATGTTACAGGAAAGTCAGAGCAGAGCTTTCTATTCGTGTTCAGGAGGACAGAAAGACAGAATTCAAGCATTGATGTGTTTTAATTTATTTTTCAATTTAATTTAATTAACTGCGAGGGAAACAAAAAGTAACTATTTTCCCTGTCTTTTCCTCCCATATGCCTCACACCCCTCCAGCATAAGGATAACCAGTTCTGCCCAATAAAGTTGGCGGCATTAATTATTGCTGCATCACCTGGCTGCTATAAGAGGCTCACTGCAGTGATGGCTGGCTGCCTGACAAACGACATTCTTTCTTCTTAGCCTTTCTCAATCTTCTTTCATTAGCTGCATGTGAAGTTGTCACATATATTTTTATAAGAAGGCTTCTTCATGAGAACCTAATTCATTCAGTATTATATCTAGCCTGAAATTCTCGGCATCACATGCTTCTGTGCATTTCAAGAAACTTTATTTTTAGCTGGTCCTTTTTGTGCCCTGTCAGCACTTACGGCTTTCCTCCCTCTTGTAGCTAGGCAGTAAGGAAGGAAGGGCTAATAGCTAAGAAGACATATCCATTCAGAAAGAAGAGTCTCATGAATCCTTGGGGTGACTGTGCCAATCCTGCTATGCCAAATATTTATGTAGCAGCCTATAAATAAGAATCATTCAGTTGGAGTTATTTCCATTCTTACCAAAGGTCAACATTTCCTTTTATAGATTTTGTTTAAGTCTGTGTTTACACTCACAAAGCACTGATTTTAGCTTCTGTCCCTTGATCATCCAGAATGATCCAGCCACAAGGTAGTTCTAATATTCTGGGAAGAAAGTACCAGTAGACTTCAGTCGTAATGCAGTCCATAAAATTAGCAGGCTTTCTTGGGTCACACTCTATCCCTCTTACTCCTGAAAATAATTTGTCAAACTATCCACACAACCAGAAAATATGAATTACTTTTAGGCTTTCTTAGGGTGGAGTGGGGAGGAAAGGAATTTACCAAGACCAGTAAAAAATAGTGTGGCTACTACTTTGGAAAGTGATTTGATTTGAGCCTAACCCTTAAGTTTTTGGAAGAAAGCAGATT